>NW_027279058.1:0-324501 GCF_046629955.1 Centroberyx affinis | reverse complement strand
TATATATGCACTAGAGGTCTCACTTGTCTTGAAAATATCATCTGTGTGAGCTGGATGCAAGGACTTACCATTAACTGTTACCCTTGCGAGATTCTCATGCACAAGTTGTCAAAAGAAAAACAACCAGGAAAAAATATTACGCTAAAATGTACCATATTTAGTTTCATTTAACCTGTTTCAGTTATGCATTCATGCAAAAATACAGCCTCCCAAATCTCAATACATTGATTTCTCATTTATTAATATTATTTGCCATATACCAAAGAGAATAAAGGCTCAGTTGGATGGTACCAGAACAATCAATTGAAATTAATTCAGATGCAAAGCAGTCGAAGCCTCAGAGAGTTCCAAAAAAATACACAATGAATGTTGTTCTTTGTAGCTTTGGAAGGTGGGTCATATTTGAAACAATCTTAACTGAAACTCATTTCACAACAAATTAATTTCCTTTGCAACAATTTGTTTCAATACTTGTTACCATCATCTTTTTTTTAGATTATTTATCATATTTATCTAAACCTTGAAAATAAATTATTTCTCTGAACACTAGCTTCTAACCAATAGAAAATAATTTGCAACTTGGAAAAGCTGCTTACATATGTACCAATACTTGTGTTTGCATTTTACATTTTAGGGAGTTAGCTGACTAACAGAGCGATTTATAATGAGTGTAACTATAGAATAAGCTTTAATTCCCAAATCATCTAAATTACAAGAAACCAGGAGCACTGCACATAATATCTCCCCTGTATCCCCTGTCCTCCAGGCATTACGTGTGCTCAGGGAGCATCGAATGGCTTCTGAGGTGATGAGCCGTGGTCACAGGCTGCTGCAGGAGGTCCATGAGGCCCAGCTGCAGCTCAGCAGACTTGCCAATGAGGCTGAGGGGGTAAGGACCAGGAAACAGTTCATAATTTATCCTTATTCTAAATACTAGTGCAGTGCCCATTCAAAACATGCCTGTTCGGAACGGGCCGATTGCTTGGCCTCCGGTATTGCTGCTTGCAGCTTTCTCGAGAACCGCTCATCCAAACAAGTTCACACTCGACACTCCGCTTCCAGTCGCTTGCTTTGAGCCCCGCTGCTGTACAGAGCACTGTTCGCTTGTTTATTCAAAGTTTAATAATATTGAACGTGTTGCATGTCCAATCCAACACTGCACGTCCTTGGGTCCCCAGCAATACACCCGCCAAGTGTGAAGTAGATCGGACGAACAGTTCTCGAGATATGCGAAGGACATACATACAGATAGAGATTCCTTGCTTGATAGTATGATAATCATGACCTAATATACCTTCATATCTTAAAAAGAAAGACAGTGCTATATATTTATATGGTTATATTGCTATTGAATGTACACCAATTGAAGAGCACTGTGTTCAACAGCAGTTCAAATGTGTGTGTGTGTGTGTGTGTGTGTGTGTGTGTGTGTGTGTCTAGTCTAAGAAAGCGGCCCCTGCTGCAGGAGAGGGTGAGATGAAGTTAAGTCTTCAGCTGAGGGCGCTGCATGGGAAGAACAAAAAAGGAATCATAAATGAAACAACTTCAGTCACGAACAATGGTAATACACACACACACACACACACACACACACAGATTTTTAAAATACAATTGCTTGGACTATAATATCAAATTCAGAGAAACATGGGAAGATAGGTGAAAATGAGTGATGTTTTCCACAAGCAGCTTACAATATTTACATTTGTATGCTTTTATTTTGGAACTCCAGGCAACAAAATTAAAAACTGTCCATCACTATAAATATATAAATGACATTAGTATAACTGACCACCTTATGAAAGTTGACAATAAGGATTCAGTTAATATTCATGAATGTGTAGCATGAATGCATATAGCTGTTATAAAGCTTTTGCTCAAGTGTCAAGGATATATTTATATAATTTATTTATATTTAGTCAACTGATTACGGATGAATACTTGCTTACTTAGGCCTCGCCACAACAACTGGTGCATAACATCTCTCCAAATAAATGAATGATATTCCATTAGATTTTTGATTGAGTGTCTTAGTTGGCTGACTAGACTACTGAGAACCCAATAAGAGATGATATTGCAGTTACACACTGATGCAAGTAGTCTTTTTCCCTATACTGAATTAAACTGAATAGAAATCTAATTAAGGTCCACATTGTATGCAACCTTCTTTGTTTCTATAGAGACATCACAACCACATGAGCTGACTGGCCAAGAGGATCCTATCATACTCTACAATGTCATCACCACAAACACGTTAAAATGTGCCTATCGCGATGGTAAGTGGTACATACACATATACACACAGACTTAAACACACACAGAAATATTTAGAGGCTTGCTCATTTACACGTGTTTGTGTGTTCATGTGTGTGTGACAGTGATGAAGTTCAGGCGTAAGGCATGTTTCATAGAGTTTGCTGCGCTGCTGCTCCAGAGAACCATGGAAGAAAACCAACCAGACCTTGTCATACAGTGGGGAGAAAACATATTTGAATTTCTTTCCAGGTATGCTTTTACTACACTCCTCTTTCCTAATATTTGGGAGAGTTTCAACCAAAATTGCACTATCAGATAAAATTCTGGTGAGATGACAAGAAATGGTCCAAGAGAAATTATTCAAACTTCAAGATGAACAACTAAAGCAGTTTTCCTGCTTCTAATTTTTCAGTTCATAAATTGACAACCTAAAATGATAACCACCACTACATAAAATAAATACCCTGTAGTAACAGTGTACTTTACTTTCATAATCACGGTGTCCTCTCATACCCAAATTATAGAATGTCCACTGCAGTTTGGGGTTTACTTTGTCATGGATATTGTTTTAACTAGTCTAATATGGACTTGACATGTATGTGAATGGCTTGTGTATTTGTCAGGCGTGACGAGGGTCTGGGACAGTCTATAAAATATTTGGATGGAAAGGCCCAGAGTAAGAGGAGAAGAAATGGAAAAGGAAATGACACACCCAAGGTGAAAACTCAAACATATATACACATACACAAGCACATACACGTAAATATTAAACTTAAATTCTGTCATGTAATATCTGCACTATACTTGACATAGGTTCAGGCGTTTAAGCATTAGAAGATATTGACACTTTGATAATGATTTACCTAGTAGATCGTTTACACATCTCCACGCCTATTTTAGAAAGATAACTCCTGGCTCAATATAGAAATTGTCAAATACACTTGAGAATGGTTCACTTGAGAATGAGTTTGGAAAGACCCTAAGGAAATTTTCACCAAACCGGACTTTCTCCAGACTTTCACTGCGCCTTGTCATCCTGTCCATGAATACCATAGACAGGAAAGGGGAAAAAAGGGCATCTCTGCTGTTTGGGTTGTTTAGGCTGAGCCAGCATGCTATGGAGAAGCTGCTGTATATTGTTATGGCAACAAACTTGTTCAGTTGTTTTTTTGCATAGTGTTCTCAAATATGTTGTGCTTTTTCTTGTATCAGAACAAGAAAACATCCTCTCCTAAAGATAAAAGAAAGAAAGCACAGCAGAAAAAGCAACACAGCATGCTTCAGGGAGAGAAAACTGACAGGTATGTGTGTGTTTGTGCGTGTGTGGGTGTGTGTGTGGGTGTGTGTGTGTCAGAAAAGGAAAATTACTGTTTGTTACTGTTTTGTTTGTGGACATAAACACATGTGCACTGGATCTGCCTGTGTGTGTGTGTGTATGTGTAGGGAGATGCAGGCTGTGGAGAACCTGCTGGCACTGATGTCATCTTTGATGCGTTGCCACCAGCAGCGGCTTCAGCTGAGGCACATGTGCTGTGAGGAGAGTGTGTGGAGGTCACACCTCAACCACAGCATGGCTCAGGCACATATGGCACTGCTTCACAAGGGCCTGGACCAGCTGCATGGAGCAACCCTGCAGCACAGGTACACACACACACACACACACACACACACACACACGCACACACACAAGATGCCAGCTAGTTTATGTCACCTATCTGTCAGGTTGATGTAACTTTCTGTAATTTATACCCTAACAAGGGTCTGTATCCCTGCCCCACACATTATTCACCACACTGGTAAATGTTTTTATTCTTTTTTTCCTGCATTTATTTGTTCACATTTGATTTTTTAAAATTCTTTCTTAAATTTTACTTATCCTGTAAAACACGTTTTAAGAGGGTGAGCATTATTGCTGTTATTATTGTTATTGAGGTCTTTTTTGTCCTCTTTTTGGGACAATGTATCAGTGTCCTGTTCATCCATTCATTAATTCGTCTGTCATCTGTGATCAGATGTTGACGAAACTTGGGAAAATGATCTACCTCACCACCACGTTATGGCATTTTCACAATTACACTGCTTCGTCCAAGGGGGCACTAGATTGTTTGTTTGTCCATGTGCTTTGCATGATATCTCAAACACCACTGATTGGATTTTGACAAAAATGGGTAAATGATGCATCTCACTATTCTGTTGTGGTATTTTCAAAATTACACTGAATGGCCCAAGGGAGTGCTACAATTACAGGTCAAAACAAGGTGACTTGATTTTTTGCTGATTGGCCCAGACTTGGACTGCATCATTCTTGTGGGACTTTGTTTGAATCTGTAGTTACATGCTGTAGTATTTGTAATAATATAATAATTTGTATTAAATACTTAAATTAGCATATAAATAAATTAGCCCATCCTGACACAGCCTGTGTGTATGCATATACTTTATATGTCTGTTTTGTCTCAGCTACAGCCAGCTCAACCCCTTGTCCTTCTCTCTGGCCCATTCTGGGGTCCTGGTGCGATGGAAGAACTCTTCATCTCCTGAACATGAGGTCGCCTCTCGGTCACACAGAAACTCCCCTCTGTGTGATCTGAGGGACTACCTGCTGCCTGCACGCAAAGACAAGGAGAAAGAGGAGGGTGAGGGAAATATACGCACACTCCAAAATAAAAAAAAAAAAGTTTAAAAATCGTTCAATGTAACCCTCTCTACTGGTCTCCCACCTTTCCCTCCAGCAGTCAGTGGTGAGGACAAGACAGAGGAAGACTCGTCTCAAACTGCGGCGCAGCAGGCTACCAGCATGTCTTCTCCTAGCAGATTCACCGCCGCCTTGCTGCTCGACTCACTCAGCAAAGCTGCTTTACATTTTCGCAGGGCCATGGTACTGTGCACACACACACACACACACACACACAGACACACACACACACATACATACAGATACTGACACACACACCTCACAGGATATGTGACCAAACTGTATGAATCCAGGCTCATTTAACTTTTCATTTAACAGAAATTTCATTTAACATCATAAAAAAGGATCAAAATCCATATTTGTTTCAATAATTAATAATTTAAACAAAATAATTTATTGATCTCTAATATGTAACACACAGTTTTAATGCTCTGAATGCCAAGATCAATAATCTGAAAAACAAAAATCTGTCCTCCTGGTGCCTGTTTCCCTTGGGCTGTGCTGTTGTGTTCATTTTATTTTGTTAATCCGTGTATCCTATATTGTGTTTTTTTTCTTTATCTATACCCAGGTGTTGGCCCACCGCGGCGGCCACTGGACCACTCTGCAGTGTGTGTGTCAGACTCTGTGGGACCAAGGCTGCAGAGTCGCTGTCCTGGTGCAGAGAGCTGCTCAGCTGGACCCTCCCTCCCCGCTCACAGTGGACCAGCTGCACACCTCCCTCACTCCACTCCTGGTGCTGGCTACTGACCTACTGATGGACATGCTGAACAGACTAGGGGTGTGTGACATAGAAAGCTCCACACACACCCTCACACAACTGCTCATTTTCAACACTCAAATACAGCATCACACCTTTTAAAAAAGGATTAAGGACCGAATCAGGTTACCAGTGCTTTGGAGGCATTTGAACAAATACAAATTTATACAGTGCTTTTTGTGACATTCATCTGCCTGCTATTTGTCCCTTCCAGCTGTGGAGTGTGTATGACAGTGATGTGAGTGATGAGGAGCTAGAGGCCAGTCTCCACTTCTCCCCCCCGCTGGACGACAGCAGCCAGGTGGACCTGCGCTGGGTCCGGACCCTGGTGTTGTACACTCTAGAGTTGCTCCATGACAGGGCCAAATGGGAAACCCTGGCCCACTTTGCCTTACTTTTCAACTCATACACACGGTGAATACATGCACTTTAACACTGCTCACTTCTGCAAAAAGCACAGATATTATATTCAATATCATAAAGACTCTCAAGTGTAGTTTGAATAGTTGCATACAGATGAGAGAAAGATGAGCGCACAAAGATGAGTGGGCAGGTTCTGATCTCTCTAGGGGAAGTTGAGTGGGGGTGTTCAAGTTCAATACTTTATTACTCCCAAATAGGAAGCATAGGTGTAGTAAGGCATGAAAACACAATACCTACTCACAATAGTAGAATATACAGAAATTATACATCCAGTGAACAATGTAAAGTGTAGAAAAAGACCAATAAGTAAAGGGATGGGGTGGAGAGTCTATCTTTTACAGTGTGCATTTATATTGCATGTTGAATAAATGAGAATTTCAGTCTATGAAGCACACTGAAGAAAAACAAATCCAAGGCACTCTTCTCTTACAAAAAGGTTTAAAAGTCTTTATTTCATTTTTGTCAGTTTTTGTTTTTCACGGTCAAGTTTCCAAACAGGCCACTATAGAGAAGATGAGGATTGATTGGATAAAAGATACATAATTTGTCACATTTTTGCTAATTTGGAAATCTGGATCTCAGAGTGACCTACAGCACTATCCTGGGGCAATTGACCATAGTTGAGTGTTTATGTGTGTGTGTATGTGTGTGTGTGTGTGTCTGTCTGTCTGTCTGTCTGTCTGTCTGTCCGTCCGTCCGTCTGTCTGTGTCTGTGTCGGTGTCTGTTTGTCCCAGGGAACGCTACTCCTTGATAGTAACTCCTCTACTAGTCCATGCTCAGAGGAAGCTCCTCGACAGGATTAGCTCTCTTGGAGGTCCTCCAGTCCCACAACCACACCATGTCAAGACACAGAAAGCCACTGGCAAGGAGGTAGCATACACACACACACACACACACACACACACACACACACACACACACACACACACTATCACATTCTGGGACTGCTGGTTTATGTTGAGCCACTCAGACCCACCTTTCATGAAAAAATTTATGTTAAACAAAACAACATACTCTAGTGAAAAAGTGTAACAGGGAAAATCAAAACAATTCATCAGATTTATAGAAACATTGTGGGATATTTCATCGCTTTAGAAAAATAAATACCAAAATCATCCGTAGACTTTTTCTGATCTTTAGACACAAGTGTACTTCTAAGTGTATTGGCCCTTGCCTTTTATCTGTGCATTGCATGTGTGTGTGTGTGTGTGTGTGTGTGTGTGTGTGTGTGTGTGTGTGCACATGGTTTCTTGTATATGTGTCAGATAACATGCAGGAGCTACGCTAGCTGTCAGCTGTTCAGTGGGTGGACCCGTCCCCCTAAAGACTCACCTGCACAGCAAACACCCACCCGCAACAACCCACCGTTGACGAACCCCACTCACCCAGACACAGTGGAGCTCCAAGGTTCAAACAGACAGTCAATAACCAGTCAATCACCGTTATACAGTAACAGGTCTTTCTAGACAGTAGTAGCACGAAGAGAAGACTGCCGTAGAAATGAAATTATCAAAATATTAATACATTTCATAGGAATGGTGGGAGGATGATGTGCCACAAATTACCAAAATATTGCATTTGATATCAATATACCTGCAAAATTCATAAAGGCAAGCATATGTGTGTGGGGTGTGTGTGCACTAGCATAATGTTTGCATGTGTATGTGTACTTGTGTGTCTACGGTGCAGAAATGCGACGCTCCATGTGTCTGGTGTGTGTTCCTCTGGATGTGGAAGGCACACTGTGCTGTTACCGTCAAGCTCTAGAGAGAAGAACATACTGTCTGCAGACCTTTCAGCATAGCCGCTCACTGCTGCTGCTGCTTCTGGCACACACACAGCCCTGTGAGTTTAGCACTGACACACACACACGCATACACACACAACAAGTGTGACTTTAAAATTAACACACACACTGTGTGTATTGTGTGTGTCTCTCTCCAGCCTTTGTAGCGCGCTTCCGCTCTTCAGGCCAGCTTGATTTCAGTCCCATGATCATGTCGATTCCAGACCTCCAGCCTCAGGACCTGACAGAGGAGGACTACAGCACTCTGAAGGCTCTCTACAGCCTGCCCATCAGCCCTAACCACATAAATACTGTCATTACTGCGTACTCCACCTCCATTAGTAAGAATATACACACACACAGTCACACACAGACAAACACACACACACACACGCATGAGAAACTGAAGCCCAGTCACTTAATGGTGAGTAGTTGTGTAACAACTGTGTTATATATTAATATAGCACTCTTCAAAACGGGGTTATAAAGCACAATTAAATAGTAGAAAAACAGAAGCATGATAAAAGCATTACAGAAATAATTTTTTTTAGATCAACACACAAATTTCATTGCAGTTAAACCTGACCAAGACAAAACATGAATTTTGTCTTCAGAGGCCCACATCTAATCAAAATCAATAAAATAAGATTTTTATTTTTAAATAAGAAGTCTTTTATAGAAATTAAATCACCATCACATTTCATTCAGTGTACACTGTGTCATTTATATGGTTCTTCCGATGGATAAGTCAAGCCTTTTCTCACTGAGCTTGGAACACAACAACCAAGGAGTGACATGATAACTTTCCCTTCCCTGCCCCTTCCCATAGCCAGGAGCCTTAAAAGTAATCAGTCGAATTGTAAAATCACTCCAAAAACTTAAAAATGGACAAATTAAGGTCAATGGGATCACATCTCCTAGATCTGGTTGAAAGCCTCGATGCAATACCTTGACAAGTTGTCGATGGGTGGGACACTTTTGAGTTAAATAGTTTACAGAGAGTTACAGTAGACTAAATGTATGGATTATCTTTGCCAAGTTGGCACAGGATGCACAGAGGCCTTACTTCAGCAATATTTATCTTCCTCTCCACCTCCTTCCTTTTCTTCAGAGTATCTCCAGGCCAACAGTCATGACTCCCTCAGAGTCCAGGCACTGCATGACATGGGAAACCTGCAGTTCTACAACGGGAACACACGGTTGGAAATCTATCTAATCTCTAGAGTGTGTGTATGTGTGTGAGAGAGTGAGGCTACAGCACTATATTGTATGTATTTACATTCCATAATACTGCTGAAAACAAAGAAGTGAGGTCAAAAGTCAAATGTTTTCCTACAATTTTTGTCATAATTCCATTCCTGTGTATGTTTGATTCCCAGGGCAGCTCACTCATGCTGGTGTAAAGCAGTAGATTGTGCCCTGCAGAGCTCAGGTGTGTTAGAGAAGTGGGATGGGGTGTCCTGGGGGGGCGGCTCTCCGCAGCACACCCTGAAACTGGCTGGGATCTGGGGCTGTCTGCAGGCTGCTGTGCTCACCACCAAGATTGCACAGTAGGTTTCAGGAAGATTTGGTGTGCTTGTATGTTTGTTGTAGGATGACAAATGTTTGACAAATTGAGGTCATGTTGCATTTAGCAGTTGTTAGTCCGATGATAGTTCAGATGATATACTGTATACTGTAACTGTACCTCAGGCCTCAGTGCCGTTTGCCTTTTTTGCGTGTGTGTTGATTTGCAGGTACATCTTAACCTCCGACATAGGCCAACGGACCAAGTGCTGTCTCCTGTCTGCTCATCTCTTTAAGGTAATGCCTCCAGCGAGCGACTGTACTGTCTTTTCTCACAACTAATAATAAATTGATTTGCAATTAGTACAATTTCCCAACTGCTCCCCCCAACTGCATGTGCCTTTGCATTCGTGTGTGTGTGTGTGTGTGTGTGTGCGCGCGCATTCTGGTGTGCTTGTGTGTGTGTCCTCCCCACTTCTCTAGTGTGTGCTGTGTTGCTCCCTGCCTCAGCCCCAGTGCGACCTCCAGTACGCCTCCCACAGTCTGGGAGATGAACTGCTGCCTGGAGTCAACCTTTTCTCTGAAGCCCACAGAGTTCACCTGGGCTCGGCCGTAACCAGCCTCAACTTCCTGTGCTACTGGCTGTACACCACAGGGCACTACATCACGGTACACACACACACACACATTGTTTGTATTGTTTGTTTTGAACTGCAATGCTGAGGTTAAATTATTAGTTTAGTCACTGTAAAATTTGTGATTCCAGCTGCTGCCCATGCTGGCCCTCTACCTGCACTTTGCAGGGACTGTGTGCCGAGATGTTCAGCGGACCGTTGAAGCCAAAATACTTAAGGTCTGTGTGTGTGTGTGTGTGTGTGTGTGTGTGTTCTATATAAAAATGTTTTTCCTCTCATGGTTTTCTTTGCAGTATTTAATGTGTGTGTGTGTGTGTTATCTGCAGATACGTGCTCTAACTGAGCTGAGTCTGTTTGCTCAAGCCATAAAAGAGGCAGTTCAGCTCACACAAGGAAAGGGGGTCCCTCTGTCTCATGGACACAACATCAGCATAGACAATCCCCAGGTATGAACACACACACACACACACACACACACACATATACTCTCTTTTGCTCTTTCTCTGTCTCTCTCCCTATTTAAAAAACTGTGTTATCACACAAAGTATTTTGTTAATTGCTGCCTCTGCACCACCAGCATTGGGGGAAGGAGGAAAACACTAACAGAAACACTGGTGCAAACAAAACAAATACTTTCTTTGTGCTCTGACTCATCCTGCTCAATGTGTTTCCCTGCAGCCTGTGAGGAAGTTCCACAGCCACAAGTCTCTCCTGGACAATGCTCAGGTACTTCCTATATAGCTTTTCTCAGACTACTTTAGATCTCTAAAGAAGACATCAGGGAAGTGGAGATGTTTTTTTGAATGGCAGGCTAGGATTAGAATAGAAAAATCCAGTACTAGTGCAAAAACATAGTTACACATGCAAAAACATAATTGTCACAACAATAGATAACTTAGATGAAAAATTCAATTCAAAGTGTTTTAGATGAGGTAAGGTAGTTTCAATTTGTTTTTCTTGTTTTGAGTTTCTGGATGGAAAATGAGTTGTCAGGAGTAGATGTAAGGTGATCCCTGGAAAAAAAAATTGATATTGTTGGTGTGGTCCTCATTTGCTACTGGCCTTTTTCTTAATTCTCTTCAGGGAGGATTAAAAAAAGAGGATGCCCTTCTCCGTCATTCCCAAACACACTTACATGCACGCACTGACACCAGTGTCCACATACATCCACCACCCCAATACACACACACTCACACACACTGAATGTATGTGTATGTGGTGTTGGTGTTTGTGGTTAGGCTTTGGAGGACCTTGTGAACTGTGACCTGGCTCCAGAGGTTCGCATGCTGTATGGATCCACACTGTGCCACCGATGCAGCCTGGCCCGGGTCCAGCTGGTCCTCGCACTCAGTAGCACCGTACAGAGCCTTCCTCTGAAAGGTTTGTCAGCTAGAGCACTCCCTCTTCTCTGTTATTTATTGAAGGTGCTGGAGGTTGATTATTGCACTGCCATTTATTAGGAACATGTGACATCTCTATAGTGGGTATAGAACCAAATAGGTTAAATTTATTGTTTGCAAGGGTATAAGATGTTAGGGGGGGACGTGCAAAGATAGGGTCAGAAGTACAGTTGAGCCTCTGTCCTTTTTTCCTGCTACACACAAAGTGCCCTTGCAATGTTTTCATTCATGTTCTAAAGTTTTGGTAACCATCAACTTCACTCAAGGGCAGGGTATCCATGAATAACAAGGTAACTGACATGCACATAATTTGCCGGAGTGCCCTTTTTTTAACTAGAGCCCCAGCCTCATATGCACAGTCCTTGAGATGGACATGCCCGCTACTTAAATAAATAAGTTATCTTTAAGAGGGCCATTATGGAGTTATTTTAGTAGGTTAAACTTTTAATGTGCATTTTATATTTTTGGGTATGAGGAGTACCCACTTCCAACTACACTGCCCTGTATTTGTGTACTCATTCATGCACATTCACATTAAACGCATTCAATTTGATTTCATTCCAAAAGAGTAGTTGAAGATCACACAGGTATTCATGTGTAAAGTGGGAACAATGTTCTCAGAGGCAAGTGTGTGTGTGTGTTTGTGTTTGTGTGTGCGCCCATGAATGTATGGGGGTCTGTAATTATCTTTCAGAGTCTCCTGGTGGTCATTCAGTGAACTCAGTGCACCATGAACAGGACAGGCCGGACACTGAGGGTACCTACCTGAAGAGAAAAGAGTCTAAAGTGTTGGCTCTTGACTCCCAGAAGGAGAAGCTCACTCCAGGGAAGATCAAGGTAGGACTGCTGGGGGATAGTGCTAACTTTTTTAAATGGATCTTTTCTTTAAAGAGAGTACTACTGAATTTATGCTTGGAAATATTTTATTCTTGGCACTTGCCACAATTTGGTCTGCATGAGTGAACATTCACTGCCGTCTTCTATAGCCAGTAAAGAGAGAGGCTTTGTCCTGACCTCTAATCTGTGATATCTCAATTATGTGCAGCTCCATAGAATGTGAAATAGAAAACATGAAGAGGGATGAAGTTGCTCATGTTCACAGATACTGATTGTAATGACCAACGCTAAGAATGACATTCTTGCGCAGTATTTTCCATTTAAGAGTGACAAACACGAGTTACTGTAACTGCTTGTCTCCTGCCTTCCTTCAGTATGTATGAACCTTGATGTGTTGAATTTTAGAATTATTTTTATTTTAGCTGATTTTTCTTTGCCAAGTACTTGTCACATTGTGTGTGAAAAAAGTTTCAGTTTAAGTGAACCTCTAATCTCCTCCGTTGTAGTTCCTTTTGCTGGAAGGGGCGTTCCACCTGCTGATGTCCAGTTCGCAGCAGCTCCTGCCTCGATCCCACAGCAAAATTGAGGACCTGGAACTGACCATAGAGGCCAACCTGCTAATGGCCAACCTCTACCTGCAGCAAGGACGTGCTGCACGCAGGTATGATTCCCTTACGCATGTGCCTGTGAGTTTGTATGTGTGCACACATGCCCACATGTTTGTATACCCTAACTATCCTAACCATTTTAACATGCTCCTTCAGTTCTGATATGGCAGTGTCATCCTTGCTGCTGCTGCAGACGACTGCTGTCATCATGGGAGGATCGCCCTCCTCCTCTCAGAAACCTGCGTCTCTGCTCCCACATGCCAGGGCTGCTAGTGAACAGGTAACATACCGTATTGTATACATATACATACACATACACATCTATTTTCGAAAAAGCGAATCAGAGGTTATCTAGAGCCCTGTGTGTGCATTGTGCAATACATATTAGAACATATAATACATTTTTTGTATGTATGACAGAGTTGGAATGTCATTGTGTTGTGAAATACTATACCCTATTTGGTTGAGTTGATATATCCTTATCTGGGTGTGTGGCACAAGGTGCAGATTGAAAAGGTGCGAGAGAGGCATAACCCAAAGCGTAAATGGGATGCAGGCTTAAAATCATGTATTAGAGAGAGGGCATTGGTCACTGTGTGTGTATGTGTGTGTGCATGTGTCCTGTCTACAGGGTAGTGGAGATCCACACGGTGTGTCCGGCCCCCTGCCTGGAGACTGTCCCAGAGCAGTTGAGGCTAGTGAGAGAACCGGAGCTGCTCTGTGGCTGCGCTGCCGACTGACTCTGGTCCGCAGCCTGGCTGCACACATCCCTGGCACTGCCATTTTCCCAGGTCTGGTTGTGTGTGTGTCTGTGTGTGTCCTAGTGTGTCTTAATTTTTCACTTCTGCAACTGACCCTTTCTTTCTCTGTCATGCTCTCTCTTTGAATCTGTGTGTGTGTGTGTGTGTTCAGGTAAGGACAGTAATGAGGAAGCAGCGCGCGTGTTAAAGGAGGGTCTTGAGGAATGTGCACTGTGGGGAGATCCAGACACTCGAGCCCTTTTGCTGTTAGAAGGTGCTACATTGGAAGCACAGAGAGGACAGCCGAAGGATGTCAGAATCTCACTGCTGCAGGTACACACACACACACACGCACACACACACACATACACACACACACGCACAAGTCCAATGAGTTAAGTCCTCAAAACTAACAGCATCTTTACATCTGAGGGATGTTAAAAATACTGTAGGGGGTAGATTCAAACATGCTTTGGTGTACTTTCAGGACAAGTGGAAAAATGCCATTATATTTTAATATGAAGTTCAGTAGAAGCTATGTTGTTGTGCGTAAAAACATGGCAAATACATGTAGGCCATAAAGAGCTGTCACTTAGCTGTACAAGCTGGAAGAAGTGTTTCATACGTTTGTTGCTGAGAGGTAGTTCCCTACGTGTGTGTGTGTGTGTGTCTGTGTCTGTGTCTGTGTGTGTGTGTGTGTGTGTGTGTGTGTGTGTGTGTGTGTGTGTGTGTGGTGTGTCTGTGTCTGTGTCTGTGTCTGTGTCTGTGTGTGTGTGTGTAGGAGGCGGTGAGCCTGCTGTCAGGCCGGACATGCATGCCTCCAGGGTCCAGTGTGACTCTGGCTCGGGCCACCTTGCTGCTCAGTGACCTGAGAGGAACACACAGCACCACACTGCTGGAGCTGACACAAAAACTACTTCAGCAACAGGTACGGACACACATGCACACACACGCACACACACACACACACATACACACACACAGCTAGTATTCCCGAAGAAGGCAAAAGTTACAGTATTAACCTTTTCTCCTCTGTCTCCATGTGATTTTTTACAGCTGTATGTCTTTGGTCAAAAAGTGGTGTTGGAGGATGGAAAGGTGTGTTTCCCTCCACCTGGGCCCAGCAACATCTACCTGCCTCACCTCACCCTGCTGGCTAAGACCACTATGCGTATTGGTAAATAGAGAATTTGATACTTTTGGACACTTTCGGGGACAAAAAAGATCCTAAACACGGATGGAAAAGTTGGATTCAGTACATTCTAAAATTTAAGTTATGTTATCAAATTTTCCTGCATGATGATTAACTGATGATTAAAATACAGAATGTTACCTGAAGCCCTTTTCACACAACTGACCCAGCTAAAATACAGACCAGGGATAAATCAAAGTGTAATTATTATATTTCACTTGATGTTCCTTTATCATCTTTAATACAGAATTTCATCTTTCTTACACTGCATGGGTCATTGTGGACATCCAGGATCATTTTGGCTTTTTGTCAGAAAAGCTCTTTAAGATATATTAGCAGTGCATTGGTGGAAACTCAATGTACCAATCATTTCCATGTGTTTTTCCCAGGTCACATCCTGGCTGTCAAGGCCATGGAGAGACCCGTCTCTGCCCAATCAACAGAGTCGACCCCCAGGCGGCGTTCCCTCCAGTCCTCCAACCAGACCGAGAGAGACGCCCAGGCACCAAGTCCCTCCCTGAGCCACCTAAACACCTCCAGTCCTACCAATCCCTCCATGTTCAGCCCCTTCCAGATACCCGGAGTTTCCCCCGGCCCTGATGTGGTCCAGGCCTGGCATGACGCTCACAAGGTGCTGCAGTCAGCACTGACTCTCGCCCAGTCCTGTGCCTACAGAGACACACAGCTGGAGGTTGACCTGCTCTACTGCTGCGGTGGGTAGATGGACACATGCATGTGTCAGTGTATGTATGTATCAGAGAGAAATAATGCTGAGGACAATCTGATCTAGTGCCATAGTATATTAGTTATAGTTATGAAACTTAGATAGCTAAATTCTAAAGGGGAAATTACTGTAAATGCAACCTATAAATGGTTGTACTTACTGTAGGTCACCTTGTGTTTTGTGTGTGTGTGTGTGTGTGTGTGTGTGTGTGTGTGTGTGTGTGTCCAGGCATTGTGGAGCGCAGTCTGAGATATCTCAGTAAAGTCAAGCGACAGGAGGTGGCTGGGACCTTCCTGGAGTGCATCCAAACTACAATGAGACGCTGCCACAACCTGCCGTCAGTATATAGTGTTAAACACTGTGTGCGCCTGTGTGTGTGTATTTGTCAATGGGAATAGTAAAATGAACCATTTATCTATTTATCTGTTTATTTTTAATAATAAAACATGTCTGGTTATATGCTCTTATTTCCTCTGTATGTGTGTGTTTGTGTGTGTATTTTTCTCTCAGGATGCTTCGTAATTGTTACCTGGAGATTGCGCTTCTTTTCCTCCATGATTGGCAGCACACCCCACACAAGCCTCCAGCCCCTCTATCTCAAAATAAAGTATGTGTGTACGTGTATTGATATATTGTAGGTCATTAAGAAGTGCCAGTGACTTTCTTACTCTTCACTCCCTCCTCTCACGTTCTCGTTTCCTCCCTTTTCCTCCACCAACCTTCGCTCATTCAGATCTCCCACTGGAAGCGTTTGCTGGCCAGTCTGAACAGACGGCTGACTGCAACAGAGGGACACCTGCTGCTCTTCTGGATCTGCCTTAGAGGAGCTGCCATGGTCTGTACAATACACTTCCACTCAGGACATAGATGAATGGATGGACAGATAGATGCCATTGTTCTGTAGCTCAATGGGTAGAACTAGGGCTACTGTAAGGTGCTTTGGGTAAAATCATCCAAATTACATATAGATGGAATTCATATAATGGATGTGTTTGTTTCATGCACCTAGAGTTTTGCTTTCCAGCTTGGATCTTCATTCTTAGGTTTGGCATAATATTCATCTTAAGCTAATCCATACATTGTAATAATGTGCAGGTGTTGAAAGCCATGTCTGGCTGTGGCCAGCTCTGTGGCTCCATTGGAGGTGAAGGAGATGCACTGTCCGAAAAGACCCTAAAATCTTTGCCTGACTTTGCCACCAATGACCTGCTCAACCCGTGCGGTAAAGTTAATATACACCAAGCTGCTTTTGATATTTGCTTATTGTCCAGCCTCCTTGGTTACTTTACTCTTTATTCAGACGGTGGTCAAACAGAGAAAGATTGCAGACAAAGAATGATCAGAGTATCTCATTATGTGTTGTACATCTTTGAATTAAAACATTGTGTATGTGTGTAGGTGGTGTGTACTCAGCCAACCCATCACTAGAGGAAGAGCAGAGCTTCAGGGCCGTAGACAGGAAACACTCTCAGCTCACTTGGGTCCACATGGCTCGCTACTACACACACTTGCTGAACCTGCAGCAGACAGCCAACGACCCAGGTGAGTGTGTGGCTGTGTGTGTGTGCTTGAGAGAGGGAGTTTGAGTCGGTAGTCGTGCATATACTGTATATTTGTGAGTGTATGTGTGTTTGTCCAGTGTGTCCTCAGACTGTGGAAGGCCTGGCATCATTATCAGGAGACATTAGCGCAGCACTTCGTCTGTCTCAGCTGCACAACTTCTTCTGCTCACACATGACCGACTACAGAGAGAGCTGCTGCGCTCCTGAACCTGCACCTGCTGAGATTATACTGCTGCCGCAAATCGTACAGGTACAGGCACACACATACACACACACACACACAGAGGTCAAGAAAGGACAGACATGACCTAATCTTAGAGATATTTCTTAAATGATATAAAAAAAGGTCTCACAGCTCTTGATTTGACTTGACTTCTCATAATTCAGGCCAGAATTAAAGGTGACTGTTTGACTTTGACTTGAAAATGATGATGGGTTTCATTTCAATAAAGATCTTTAGCTGGGATTTCAGATGCATGAATTCATTGTGTTCCAGCTGAGCCCCACATTGCAAGCCTCTTTAGGCCGGGAGGACGAGCTCTACCAGTGGTCCATCTCCACTAAGCAACAGCTCTGTTTACAGTGGCACCGGCCTGCGCTGAGCCCCGTACCAGGATACCAGGACATAGTAATACTCACACACACACGCACACACACACACACACACACACACACACACACACACACACACGCACACATACTTTACAACAATGCATATGTACAGTATATGATCTGTGTATCAGTGTATGTGTGTGTGTGTGTGTGTGTGTATTGTTCAGGTGTTTCTGTTGTATGGCCACAACAGACATCCCATGTCTGCCACAAGAGGATCAACCATTGCTGTCAAGGGGCTGCGATGTGGACAACATATGATTAGAATAGAGAGGTAGGACATAATCACACACACACACACACACACTCATGCATGCAGGCAAATTCATTCTCTTTTGTGTCACATACAGATAGATGCCTGATTATGTCACTGTGTGTGTGTGTGTGTGTGTGTGTGTCTCAGGGCGAAGGCAGTCCATGCAGAGCTGTGTGAGATGTGTGTGTCAGCTAACATGACGCTGTCTGTAGCGGCCAACTTCGGCTGCACCTCAAGCCCCAAAGCCCAGCAAGTCAACAAGAGAGAGCCCATTAACCAACACATGGCGGTTTGTGCTCTCTATTATACACATCACACACACACACACACACACACGTTAACACTGGGCAGGGGGGGTTAAGTATAAGTATGAGAAGTTATTTAACATATTTTCAAATATAAAGCTTTGAGTATCATTGTCTTTGGCAACACATAGTTCAAGCCAGCTACTGGATCATTTATAGTATATGGAGAGCCTTTAAATGTAGCCTAGTAATGTTGGGGGAAATATGCCTAGTATACTATTTTCAAATCCAGTCTACAAAAAGCCTACTGATCAGCAGATAATACATAACATTATGGAATATACAGTATAGACATATGCATAGAGATTAACTGGTAGAGGTGAAATTATCGTACATTGTGGGATTACTATGTTGATATGGTTGTAAGCTTAATGTGGTTTATTGCCAGTATTGGAGTGATGCCCAAGGAGGTTGATATACCGTGATTTAGCAAGACCCAGGCTTAAGCCCAGGGTCATCACATGCTAATTTAATATAGTCATAGCCTTTTGCTGACAAAACTATTTTGGCTGAATTGGGCTGACATCGCCCCACTGCATACTAACATAAAGCAGCCTACAATGTCAGAATGAAAGGTACAACAGTGTACCTTTTTTCTGAAGGTGTACAAGTAAGTTCACAACAGCTTCATTCTCTTATCACCAGCCTCTCATCAATATAGTTGGGTGATAACAAGAAGTCCATTCTCAAGTGTGTGTGTGTGTGTGTGTGTGTGTGTGTGTGTGTGTGCGTGTGTGTGTGTGATTCCAGAGGCTGAAGGAGAAGATTCTGAGCTGTTGTTTGTCCATCAAGGATCTTCTGCAGCCAGACTCAAAGTCTGACCCGCTGACCAAGGTGTCTGATTTGTTTATAACCCATTAATGCAGACAAACATGTACATACACACTACAACTATCATACCATGATAGTATAATACTGTGCATAGTATATACATGATCACACTCAGTCACACTCAGGTCTCTCACAAACAATCGGTTGCAAATTTTTGTGTGACACAATTGTGTCACACAAAATATTGAGATATATTGTGATATTCTTTATGTGTTCATACCTGTACAGAAAATGAAGTTAAGTAGCTCACAGTCCTGTATGTGTTTGTGTATATCTACGTGTGTGTGTGTGTGTGTGTGTGTTACAATCTCTGTCAGGTGCCGTTTGAGATCACTGTGGAGAACCTTTGTGACCTTGAGCGCTGTTTCAACCCAGCTGGTGGCGCTATAGTGGACGGCTCAGCTCTGACAGACTGGATCCTTTCTATCCTCACAAACTTTTCACCCCACATTGATCAGAAGACCTGACAACCGATTATGCAAATTAGATAGTAGTTAGTAGTTATGTTGCAAAGTGTGATTCTAACCTTTCATTCACTAACCAGAAACTTCTCTGGATTTGCTTCAAAATTTTGCTACCTTATGCTAGAGTGAATGACACTTGTAACAGACACCCACAAAAAAAACCAAAAAACATTTTTGTGTGGAAATAAAAATGTGGGAAAATGTCCAATGTTGTTGCCCTGAAAACTCACTGAAATAATTTAGCAAATTTTATTCATGTGTTTTTTTTTAATGTCTGTTGTACATGTATTCATTTATTATCAAGTAAAAACATACTGCTAAGCCTGTCTAACTCAGACTATTATTGGGAATTCCAGAAATGCTGCTCTCACTTGATGTTAGACAATATAATAAGGGTTTTATTTTGAAATATATGACCGGAAGCCTTGTTTGTCATTGTGGCTGTGAGGCTTGACACCGGTCTGCCTGAGTAACGGGGCTGCCTCTGCTTCAAACCCACAATTGTCTCGGTTTGTTGACGTTTGCTCGAATACAGCAGTAGCTAGTAACGGGTCTGCCCGTTGTCCCCCGGCCTGCGATTGTTTGTGCGAGAGCCAGAGTAAATGGGTTTTCGTGTGAGATGATCGCCTCACTTTCTAAAGGGAGTTTGCTGGATGATGTTCTTCATGGGGGCTTTAATGAGGTAACGTTAACCCAACGTTACTAATGTTGAAGTTTGATAACTACAAGACTAGCTTAGAGCCAGCGTTAATTTAGCAAGCCGAAGACAGCCAGTTACAGTTGCCATTAGCCAACCAGTCAAGCTACACAATAAAGTCCCTTAGGTTGGTAAAAACAATTCTGCAATTTAGCCCGCTATCTTTGCTAACGTCAGCTGGCTAACGTTAACGTAGTTTACTGTAGTAGACCATGTAACTGTGAATTAATTATTTCCATAGGCAACTGACGGCGTCTGAAACGATATTACGTTAAACATTTAACTACTGACAGGCAATTAAGGTAATTAACTAGTCAAAATCACTAAAAGCCACACACTCCAAAGTTCATTCTAAAATAATTAGTAGTTTTTCCTCTGTTTGCCATTTGAGTTATGTTCAAAATGGGGTGCGTTCTTTGTAAGGTATCCCGGACGACGGGCCGTCACGTGACCGAACCGGTAAAGGTGGAGCGAACCGTGTGAAATGTACAGACGGGACGTCTAAACTGAATGTTTAGGCAGTCCGATTGGAGGTTAATGAATCCAGTTATTTGATTCATCTTCACAAAAAGGAGAATTTCATAGTCAACAGAACAATAGGCATCAACTGCCCCCCTCCCCTGTCCTAACATGATAAACAAAGGAACTCATTTATTATGCCATGAACCCCCATGCATATGTCTATCCCTACTTTAAGCATTGTGTGTGTGTGTGTGTGTGTGTGTGTGTGTGTTGTGTGTGTGTGTGTGTGTGTGTGTGTGTGTGTGTGTGCATGTGTGCTTGTGCGTGTTTGTCTGGTTTATACATTACAGCAGCAGCTGGCAGCGTATGTCTCCTGGGTGAACTCTCAGCTGAAGAGGAAACCAGGACTGAAGCCTATCACTGACCTCAGGCGTGATCTACAGGATGGGGTAGTACTTACACTCCTCATAGAGATAGTTGGTGAGTACACACACACACACACACACACACACACACACACACAAATGGGTCAAAAGATTTATAGCTGTACGTACCTTGGTTTTGGGGTCACAGCTGAGCATGGTGCAATCACATTGGAGTAAAGCTTACAGCAATGCAGGTCCTGCCTTTGTGAACTAGCTGCAAACGCCTAATTCTATCTATCTATCTGTCTGTCTGTCTGTCTGTCTGTCTGTCTGTCTGAATGAAAAACAATGAATAACAACAGAACTTCATTATATTATCACAACTGACATTAACCTTCTTCTTACAAATCAACAGCATGGCTGACAACGTATCACACAGATCTAGATTTAGCCAATTGATTCACGTATAGAATACCACCCATATGTAACATAGAATACAGAGTTATATACAAATTTCAGGAAGCTTCCTATAAGCACCAACATAACCGCACAGGGGTCCCTTCTGTACACACAGTAGGGCAGTCAGGCCAAAATCAATCTAGATGATGACAGTATACCAATTCAAGAATTAAAAAAATTTAACATAATTTAGACTTGATGGAAGTGGAGTGAATCCATTTCCTCATTCAAACCATCATGAAGTTTGAATTTCATACAGCTTTCCTTCTAGTTAAGCCTCTTTTCAAGATCACCCGTCCTGACTGAAGCAGGGACTTGTCTGTGCCCATAGCGTGGAGGTTGGAAGGTGTAGTGACTTGTGTCATTGGATAATCTTCATCACTTGCATGAATGGCAGCCTTGTGTTCAGCTAGGTGTTCTGTAGGCGTCTCTTGTTTGAACCAAAGTAGAATAGCTTACAATCTAAGCATTCCAGTCTGGAAATGATGAGTGTTACTTCAATTTATACAATGTTAGACTTGGTATAAAGTTGGAGTAGAAAGGTACATATCAAAAACTGCTCTCGATTAGGAATTCAGGTATGAACAGCCTAATTTTCACAAGTAATAGTCATTTCTAGTAAGTAATAGCTAGTGATTTGAAAAACTACTACTGCTAAAAGCTAAACCACTTGCTTGGTTTCTCTGTTGGTATTTTCATAATATGAAATTGCCATGTTAAATGATCACTGAATACACTACTGAAAATCATATTTATGCACACTATAACATCACCTGGCTACAGCGAGTCAGCTGTATGCAGCCAGACTGAGAGTTAGTAGCTACAATAACTAGCAGCAGCCTCCTTCACTAGCTTGTAATAGCAGCCAGCTTAACTGCAGCTTGATGTCAGCTTCATGTGCCAAATTCTCAGTATGTTAACTCCCTGAATCTGAACCATGACCCCAAACTGAGTTGTGGAGAGTTTCATTAACCCTTTCTCCACAACTAATCTGTTTTGGTCACAGTAACCACAGAAATGTGTATTGGCACCACATTGTTCTCATTGTTCTGTGTTGCACTAGTTTTTTTCTGTTGCTCTTTGCAGAATGTTTTGCTCTCACCAAAACGCTACTTTTTCAAATGCTGTTTAATTGACATTTAAATTTGGGTGACGATCAAACTGCAATTTGAATTCATTCATGGATGATTACATTGTTATAATATGTATCATCTATTTGCACTTGAACTAGTGAGTAACTAGTGAGCAAGTCTTGACTGAGATGCTTATATTACATGTTTATAAATCATGTCTCAAGTTTCAATAAGGACTAGCTGAGAGATTCTACTTTCAAAATTGCCTCTAATAAAAAGTGAAAATGGACCCTAGATGCTCAAAATGATTTGTTGAGGCTGTGGCCCAAAATTATCCTGTGTCTCAGTCGTATGGATTGCAGCACATGTGAATTCCCATATTCATTGTTAGTCCCCCACAAAAATGTCAGGTAGATGTGAAAAATCTCTTCACCCAAAAACCCCAAATGTTTTTTTTCAGGCTGTAGCAAAAAACAGGATACCGCAGTGTGTGTCTTGGTTTGTCGCAGCACGTCACATATTTCAAAGTCGACATGCTGTGGTATTCCCTTTGTAAGAATTACCGGAAAGTGAAAGTGTGCACAGTAGAGTCACTTTGTTCATGTAAATCTGCCATAGCACATAACGAATATCCATTCTCTTCTTGTTAAATGCAATGGTATAGATAATATTATGAAGATCAGAATCAAAATCTAATATTTTATAGACCACAGGCTAAGCATTTGTAGCATCTGCATTTTCCCACTGCTGCAGTTGTAGGCAAACCATTTCACTACTAAACTAGTCAGTTTTTAACTTAATTTACCTATTATCCCTTTTTCTTGGATGATAATTGACACACACATATTGAGAGAAGTACAAAATTGTACTGGTTGTTCATACCCAGTATCTTTTGATACATGCAGCCTGAACCTCAGTCTGCACCTTTAAGTGCAATGTTCCACTATAAATTAAATTTGAAAACATCAAGTTGCACATTGAAGGTAATCAGTGTTTTTGGTGCAGGTTATTTTATTGCCATATTCTAAGTGGAAAATAATTTACACAGTTGACATAATAGAACCCATCAGAAGCCTATAATATTTTCAATAACTATATTGAATTTTGTTAAGTTGAAGATAGTTGCTTCACAGTAGTACCAACCTGACGGGGTCATAACGGTTTTGAGGTTTAACATGAAATTAAGCCCCCAACACACACACACACTGTATATACACTGACTGCCATTCAGGCTATTACATGGTACTGTTATAAAAAATGTTGAAATGTAATTTGGTTTCAGTTGTACCTCAAACATAATGTTCCAGTGCTAATAGCAATAACTGTTGTTAAGGCCTAAGCAGTAGCTGTGCAGTTTAACATCTGCAAATATGTTTCTTTTCTTCTTCCTTCAAATCTCATTCATTTTGACAGCTGGGGAAGTGCTGGACGGAGTGTATTTGGTTCCGCAGAGCAGAGAGGAGAGCAGGACGAATGTGGAGCGAGTCCTGCAGTTCATTTCCTCCAGACACATACGCATGCCACACATATCCGCAAGAGGTACAACTAGAAAAATCTCTCTCACTCTGTATCTTTCTCGTTCTCTTTCCCTTCCTCTTAAGAACAGACGCTCCTAACCTTTTGTGGCTGCTGACCCACTTGAAGATTTTAGTGATCCTAGGGTTTAAAGCACATGAAAATTCTGTGTTAACATTGTAACAGTTACACATTGCTCCAAGTGCATGACACTATCTAATTCTCAACGTAACATCTAGGCATGATAGCTTTGTATAAGCTAGTTAAATGGTGCGGCATTCACACTAGATTCTTGCAGTGCAAAATCCTTTGGGGTAGTTTCCATTCCAAAGAAGCTGTTTTTATTTCAGCCATTGTAGTTTGACGAGGAATTTTACTTTGGACCCCACTTTTATTTCATGAGACCCCACTTAGGGTCCTGAGACCAAGGTTTGAAAACGCCTGCTGTAGAACGTAACACAAAATGCTTCTTTAGAGGCAGTGCGTGGTAGTAACATACATGGTTCTGTTCAGTAAATTATAGAGAAGGATGTGTTCTTCTTCTGCAGACATCGTAGACGGTAATCTGAAATCTGTGATGAGGATAATTCTGGCACTGGCTGCCCACTTCAAACCATCGGCCAATCACAGGGCTGCCTCTGGAAGTGGGAGGAGCTTGACCAGAGGCTCTGCCAATCACAACCCTCTCTCTGCCGTTGCGCTAGCACAAGGCGCTGCTGCTGCACTGGCATCAGCACGGCTTGATGCCTCACAACCTGCCCGCCCCACACACCTCCGCAGGTAGGCAGACTGCTAACACAAACATACACACAAACACAAACCCCCATCTTATCTCTGATAGGGCAAGAAGGTTTAATCTTTATGCTATAAGGCAGGGTTGGGTGACTTGGGTCAATTCATTTTTTGTCATTTAAGTATTTATTAATTTTCTTTCAAACATTACACACACGTGTGATTTGTAAATATGACATTGCAAACATTGTACAATCAGACATTCAAAATGAAACAAAACAAAAAACAAGAGTAACGGAAAGACAGTCATTTAGAACATTCAAAGACAGCACCTATATTAATACATCGTACAGTTCCAACCGTAATGATATCTAGCCTCTAATTTTCTCATAGCCCTTTAAAATAGTAAGCCCTTAATGTACAGGAGGTAATGCTCCCAGACCTGCTTAAATTTCCCTTGCATATCGTTGACTTGGGTCAATTCATGAATTAATTAATCAATTCCAGTTCAACTGAGGAATTGTGATTGGAATTTGAAAAAACCTACAGGAAACAGAACTGGAATTGAATTGGAATTTCAGGAAGTTGAATTGAATTCAATGAAATTCTGTGAAATTCCATATTTATTTATTTATTTTTTACCACATGGTGTAATCTCAGATACTTCAATACTGAATATCATAAAATTTTAAAAGGAGCTTTCAGGTGGTATTTGATGCATATCATGTTATCATAATACATACATTATGGTTGAATGTATTTGATCTGTTTATTTGATTTATTTGATTCATAATGTCTGAACCACCTCTCTTAAAAGTGTAACTTCATGGAATTTAAAGGAATTAAATTGTTCCTATCATTCCAATTCAATTCCAATGTTTCCTTAGAGCTGGGTGCAATTCCAATTCCAATTCCAGGAACTGAATTGGAATTTACCATGCATTCTCAATTCAATTCATGAATGGCCCCAACCCTGCTGTAAGGGATAGTCAATCATTTCTCCTGCAAATTTACAGTTAGATATAGAGCACAAGGTCTTCATGTGTAGTCTTTGCTGATCCCTGCTGGACAGATACACAGGACTGCTGCACCCACAAAGCATTAAATAAAAGATTTATGTGTGTACATATCTGATATTACAGCTGTATGTCAGTTACTATTGATGAATGAATACCCTCTGCTTTGTTCCTCTTCCTCCAGTGGATGGGGGTTGGATGAAGACAGGGTGGTGTGTGTGCGTGCGCTGGTTGAGCAATACGAGAGAGGAGCTCCAGATGAGCCAGACACTCAGCCCAGCAGGTAATATGCTTTTACACAAACTCACATGTGTCATAATAGTCACAAAATCAGGTCTTGACTCACAAATGTTCCCCAACAAATGCACTTAAATCTGCTTCACTCTGTGCAGAAACAAAACAGTGCACCTCATGTTCCTGGAAACACTGTGGTGGACTTTTTTGATGATGCACATAGGGTGCAACTTAGCCCTTTACTTAAACATATAATTTGTTTTACATGTGTTACTTTCTGTGCATTTGAAATGGAAGAATGGGCAGATAGAATTCAGATGAAACTCACATTTTCACAGGTTTGGTCGTATGCCAGGCTCATGGATGAACTGCTTGTAGCATTGGTGACACCCTAACATTTACAAATTGCAACCTGAAGGACAAGGATAGGGTGCAAGCCCCCATACATTTTCAGAACCTCAAAGAAGTGGTTGTAAAATCTGTTGTGCCGCTCTGAGGGTGTCACTACTCCACTGCTGTTGTAAGACATGGCAGAGGTCTGTGCTCTACTGAGCACTTTTTCTAGTTATATAGTTTGCCTGTTCGAGTCAAATGACTCTTGCTTCCACTCCCCAGCTACAATATAATCTGAATTCTGCCTGTGTTATTGTTATGTAAACTAATTACCCATCATCTTCTATTTGTAACACCTACTTCTCCACACTTGAGAAATAGTAGGTTATATTATCTGATTTGTTTGTGTGTGTGTGTGCGTGTGTTTGTATGTGGTTCTGTCACTGCCTGACAAAGCATGTGATTTAGGCCTTTCAGTACCCCAAAGTATAGTACACCCTGCTCTGTGTGTGTGTGTGTGTGTATGGGTGTGTGTGTGTGTGTGTGTGTGTGTGTGTGTGTGTGTGTGTGTGTGTGTGCGTGCGCACGTCTGGCAGTTGGAAGACTTCAGGGCAATAGAGAAAACATCATAGAGGGGGATGATAGAGGAGAGAAATAATCAGTCTTTATATCGCCTCCAATCACATGTTTGGTTTGAGGTCTGTTATGTTCTTGACCGTGACTGTGTGTGTGTGTGTGTGTGTGTGTGTGTGTGTGTGTGTGTGTGTGTGTGTGTGTGTGTGTGCGTTGAGAACGAGCAGTGTGACAATACGTTTTAGTTTTGAGATAGGGATAGTAGGATAGGATTAGTTGAGATGTAACGATTTGAAACTTGGACACTGTCAAGCAACACTTAGATAGCAAAATGACATGAGAGATGCTAAGCAGTGTGTGCTGCTGTAGTTGTCATGGTAACAGTCTGTAGCTGAAGGGGGGACTGGGTGTGTCAGTGAGGAGAAACGAACTCTCATGAGTTTGTTGAGATGCTGATGCCAAAGACCCACATGCAGGGAGGAGCTTAGACTCCTGGGAAGTAATATGCACAGTTTAAGCCAACGGTAACTCACTATGGGGGGAACGCAGATTAAATGGTAAGACCAGACAATTTTTGTGAGTGAGTGAGTGAGTGAGTGAGTGAGTGAGTGTGTTTATGCTTCTTTTACTGTAACTGTATTCTACATTGCTGAAATAAGATGTGAAATGAGAGAAAATCAGGTGTAGCGCTTCTGCACAATTTGTAAACGCTTAGATTTGCAATGGCAGGCAAGGATTTGGGGGAAGAATGAGAAAGTATGTTTTGTCTTTCTTTTTCTCACTCACAACACGTTCTCTCTGTTGAAATTCAAATTAGAATTTAAACAAAAGAAACATTAGTCATGTCTCAAGGCCACAGCTCTGCTCAAATAGACACTGTATGTTTAGAGCAGTTTCCATTTGTACACGGTCTCTGAAAACAAGGTCACTTTGACTTTCACAGATGTCTGTGCTCTCCGTCACCATGGAGACCACAGAGAGAGCTTCAAAGGGAAATACATTCAGAGCGATTCAGAGTTTTTGTTTACTACCTACAAATATTTACCTATATATGTACTACCTGTAAATGTATACGTCAGGTTTATCAATCACCCTGTCTATAGCTTTTCAAGTAGTTATTACATATTTTGAGCATATTGTAGTTGCACAGTGTGTGTACGTGTGTGTGTGTGTGTGTGTGTGTGTGTAAGTTCTCTGGAATAAGGTGATTAATCAGTGTTTTGTCCCGCCCAAGCCTCAGCTCCATCAGCCCTCTTTCATCCCCAAGAGCGCCCCCTAGCAGCCACTCAGGGGACAGACAGCAGGAAGATGACCAGCAACAGCAGAGCAGTGGTGAGTTCAGTGAACTCACAAACCAACATGGGGTTTGATTGGAAAAACTCAACATTTATTGATTGACATGTATAAGACTAAGTTTGTGTGTGTGTGTGCGTGTGTGTGTGTGTGTGTGTGTGTGTGTGTAGAGTCATCTCATGTTGTAGTGAAGACCGTGTGGGAGGATTCTCTCAGTGAAGATTTGGAGCAGGAGATGCAGGAGACACGTAAAATGGTGTCTGCTTTACAGGTACATGCAGCTTTCTCATATAGTTGCATGTAGTGATTTCTTTTTTCTTTTGCGACCCCAGGAATGCTTTGCATAAATGAACCATGAATACCACAGTGTGCTTGAAGCAGTTTTAAATAGCATGCAATGAAATGTAGAAAAGAAACAATTTAGCCCCAAATGTTGCCGAAATAAAATAAGGGGGCTGAATACTTTACTGAAGACTTTTGTCATTATTAAATTATAAATGATAAACCATAAAATAGATAAAAAGTCTAGATGGTAGAATGCACAAATGTCATGCTCATTAAACCCGGTGCACACTCACACTACATAGCCTAGATCAAATAAGCTACAAGCTACAGCCTTAATAGATCAGAGAACAGAGCTTTCTGAACATAACTGCTTCACTCCAAATTACAAACTGGTGTCACATGTTTTGCCCTGTGTGTTTTCAAGGCTCTGCTGCTGCATGGGTCGCTGCCTGAGGATGAGCAGGACCCGTCTCTGAGTCTGGAGGAAGGCAATGCTGAGCAGCAACTGGTACTGACATTCTCTCCCTTCTATTTTCTGTTTCTTTCTGTTTTTCCTCAATCCCCATGTCATTTTCTTTCTTTCTCTGCCTGCTCTCTCTCTCCATCACTCTGTTTCACCAGCTCTTTGTGTTCGGTGGCAGATCACATTTCTTTTTCTCAGCTCCGTGTGTGTGTGTGTGTGTGTGTGTGTGTGTGTGTGTGTGTGTGTGTGTGTGATCACATGCTTATGTGTGTAGCAGAGGGTGACACGGATATCAGTTTCTCTTCTTTTATTCTGTCAGTCCACTGTGGTTCTCACACACATCCCTCGTTTCTCTCCCTCTTTTTTTCCAGGTAGTCATTCGCAGTCGGTTAGACCAGAGTATGGAGGAGGCTCAGGAGCTGAAGGTAAATATGTGTATCAGTTATTGTTTCAAATATTCAGTATCTCTTGTGTTATGCTTCATTTGGTGGTATAAAGGACACTTCTACCACTTCATTTGGTGGTACAGAGGGTGCATGTTGCTGGGAGAGTAAGCTTTTGGGACATGCTCTGTGATTAATATTTAATTCAAAGTGTATTGTCTGCTGGTTGCTTTAGAGGGAACTGTTGCGCTGTAAGCAGGAGATGAGAAACCTGCAGGGAGTCAAGGTAAGATGCACACACAGATTCAGCCAATTCATCTTTTACATGCAATACAAACCTATTTTATTATTCAGTTGAATAGAAAACAGGTTCTTGGCTGTCTGTCATGTTCTGCTTGTCTGTCTGTCTGTGTATGTGCAGGAGGCCCAGCAGCAGAGGCTTTGTACCCAGGAGGCCTCGATACTGCAGATGAAGCAAGAGCTGCTCAGAGCCGGCATGACCAAGGATGAACTCAACAACCAGAACGTATGACACAAACTGTACACACACTGACACTAACACTATAAATACATGCCGAGTCTCAAATACCAGTCTGTTTCTAATAAAGTGAAAGCAAAAGTGTCATATTTCAGTGAATAAGTGCTGGACTTTAATACACACTGGGTCAAAAACGGTTTCAACAATGAATGCTTTTCACTGTGGAAACAAATTAAGGCCAATGGACATTTCATGGTACATGCAGAAAGTTGATTATATTTTGTTTCACACATATTTTGAATGGACATTGCGTAGTCCCCTCTTCAATGAAATGTTCTTTTTGTGTATTGTAGGCAGAGCTGCAGTGGAAGCTGGAAGAATGTAATAGGCTGTGGGGTGAATGCAAGGTGAGACAATGTGGTGTTGTTACTTCCCAACCTTATGTTAAACAGCAGCTTTAAATCAGCATATAGATTTTGTACTAAATCATACGACCTAATTGGCCCCAACCTCTACCTCTCCCCTTACTGGTTGGCTGCAGAAGGAGATGGGACAGAAGGACAGACTACTGCAGCAACACAAACACAAACTTGAAGAAAGCCAAAAACAGCAGGTATGTCAGTTAGTTTTAAGATTTTATAAACAAGTTAAACAAACAGTAGTAGCTTGTTCCAGAGAATATAATGCTTATAAACTCTGCAATGTGTTGAAATCCAAGACCAAAGTTTAATCAAACTATAAACCATATACACATCTGAAATGCCCTTCACAGATTATTTGTAGTTTTGATACACAGTTACTTTCATTCAGTAGAACATATTTTAGCATAGCTGCAAATTTTGCTTGTTTCCTCCTTCGCTCATTCATAGACCAGTCACTTTAAAAGTGAACTGAAGAATGGATAAGCCAGGTTGTAATATAAACCATGTCTTTGGATCTAGAGAGCTGATGTGCTATCAATGTGTATTTTGATGGCTAGTTGTGTGTCTCTTTGTCAGGGTGAATTGAAAAGAGAGTTAGAGCATAAAAACAGCATGCTGCAGGAGCTGATGGGTCGGGATCTGCAGCAGGTAATGTGGTATTTCTCTACTGACTCTCCTCTGCTCTACCATTCCTGTCTGCAATAGGCAGTCATGAATGCAAAACAACAGTACATTACCAAAGTGACACTCTTCATGCTGTGTTTTTTCAGATTCCTACCAACACTGAAAACAATGGATATTCTCACTCCGGAAATGCAGCTCCCTCAGTATCAGGGGTAAGTGCTGTCTGTGCTGAACTCATTGGGCCTGGCTGTAGCAGGAACACAATGCTGTGTTTATTAGTGTGCTCACTCAAAGCATCACACCTCTTTTCTCTTGCATGCCATAATAATAGACATGCCATAATGATAGTACGTGCTCGTTGAATCCATTGGCTTCCAACATATTGATAACTGTCTTTAGGCTTGTGCTACGAATTATATTTATATTGCAAAATGATAGATGAAATATGGTAAGCTTGTTGAAGGTGCAGGGGCTTATGATAATACAGTTTTTGCTCTATTTTACAAAATGAAATCCAGTCACTGCCATTATACTAATAAATCTGTAGATTAACTAGCCTTGTGAACAATGGGACAGGTGCAGCATACTTCTTCATCCTTCTTCATACTTCATCTGTGTGATTATATGCTTACTCATCCTAAACATATACACAATATATATTCAAATACAAGCAACCTCTGCACAACACTGTCAAGGGTTTTGGCAAGAACACTGGTCCTGTTTGACACTGATTTTGTGTGCTTTGTGTGTTTTTTATGCTCTGTTAGCAGGCGGAGGAGGTGCAGCTGCTCAGAGATTCACTCAGGAGTTTGAGGAACAACTTCAGAGAGCACGACCCACAGCACCACACACTGGACACCCTGGAGCAGGGCATAGCGTCGCTCATAGACAGGCTGCATGTTCTACATACATACCGGGTACACACACAATCATTCACACACCTCACACCAACGAACTAGTTGTTTCTCTGTCGAAAAGTGGAAATTTTGTCTCTGGTTCAAACTGAAACAAACTGAGTAAAAGATAGGAACTCTGGTGCTTCGGCCCCTCTGTGGGTCAGCGGTCTGGAGCCAAAACTACATGCATATGTAGGGTTTACAAGTCCTACCCTCCCTATTGCTCTACATTACTGGCTAATAAACAGGAAATACCCAAAATATTCCCAAAGTAGGGTCAGGGAACCTCCAGCAACTGTTGAGGGTGTTTCAGGTTGTCCCTGGCAAAATGAGGAATAGTTTAATTTTACTTCACTTTCATTAACAAGACAATGGGCACAGTGAGAGAATACAAAAGGATAATTGTTTTGATCACCTACAGTATAGAGACAAACAATTACATTATCCTACACTAAATCATAACTACTACAAAATCGTCTCATATACCCCATATGTGTCCTTAAGGACACTTTATCAAATGAGGGGCCGTGGTCTAATGCATACTGTATCTCTTCCTTGACATGAAAAAGTTTGGGAACCCCTGATCTAACACAAAGATCAAACTAAACATTTATCCAAATACTGCAGGGAAGGGGGAAGTCTCCAAGACGCAAAGCCACACACACAGACCCTGACTCCTGGCCTCGCACAAGTAAGATTTTCCTGTCTCACACACACACATACACCCATACATACACACATTTTGTGGTTTTACTGACTCTTTCCTGTTGTTTATTACAGAGGTTTCTCATTCCCATAGCAGTCCTTCTGCCTCTACTAAAATCCTTTATTTCACCGGCCAATCCCCAACGCCTTCCATGATCAACATACCGAAGAGGTTAGTGTGTGTGTATCTTGATGTCTTTTTTCTTTCCGAAATGTATCTTTGTGTTTATGCTTAGGGTAGTTGAAGACCAAATGTTGAAAAAAAATAGACAGAAATGTAGCCGCAAGCGGCCATGAAAGGGGTTTTCTGAACGGTACTGATGTCACGAAAAAGTGTCAGTGGTTCCGAGGACATCGTCCAAATATATCCCTTGATATATCTGCCAAGTTTCGCGATCATTGAACAAATGGGTGTGGAGTTACAGACGTTTTTGTGTTAGGCCACGCCCATTTTTTGCGTTTGCGGCGCCCCCTTTTGGTCGAATTGCACAAAATTAGAAATGCCATTCCAGATGAGGCTGAGAAGTTTGGGACGATTATGCGAATGGGCTGTGATTTACCGGCTGTTACATGGTTATTACACCATAGGCCCCGCCCACTTTCACCAATGATGACAAAACTTCTGATTTTGACTAGTACAGCCTCCCTGAACATGTGTACCAAATTTCACACAATTTCGTCATCTGGATTGGGAGATACAGTTTTTTGGCATTTGTGGCGCCCCCTACTGTTCAAGCTTAAAACAGCTTTGCACACATGATCATTGATAATATCTGAACAAGTTCACCAAGTTTCGTGATGGTTGGGCAATCGGTCATGAAGTTATAGCAATTTAGCTGACATGCCACGCCCTCTCACAAATTTAAAAATGTACATTTTCAAAACTAAAGTAGACATCAAAAATCCAAAGAAAACTTGTAGAGCTAGGTCCAGAGATGCTACTGATCGTTTTTTGGTGGTGATCGGTCAAACGGTGTAGGAGGAGATGTTAAAAATATGTTTTTCAAAACTTTCAAAATATCTCAAAAACTTTCCAGGCGGACCTTGGGGGTCCAAATTGCAAGTTAGGGCACCTGCATATGTGTACCGAGTTTCGTCAAAATCGGACAAATGGTGTAGGAGTTATGGCCTAGTAAAACCTTTAATTATAGCGCCCCCTTCAGGTCGATTGGGTAAATATTTCTTGACCTAGTAATGATTACCAATATCTGTCATTGGGCTAAATTTCATGTTTCTGCGATGTAAATGTCAAAAGACCAAAATTCAAAATGTCAAAGTATCTGTTTAACATGATGTTATACAGGCTGGGTGAGGTGACTCTGAAGGATGTTAAGGCAGCTGTGGATCGAGAGGGAAACTACAGGTACCACTTCAAGGCCCTGGACCCTGAGTTTGGCACTGTGAAAGAAGAGGTAAGAGGAGGCTATGAAAATGGTAGTGGGTCGGTGATAGCAGAGTGACGGTAAAGTTGTTACACACTGGGACAAACTGTTAGTGTAGATGCAAGGGAGGGGTGAAGCAGGAGAGGGGAGCAGGAGTGCGGTCAATGAATTCTGGTCTTTTTTAGAGTGCATTTTAATTGCTTTGCACCCAATGTGACAGAATAGTCCTGCCGTGCCACAGTGTGTGACTTTATGCTTGTGAGCAGGTGTTCCTGGACGGGGCAATCGTTCCTGGATGGGAAGGAAAGATTGTGGCCTGGGTGGAAGAGGACCATGGTGAGGAAAGGTAACAACAAATACATTTCTCTCTCTCTCTCTCTGTCTCTCTCTCTCTCTCTCTCTCTCTCTCTCTCTCTCTCTCTCTCTCTGTCTATTCTCTCTTTTCTCTCTTTTTTTCTCTGTCTTTTTCTCACTGACTCTCTTTTACTGTCCCTTTCACTCTGTGTTCAGCAACTCATGATCCTTTTTGTCCCAGACCATTGTAGATTCAAGCTGAGGATCCCTGACAACCTTGTTTTTTTTTTGCTCCTGGTTACTCCGAGCCCAGAGGGACACTGGGACGAACTACTGAGAAAGGGTGACATGGACAGAAGGACAAGTGGACGCTTTTTGAGATTCGACTTCTTAGCAAGATAAGACTTGTCAGCAAGAGATTTGGGGTTGACCGGCCGGTACTAAACCCTGCAGTTAGCCCTACTCACTGTGAAGACAGTGTTAATCTATGACTGATGTCTAGAATATCTCAGTGCCTTACTAAGGAAATGCTATTTCCATGTGCGTATTTGTGAATACGCAAATTAGTTTGATGTTGTCCTTGTTCCCTAAAACCAGGATTACAATCAGTGACTACATTTATTTACAGGCTGTAACTTGATGATCAAAAACTGGACTGAGAGGTAGCTAGAAATGTTACTTTTGATTAACTGTTTAGAAAACCACCATAGCTTTGTAGTGTCAGTCAGATTGGGGGCAAATTGGGTTACTCTAGTGGTCCAGGCCAGAGGTTTTTATGAGGCACTGGAAGTCAGTTAATAAGTCTTCTGGTTTATTAGTCAGCTTTCAACATTCAGTGTCAATATTCACTGTCCTTGCAGCAATCTTGCTCTTCTTCCATCGTTCCTTTAAAGAGAAGAGAATACCACTGAATTTCAACTTTGAAATATATTGTTCTTTTGCCCTGGTACATTGAAATACATCCGTATTACTAAATATGCAGTATTATCTCCCATAGAAAAGAAAGATAAGAAAGGAAAGTTTGCTCTAGCCACAAAGCTATATAGTCACATTGATTAATAGGACCCCCCCACACACACACACACACTCACACACACACACACACACTCATACACACACACTCACACGCACACACACAAACACTAATTCTCAGTAATTTCCCCCTCAAAGGCACACAAGGCACACCATGCATTTTAATGAAAATAGTGTTACAAACTGCTGAACAAGTTCAGTAGTTGATGTAATTATTTTTCTGACGGGTGGGAATGATCAGATCTGTCATCATAGCCTACAGTAAAGTATTTCACAAAACGGAGCTCGTAGCATATTATGCAAAAAGAGTCTGACTGCGGCACTGACAGATATATTCTAACACAGATACTGCCCTGAAAAACCAGTGTCACCGCAGGCCAGCGAGGTGAGCCGAACAGTGACACTGAGTCTGTGTTTGTACTGCATATTTTTATTTTTAGAGTCTCTGTTCCTGTGCCACAGCATTCAAGAAATGCTCCCAGATAGTTTGAAAGTAACTGGACTGGCAGAGCTGCACATCTGTAAATATCAGTTGTAAATGAATGCAGCTAAACAAATGTTAGGCAAAATGGAGTCTGTAAATTCCAGTAAGGTGTAGCACAGCTGACCACTCGTCTGTCATGAGGGATGTAATGTATGCAACACAGTCTAATAATATAATAATAGAATTGATAGTCTTTATTTATTTAGCTCTTTTCAAAGCAAAGTTAGACAGTGTTTCACTACCAAGGAAAAACACAGCAATGACAAAAGTAAAAAAAAAAACAATATAGTGAACAATGAGGTAAAAATAGAAAAACTACATTAAAAAAATAGTCCCAGCCATAAATAACAGACAAGGTAACAAACGAATAGCCTTGCTGTGTGTCTTGTCTCCACACTTAGTGCTGCACAAAGTTTTACCACATTCCTGACAAATATATTGACAAATTCCAGCTTCTATTTCACACATCACATGTTGTCTTGGTATGTATGAAGTATGTATGATAGAGATAAAAAAAAGGTTCAGTTGGACGCACCTGACATGAGGAGGAGGACGGCTGCAAAAGACAGTGACCCAGGAGGAGCAGGAGATTTATTTATTGAGATTTATTGGTTAAGATTTGTTTTACTGAAAAACAAGACTGTGTTCTTGAGGAGAGAGACGTTAATGTAGTTCAACTCTCTGCCCAAGTAGCACACTACTGTGTCAACTGTGCGGCTTATGGCTACTGAAGAAAGTAAAATGTCAACAAACAAAACAAAACAAAAAACTGAATGTATATCAAACTGAGCAATTGAGAATTTAATCCAATTCGACCCAAGCCCATCAGATTTGGGTTTTAATGTCAAGCTGTAACACACACACACACGCACACACACAAATACACAACTTATCCAGACATCTCTCTCTCTCTCTCTCTCTCTCTCTCTCTCTCTCTCCCCCTCTCTAACACACACACACAATCCACTCAGACTGAGCTGCTGTCATTGCATTTAAATTATATACTGAAATTTTGTTGTTCATGTAGAGATGTGGATTATCAATACTGTTCTTTTGTTTTCTTCATGAAATTGTTTTGTACATTCTTGTTAAATATTTTCACCATGTGCTGTAAGATGTAAGAGAGAAGTTTGATTTGTATAAAGAGAGATTCATGTGAGGCGAAAATGCTTCTGCTCGCGTTTTAAGATTAAGTATGCTATGGATATGAATTTGGCACCAGAGATTTAAAGGATGACAGTAAGGATGTGAGACTCCTGGAATTACACACACTCCCAGTATTCATGGACATTTAGTGTGGAAGTCGGGTATATAAGGCAGATGGAAGTGTGTGTGTGTGTGTCACTTAAGATGGACGTTTCTCTTAAATGCCAGGAGAACAGTTAACTATTACTGTTATTATTAAAGCTGATCTACTTGATGCAGTAAACAGCTGTCAGTATTAAGACTGCAGACCCTTGAGATTCATACAGAATACGAACTGTAGGAGAGACTCAAACTGGTGGTCACACAGCTGGTTTTATCTCTCAGTCTAACCTGTCAAAATGTTTGCCTTCACTCACAAGCCAACAGAAATATGCATTACCTGTAAGTCAACACACATAAATGCCATAAAATTTACAGTTTGCCGGTGAGATGGTTATTTCCATGTGTTTTGTTCACTGAAATTTCTACAAAAATGTACTGTATATATTAGGAGAGTGGTCGTTATTGAATGTTGGAAAGACTTTGATATTATTGTGAAATAAAAACTTGAGTTTTTTAATAAAATGTCAATGTCACAATTTTTATGGTGGTTAGGGGGCAGTGGGGGAAATTTCCTCTTTAGTAGGATGACAGCTGTTGTGAAGAAGCTGTTGAGCTGTGCAGGTTAACTGACTATCCCTTAATGATAGGCCTAAATGATGAATGATGGACAGTGACAATGTCTTTGTGGCTGTCAATTTAACACTTATAAACAAATCGTCTTTGAATTTAACATATCACTTGACAACTTGTGAATATCTTGTACAATTCACATGCATTTTAATCTAGATTTTTCTCAAACAATATTTCCACCCCTCATGATTACAGATTGGACCTTCAATATGCATGTGTAAGGGAAATACTGGGAACATTTTCTAAACAAGGCTGGTGTCCTCTACAATGTACTGTACTGTGGGGTGTTTATGAACACTATATTTAAATAGGTCTACTGTACATGAGCTTCTCAGTCAATCGAGAAGGGTCTAGCTGCAGATAGACCTACTTGAGTCAATCAGTGAATCCAGTATAATGCTAATAGCAACTATTTTACTTCCCCCGTGTGGTTATTTATATAATTGCATTCAAACAGACATTTACGACATTTGTCAGTTTGTACCACTAGGTTTAGGGCTTATCAGTATAAAGATCGTGTTCTAAAATAGATAAAATATATGAATCATTTTACTCCGTTTAATGTGCTGAGGGATTTAATTTCATTTCACTGATTAAAATTGTACTGACTAGTCTTACGATACAGAGCTACATCTACTGTAGGTGACTTCCTTGATTGTAGACGAGCGCCTCATTTGCGACACTCACTGACAAGCGACGGCAGGACAAGGAGGAGAGCCGCAAAGCGTTGTGTTTTGGACTGGGAGGTCATTAGAAAGTGAGGAGCACGGGCCGGTTCTGGGGACAGTGACACACGGTACCAGCGGATCTCTGATGCCGGTGTAACTCATACATAATTTAATTGATTTGTGTAGTGTTTCAATTGCTGCGAAATGCTTCGTCTGCTCCTGCGGCTCAGGCCGACCGCCGGGCTCCCCTGTCCCCGTGCCCTCTCGGGGCCTGCTGCGCTCAGCTCGCGCTCCGGATCCGGGACCGGCCGTCTGAGGCGGCTTCACTCCGGAGCAGCGTCCCGGGCTGGATGCGGCGGGGTCAACGGCGTCGTCTTCACCCACAGAATGGGTTTCCTGCGGTGTCCCCAGCCTGCCAGCAGCTGTCAGACCAAGCGCTTCTACAGCTTGCCCCCTCACCAGAAGGTAGGTTACCCTGCCTGGGTTTAGGTTGCTATAGCACCGACTGCAACGTTAGCTAGCATGACCTCCTTTAGCCGAACCGCCGCTTAGCTCATGCGGTACTAGGACCGTGATGCACCGGGTAGCTGTCACTGCTTAACGGACGCTCAACAGCCGTTTTTTTTTATTATACTATGACACGCCTCAGTCTTTGCCGTGATAAATAGCTAACGTTAGGCCAACAGTGTTTGTTAATGACAGCTATGGCTAGACGAGTGAGGTTCCATTTGAGAGAGTTGGATGGTTTCCTAGCCCAGCTGTTCCCAAATAAGGGTCCGGGGACCACCAGGGGGGCCTTGAGGGGGGTCCAAGGAGTCCCCTGCAAAATTACAAACTGTTTAGTTTTATTTCACGACCTTAGAAAATCTATAAGAATGACTGTTCTGGCTATAAGTTTTACCGTCCCGAGTATTAGCCTACCTCCTGTGTAGAAACCTATTCAGTTCTGTACTTCACACAAATCTCCTCAGATGTGATTCCTGAGGACTTATTATCAAATGGGTGTCTGTGGTCTAATGCAGATCTATTTGGAAAGCGTCCTTGATGTACAAAAGTTTGGGAACCCCATGTATCTGGCTGGTAGCACTTGTGGATAAATGTTATCAGATGTTTATCTGACCTTGAAAGCCACTGCGAAACAGCACAAAAACGTGGAAAAACGCAGCTGTATGTGGTCATGGTTGACCCACTTGTCACCCAAAGGGATGAGGCGATGGAGCAACTGTTGTTACAAAACTGACATTTCCCAACATTTACATTGGCCTTCTATGAAGCTCCACATAAACTGACAGGGTGCCAGGGTCATTTTTTAATTGAATAGGAGGAAAAGCTCGCCGATGGTGCCAGAGAGGGAGGGACTGTGTGTATGTGTCTGTGATTGCTTTGATATTTGGCTCTCCACTTGGTTATGTAATGATTTTTTTCACTTGTCACTAACTGTCCTCCTGCCATTGCTTGTGTGTGACAGGTGGAGCTGCCTGCACTGTCCCCCACCATGCAGACGGGAACTATTGCTCGCTGGGAGAAGAAGGAGGGAGAAAAGATCAACGAGGGCGAACTTATAGCAGAGGTTAGGAGCCTTGTGTGTATGTGTGTGTGTGTTTTTGTAGAGTATCAACACTATGCATTATTTATTTCCAATGTTTCTGTCTGTGTAGGTGGAGACTGACAAGGCCACAGTAGGGTTTGAGATACTGGAGGAATGCTATCTGGCCAAAATCCTGGTTCCTGAAGGGACCCAGGACGTCGCTGTAGGAGCAGTGATCTGCATCACAGTTGACAGGTAAGTGTCTGTATATCGGTCCCTGTAGGATCTGAAGTGATGGTTTTGGAGTTAAACGGCTGACTGACTCAACTGAAAGGCTTCGCCGGGCTCTGCTGAAAGGTCCAGCTGTAAATGCTCTCTAAAATTGAAACCTTTGAAAAACAGCTCTCCTGTCACTTTCTTTTTCCTCTGTTACTAGAGACCTGTTTGCACTTGGGGCAATTGTATATATTTACTTTTTCTTCATGCTTCTCCTTTTCTTCATACTTCTTAATTTCCAACTGCTTTTAAAATTATATTGATAAGAAACTAGAATGAGACAAGAATGTGCTATAGGCTGTCCATGGCTTGATATAAAATAGATATCATGTTCTCAAATTATTTTCATTCATTAGCATCATATGTGAGACAATAGCATATAACTTTCCACCAGTGCCGTTGCTATTCTTACACCGTGTAGCTGTACTTTCTAAAATATCTATTCAGTGAGAAAATGACTCCATTAAAATTGCCAGGTGTAGTATGTAAAGAGGGATGTGATTCTTCTGCAAGTCCTTCATCTGTTTTGATTAGTTGTGCATATTTTCAGTTATGTCAGATCTACAGTGAACTGTTTAATAGAAATGTAATATCACACTCTTTACACACACCTCCACTCTTCACACCGCTTTTGTAGTTGGTTCACATGTCGTTATCTTTGCTCATTAGCTGAAAATCCTTCAAAAGTCTCTTTTTAAATTCACTGTCAACTCCATTTGTGATTTAACAGTTAATGGATTCATTGGGATGTTTTCATTTTTTAAAGTGAAAATAACTGCATGCATTGGGCAAAAATGGTGCAGTGGCTTAGGTGTTTGTCACGGTGTTAGGATGTTACTCAGTCAGGATATTGCTTAATTAGGACATTGCTGTACATCAGGGTTATGGCATAGAAGGCATATTTATGGCATAGAAGGCATTTGGAGGACATATGGAAACATCTCCCATGTTAAAGCTGATAAATTACCAGACTGAATCACAGGTGTGTCATACTATATCCATTTCCCTCTGTCCCACTTAACTGTAATTACATTACATGTAAAGTGCCTTGATATGCCTGTTAATTCAACTCAGTTTAAATAAATATTTAAAAGTTGGACTTTTTTAGTCCTCCAGGAGAGCAATCACATGGACCCACCCTAGTATTAATCTGTCTCTAAGTCTACATGGCTGCTTCTGTGTAAAATTAAGAAGTTGTTTGGACTAAATTTTGACAGTTGTTTTCATTATATTTTCATTACATATCCAGACCCAAGTAGTTTTCATTCAGCATGTCATACTACTTGGGTCGTTCAGCCCGGATGTGTTTCTCGTTTGTGTGTATTTATGTCTAATATCTGTATATATTTCCCTCCTAGTCCTGACCTCATCCCAGCCTTTAAGGACTTAACGTTGGACTCACTAAAAGCAGCTGGTGCCGCTCCTTCATCAGCAGCCGCTCCTCCTCCTCCTCCTGCAGCCCCGGGTAGCTCTTACCCCACACACCTGAAGGTAGGTGTGCCCTCATATAAACAAAGTAGTCCGTTACCAATGCATGGTTACTGATAAATAGAATTGGGGTGCAGTGGCAATGTCTTCAAATTTTAATCATAATTTTTCATGAGGAAAAACAAAAACCTAAATCAATATTTGTTGTTTTTTTCTATTTGTTGTTGAGCTATGGGAGTGTATGTTTTCCGAGGTTTTATCCATTTTGGGATTCAAGAGATTGCTGAAGAAGCTTTGCATCCTTCAATTTCCAAAAAACAGATTTTTAAACCACACTATGAAGCTGTTAGGCCAATAAAATAAGTTAGAGTTGGCTGAAATACAGTCACTGTCACACCTGCAGCTTTTGTCATTTGTTTAAGGAAACAAGTCATATAAACCACTTCCCTGTAATATTAACTGTCTTTTCTTAACTGAACAAGTTCTGATATTTGTTGCCCATGGTCATGCAAAACTTTAGCTTCAGTCAAGCCTTCTTACTCTACTTCTTACTTGTGTAATGTAAACAGAAATAGTAGCATATTGTTGTTATACTGAGTCAGGAATCGGTCAGCCTGTCTGCACCTGAGAGCTCCCATATCCTCTCACATCCTCCTCTCTGTCGTCCCACTCTCAAATTGTCAAGATTGGTTTTGTCGCTGAGGATAGAAACAACAGGTTATCAGTTGATGTTGTCATTACTATCATTTGGGTAGGAAGGCTAATAAAAATGACCCAAAAATTGGAATCAAGGTTATAATGAAGCTGTGGGAGCATAAAGTGTATTAGCTGGAGGCTGTTGTCTCCCCACATCAGATCATGTGATGTGTCTGTAGCCAGCCTGTTAATATTGATATAATCATATGGTAAGTGGTGCATTGGGCACATGATACCTAAATATTTAGAAACTCTCAGCAACTCTCAACAACATGGTACCTAACCCTCACAGTTGTAGCTCTAACAATCGGATAACCATTAATTGTCATTCCATTGTTTAAAATCTGACATAAGCCAGATTTGACTGATTTAAAGCTACAATAATCAACTTTTGGCCTTGAGGCAGGAGGTATATTGTTAGTCTGGCCCTCCTCCCCATCAGTTGTGCAAGTTAATGCCCCAACACTTGTCACTCATTTTAATGAGCTGTCTACCTTGAAATGGCATCCAGCCTGAGGCTGAGATAACTGGCATCTGTAAAGCCACAACAGGCGCTGAAGAAGCAGACAGCAAAGGCAGGCAGTCCGCAGTTAAAGCAAAAAAAAAAAAAAAAACAGTGCCGATGTTCACCTGTATTTTTTAACAGGTCTAGCTTTTCTGTTAAGCTTTGTTGTTCTTTAGTTTCTTATTGTTTTCCATCATAGTTGTTGTTGCTATTACTTCCCTGCACTGTGGCCACGCCCATAAACCACGGCCACAGCACATGGCACATGCTTTGAAACATCCCGAACATGATGGAAAAGACACATTGTGATCATACAGAATATACCCTATTTAATTATTAATTTATTTGCAAAACCTGCATATTGCTGCTCTAACTAGATCCCCCTTCTCTGGGCTAGAACCTTGTCACTTTATATAGTAGCCTAGTATTGTTTCAATCGGCATTCAAGTATTTCTGAAGAAATTACTACTCATTTTGGTGATGTGCATAAGTGAGTTGTTGGTCATTCAAGTACAAACTAGTAGGCAATGCTTAGATAAGGTACCACCTAAATTCTTACCAAATCAAATTAAGCGTTAAGATACTTGTAAATATGATTACACAGTAATTTTCTGTAGGCAATTGCCTGAGGATCAAAAATCCACTAAGATTATACGATCATTGTAAACTTAAAATATTTATTCTGCCAGTGGGAAAGACAAACCTTCAGACAATGAAACATATAAGTCTGTTTTTAATTTTTCAGAGGACTGATGTATTCCAATACTATTTTCAGACAGTATAGTGGAGTGTTAAATGACTTCATAGATAAAGACAGTAGAGGTCGCATATTTCCATGTTATGTAGAATGTTCACACTTGATAAATGATTTGGACACTGCAACTACAAGTGTGCTGGCTGCTCAAAAAATGTATTTGATTTAATTTGCTCTCAGTGGCCTAGTTTCCTCTGCCATGTGATCAGAGAGGAAGAAACAGAGCTGTCTTCAGCATACTGTAGATATTTACTAACCATGATGTGTATTGTCTGTAATAGAAGTGTGTGTGATGTCTGTGTGTTACAGATTCTGCTTCCTGCCCTCTCTCCCACCATGACGATGGGTACAGTGCAGCGCTGGGAGAAGAAGGTTGGAGAGAAGCTGAACGAAGGAGATCTGCTGGCTGAGATCGAGACTGACAAGGCAACCATTGGTAACTAATGCTAATGTATAGCACAACTCTATCCACCAGTACCTCTTTTTCACAGCCAATAGAGTATTAAACTGTTGGTATTGGCCAATACAGACTATCAGTCCAATTCATTACTTATTACTGACTTCACTGGCCAAAAAACATGTACATATAATCCATTTTTTTCTGTTTGAGAGGTCTAAAATCCTTCTGAGTGTGAAAGACAATCATGCTACTTTGTTTTGATTTCTGACATGTTATACAGGCCTGTGAGATCAGATTTTAATATCTGTGAAATTCTGATACAGTAGCCAGTTTTTGCATGCCATGGGCAGATATCTGATACTGATATTGCTCTTGGTGGACTGTATGCCTTAAATACTAACTTCTATCCCTTATATGCAAAAACACAATTGTCTTACATCCTTAATTAAATGGCCTGAAAGTAAAAGGTCATTTTGTTCAACATGTCCCTTGCGTTATGTTTGTATCTAGGGTTTGAGGTGCAGGAGGAGGGATACTTGGCCAAAATCATGGTGTCAGAGGGCACTCGGGACGTCCCGCTGGGGACGCCACTCTGCATTATTGTAGAGAAGGAGAGTGACATCGCTGCCTTCAACGATTATGTAGAGACTGGCGTGGCAGAGATCGCCACACCTCCTCCAGCCCCAGCACCGGTGAGACACACACACACACACACAAACACTTACTTTCAAATAAAAGTAAATGTACACATACACTCCTAGAGATTTAATGGTCTCTTGGTCTCTGTTCTGCATTCAGATCGTTGGTACAAGTGTAACCTGATTTGCGAGTGTTTGTGTTTACGTTCTAGGCTGCAGCACCAGCTGTTGCAGCGCCCACCCCTGTTCCTGTGGCTGCTGCCGCCGCCCCAGCAGCAGCCAGGAAAGGGCGTGTGTTCGCCAGCCCCCTCGCCAAGAAACTTGCAGCTGAGAAAGGAATTGACCTGGCACAGGTCAGCGGTGAGTATGTCCAGACACAAGTCGTCACCAAGGCATATTTTGTTGGAACACTAGGGCCCAAAAAACCTTAAATTAGTGATCAATCTCTTTTGTATGGCTTTTTGTATGTACAGGCCAGAAGTAGAGTGAAAGTAGTAGATGTAGAGCTAGAATGAGCTATGATCAGGTTTTTTACACAGAACTGTACACATCTTTTTTGCTGTTCAGGTTCTGGCCCTGATGGACGCGTCACCAGGAAAGACATTGAGAGCTTTGTCCCACCCAAGGCTGCCCCTGTAAGTGAAGCACCCGCCATCTTCTGCATCCGTGTCTCTTAGTTAGGGATGCACATTTCATGCTGTGTAATCATAAGTAACGATTTCAATTTCCACAATAAATAATCACAGAATATTGGTATGCTGGCAATATAGAAAGATTTTATTTCATTTAGAATGTCTGCAGTAGTTGAAAATAGTCAAAATGTTGATAGAATTTGCTAAAAGCACAGTAAAATAGTTTTGATCCTCAAATCATCAAACCAGTAATCGTGATCACAACAACCGACAAAATAATTGGGATTATCATTTTAGCCATAATCATGCAGTACTTTTAGAAAAACACTCTCCCAATTTGGATGTTTGGATGCTATACACACTGCAAGTAATCTGTGATATATAATTTCCATTGGCAGGCTGTAGCTGCTACTCCAGCTGCAGCTCCAGCTGCTCCTACACCTGCTGCACCTACTGCTGCACCAACTGGAACCTTCACAGATATCCCTATCAGCAATATCCGCAAGGTGAGAACACACTGACACACACACACACACACACACAGACACACAGACGCACACAGCTTATGGTAGTCCATTGTGTTCGATAATGACTTCCTCTTCTGCTCTAACTCCTTTGACAGCAGTCAGCTCGAATTCATGACACGCATCGTTTGTGCGGGGTTCGGTGTTGGTGGATTGAGCGCTGCAAGACAAACTCCCTGGGGTTTTCACAGTGTAGCTCAGTTATCTTTGTCCTGCATTTCCACATTTCGCAGCAGCCTCTTTCCATAGTTTTGCCCTCCAGATAGGCACACACTCAATTTATCAAAACAGACTCGACTAACACATCTCATTCCTCTCCATGATGAATTATGGATCAAAGCTGAAGTCTGAACTCCTCTCTCTCTCTCCTCCAGGTTATTGCTCAGAGGTTGATGCAGTCCAAACAAACCATCCCCCACTACTATCTGTCTGTAGACGTCAACATGGACCAAGTGCTGGAGCTTAGGAAGGAACTCAACGCTGTGAGTCTGTGCTTGGGAATAGGAGTGTGCAGACAGAATCAGGACAGAGAGGGAAAAAAATATTTTTGCTTAGCTGTCATACCATGGCTGAGATAATTATTTTCCTGTGCCTCTTCAACCCTTTCTTGTCCACTCTGCAGGAGGTTAAAGCCCAGAATATCAAGCTTAGTGTGAATGACTTCATCATCAAAGCCAGTGCTCTGGCCTGTCTCAAGGTTCCTGAGGCCAACTCCTCCTGGATGGACACGGTCATCCGCCAGTGAGTAAACACACCACACACACACACACACACTTTTCCTTCACCGTTCCTACAGTTTGGAAAGTATCGAAATGTATAGCGAATGAATTCAATCCTTTTGAGGTTCCTAGTTTTGAGTTCCATTGCACATAGGAATACATGTTTTCTTGATTTGAACACCCACTAATCTTCAGCTAATACGGCCTGGTCATAGTGCCTAGTTTTTATTAACTTGGATGATATTGACCAACCATCTTCACCTACCAAAATCTTAAAATATAGTCAAGAAATGGAAAAAGTCTGGAAAAGGTATTTTTAAACTGGGACAATATGTAGGAACCCTGTCTCTTTTTTTATGCCTATCTGCGTTTTGACTGACATCAACTTTCTTAGCACCTCTCTCATCTCGCTGTAAGTCATATCCAGACTGACTTACAGAATGGATGAAAGAATGAATACTGCAGGGATCGAACCTGTGACCTTCTTGTTGTAGAATGGTCTCTGTCACCACCAGACCACCTGTAAAACCTGTAGAAGTGTAGCTGCACCTTTCGGCCAGTAGAGGGCACTTAGGTGACAGAGACCTGAAAGCGTAAATGGATTAGTTGAACTGTCTCTCTGTTTGGACACAAATGCATGGACCAAATGTACCAACAGCAATTTAAGTGAGGATTATCAGCCATATGCTATAGGCTGTGGCTATACTGATATGAGCCCCTATAAAGAGTTATGGTTGAGTTTGTGTGTGTCTGTTTTTTTTGTTTGTTTGCAGAAATCATGTTGTGGATGTGAGTGTAGCAGTGAGCACAGCCAACGGTCTGATCACGCCCATAGTGTTCAACGCCCACACCAAAGGTTTGGCTGCCATCAGCTCCGATGTGTCGGCTCTCGCTGCCAAGGCAAGAGACGGCAAACTGCAGCCGCACGAGTTCCAGGTACGACATGCGGATTCACACACATTATCTGTCTCTACGGGTATTTTCAATTTTGTGATTTCAAGATTTTGACTGCCTCTTCTTAAAAAAAAAAATAACCCAAAAAACAGGAGTCCTTTTGCAGACCTTGATCATCACTTGTCAACCAGCAAATCATTGCAACTTTGTTCTTCAATGTGTGTGTTTTTTTCCCAGGGAGGTACATTCACCATCTCTAATTTGGGGATGTTTGGCATCAAGAACTTCTCAGCGATAATCAACCCTCCTCAGGCCTGTATCCTGGCCGTCGGAGGCTCAGAGAAACGGCTGCTGCCTGCCGATAATGAAAAAGGGTCTGTGTCACGACTAGTAATGATATGCGTGCACAATACTAGAACAAGTTGAGCAGATGTCAGAACTCGAATCTTTGGCCTGTGCAGCACAGTGATGCATCCATACAATCTGTTGTTTTGCAGGTTCGATGTAGCCAGTGTGATGTCGGTGACGCTGAGCTGCGACCACCGGGTTGTGGACGGGGCGGTCGGCGCCCAGTGGCTGGCGGAGTTCCGCAAGTTCCTGGAGAAACCTGTCACCATGCTGCTGTGATTGGACAATACTGTCACGAAACTGCTGTGACAGGCTGAGACCTCTCACCGAAGTGATCTGATTGGTGTAAACTGGTCTCGATCCTCCTGTGATTGGCGAGCCTACCACCCAGGTCACTCCCAGTCTCCCTGAAATGGAAGAGACAGAACTCACTCCGCTTACTTCTCTGTCTCGCTGTATCTCTCATCTCTCTTTCTCTTCTCCCTCTCACTCATATTCTATTTATTGAGGCCCCATGTCTCATGTGAGACCAGAATTAGGTAAAATTTAGCCTAGTGTAGAGACTGGCCATATGTCGCTGAAACATTGCAAATGTTTTATGAAGGGAAGTGTTACAGGTCCAACCAGTGGGCGTATTTATCCAGAAGTCTATATGTGTGTGTGTCTCTACACAGTTTATCTGTGATGTTGTGCGAATGTGATACAGACCACAGGAAGAGCAGCTATCTCTTGGTTCCACTGTCTTTTGAGCGGAGGGTTCTGGGTCGTCTTGTCTGCTGGCTGATAGAGGCAAAGAGGGGGTTGCAGGCAAGAAGATGGGGATAAATGTAAGTTAACATTGCGAAACATAGAGCTCAGAACTAAAGACACACACACACACACACACACACACACACACAAGCCTGTCCCCATTCACTGGTCATCAATACACAGTTTTGCTGCCTAAATTGGCTCTATGTAAACATTTTGTGTGTTTTCTCTTCTGTGGGCGTGGGATGAATGCAGTGCTGTATATATGGTGGTGAGCTTTGTAGCTGCATGGGACAATCGGGGATTGTCATAAGCAGCTATAGTGTATTGTTGCTATTTGGTTGAAATAACCTAGCTTTCATGAGGCTTCACCATATTATTTAATATCTGTTCAGTCTTTAATGATTTCAGACTACACTCTTTTCAGACAACACTCTAAAAGGAAGCACTTAACAGTTTTGCCAACTCTCTCTCTCTCTCTCTCTCTCTCTCTCTCTCTCTCTCTCTCTCTCCCCCTCTCTCTCTCTTCGGTGGGAATGTTTATTTTCTAAACTCGGGATAACTTCAACACTTACCTTTTGAAACATTCTGTATCTGACAACTGAAACGCACAAAGCTGGTGCTGGATGTATTCTTGTTATTTGAATAAATTGGGAGAAGTCAACCTTGTGACATAGGCTCTTTGGTTTGGGTTTTTATACTTACACTTAGAATAAAAACCCAAATTAAAGCATTTAAGAACACTGTAACAATGTGATCACAAAATCATAAAACATTCTGGAAAAATGGAAAAACATTAAACTGGGAACCAGAAGTTCAGGGTATTCCTGACCAATTTCCCTAGAACTTTCTTCAGGAACGGACATGGGGTCTTGAGTAAATTCGTACTGCATCCACTAAATTATTTAAGACATGCGTTTTATACACATAAAAACTATATTTCTAGTAATTTGTGTTTGTGACCCAAAGCTGTTAACAGTGGTTCTCTTGACTTTCTGGCCCTGAAAACAGGTCAGCTACAGTAGTTGAGTCTACTGCTCAGTGTGTAAAGCGTGGCACCAACACTGCCAGGGTTAGGGGTTTGTTTCCCACTGTGGTACCCATGCTAATAATGTATGCACTCTGTAGTGCAAGGCTGTGTAAAGGTTTACACCAAATGGTGTATGTAAAGGTCCAGGCCTATAGCCAACCTGCTTGTAATGCAGTCATTTCCATCTCTCTCCTTTTCCAACATATTAGTCGTTTGTCAAAGGAACATCCTTGGACACCTGAGAACAATAAAAGATCCACAACACCTTGCATGAAAACAGGCTTAGGCTAATACTGTCTAGACTTGAAGAAGTTTGTTTTGAACATGATCAGCAATTGAATTCGTCAGAAGTAATACACGGAACAGTTGTTTAATCTGTCGTTTTCACATTAGCAATATACAGAGTTTGACTTGCATTTTAACTCTGCAGAAGGAAAAGGTAAAGTGGGTTACTGAGAGTTCACATAAACTGTAACTGGAGAAGGCAAACCAGCCAGTGTCAGCAACTGCGTTGTAAGTACTGTAACATACTTGCCTTACTAGGGCGATATTATAAAAGGTCAAATTTGAAAACCTGTAAAAAGGCCATATCCTGCATACATGGGTCAAACTGCTATCAGACTTGCTGAACATATCCAGCTAACCATTTAAATCTGACTTTGATTTTCAGCTATTTTGAATTTTTTGAAAACCACTTGTATATAATAATAATTTGGTAATTAGACCACTCAAATAGTTTGGTTGGTAACATACCATTAGTCTGACTGAGATGCATCAATGTGGTAAATTTAAGTCCAATAAATAATGTAGCCAGTATTAGCCAATGAACTTGCCAAAGGCTTTTTTAAAGTAGGCGTAACTCCATGACAGTTCATCCAGTCATAAAAAAAAAACTTTGTCAAAATGATCAACATGCTCAACTGTGTGTAAAGCTGTTTTCACATGGAGCCATGTGGGGTGCAACAAATCTAAAAATGTCCATCACTGAATTTGGTTGTTGGAATGTCATGAACTTTGGCCCTCATGCCGTACATATTAGCCACTATTTGAAGTTTGGTCATGATTGGTGAAGAGAGATGGGTGCGACACTTAAAAGCTTGTAACTCAAAGTGTATTTGGATGATCGCACTGAAACTTGGCAGGCAGATAAACTTATTTGAGGCATGCATATCAAATTTCATGCAAATCCATCAAAGGGGAGCGATGGCAGCACTTTGTTTAGCCCATAGGTCATAACTGGATGGATGTCCTTATCACTATATAACTTGCTGCAAGTGTCAAAAACTAATCTTTGAACACTCCAGCGCAGGTCATGACCAATGACAGCCTGAATCTTTTAACTGGCTTGAATCCATTAATCACTGTATACAGCCTTAATTTCTGCTATTTTCTGCTGCCTTGGCAGCTACATGGCAAGTTGGGAAGGCTGCCTGGTGTGTGATGGAACATGAGAAATTCAAATCAAATTGACGGGCCTACATAACTTGTGTAGGCAGGCTAAATCTGAAAAAGTGATGTCACTAAGAAATGTTTTTCAAGGAAGAAAAGAGGCTCGTTTGGGTAGGCTGCTGAAATTTATCTAATCCTACATCACATGAAACATCTGTTCTACATGCTACACTGGGACGAACATGCTTCATTCTCCAGAGGGAAAAATATCTTTTCAGTTCATATTTTTATCCCTTTAATATACAAGTGACAAACATTTTCATCAGTGGGTGTCAGAGACAGAAATTATCTGTAGTTCTGCACTGAGCTCAAGAATTTGAACACATTTGAAACAAGTTGGCATTAGACCAAACTATAGTAGACTACATCACTCATGTTTTTCTAAGGTGTAATCATTCACACTGTGTTGGACAAACATCCACCTGAGTCTTCTGTTGTCCTGAGAGGGCTGAACTAAAAAAAACTTTTCTACCTCCCAGGTTATTTCTTTAACCAACAGTCTCTATCTAGTCTAGATACACAGGAGTATATATTCCATGTATTGTCTGGACATTGTGGCTTTAACCCTGCAATCCTTACTATTGGTTGCTTTTGGTGTAAAATTTGCAGGAAATGTGATTTTACTCTATTGTTAAACTTCACAAAAAGTCTCTCTGAATAAAATCATCAGCTAAACACCTAAAATGCTTAACGTGTAGAGGGCAAGTCAATCAGCGCACCTGAATCGCAGACAGCAATCAGCTGGGGGAGTAAGGGAGAGTCCCAAAGTTACAAGATGAAAGCAAGGACACAGAGTAAACGAGTGAAAACAAGCTTAGTGCTAGGATGCTTCTCTGCTGTCAGCGCCTTGTGTTTTCTGTAAAGTAAGTAAAATAAGTAAAATATGGGCGCTGCCATTTGTCCCCATGTGTCTCTTATTTGTCATTAGTTTTTAAATACAGCATGATAATATTTGTAATGTAAGAACAACCAATGCCAGACGCACACTTGTATGAAACCCCAAACAGATCACACTCTAATCTTTTGGCAAGACCTTTGTTGTGATGACAAAAGGTTTTAAGTAGAAATATGTTACATTAGCTGTTACAGTTTACAGTCTTAACTACCCAACCATGAGAAGTGTATTCCTATCTACTGTAGAAAAACAAACACAACAGAAGATAGCTGACTTAATGTGCTTACAATCCACAAAATAAATACAACTATACGAACACACATTTCTCACAACTTTAACGCTACCTATGATTCCTTGCAAACAACAAGAAGTACATGGAATGAAGAGAATTAATCGTTATTTTATCATGAAATCATTGAAATAAAATGATAAATTTTCATTATCAAAAATCTGTTGTTTTAGTTATACATTCCCAGCTTATCAAGGAGTTTTTCCCCTTGTCCCCCATATTGTGGGTGAAGAAAAAACAATATAAATATTCAAATCACGCAGGCATTCCTTTAATGAACATGGCACACATAACAGCCTACTTGGGCCAAGCAGGCTTTGTTTAGCAGAAAGAATGTCTATTGTAATATAGACATTTCTACCTGTCCCTCTAAGCTTTTCAGTAGCCTTACTAGGTAATTAGTTTGAGAGAGAGAGAGAATAAAGTGGGAGTGAACAGAGGAGGGTGGGGCTGCCTGGTTGCATCGCTCAATAGATTAATTATGCATGCCTAGTTTTTGGCCACCAGTTGGTACACAGAGGAGAGAGGGCTGTCTGTCCATATTTCTTCCCAGCTATGGGCGGCTCTGGAAGATGGATGCTCTGGACTCTGTGTGTGTGTTTTACCCCTCTGGAGAATGGTGAGTAGGCCTGACTGCTGCCTGAAGCTTTGAAATGATGCAGTGAGACACAAGTTGCTCCTTGACTGATTAATGATATTGGCAGTTAAGTACAGCCTGAAGTATTTTGGGGAATCTACACAGTAAGAATTGGTACTTTTTCCCCTTCAAGTCTACATGCATTTTAGTTCAAAATTGACTGTTGTCAGGAATTCTAGTGTACATAGAGAAAAGACAAACCCTCTAATTTATAGTGTAGACCCACAGATTATGCTAATACAGAATTAGATCTAGACTATAATGTATGTATTTGGACAGAGATATGTGTGATGGTTTGGCTCTATTCCTGTATTTCTTTGTGAAATGACAGAATGACTATGAGGTTAAAGCTATACTGGATGAACAGTTAAATTACAGTGCTTTTTGATATCACACTCACTGTCACACATTTTCTGCATTTGGACAGATTATAAAATTATATTTAATACAGTAGTGCAAACAAGGCTGCAAAGAGAATCCAATAGTGAGATGTCAAGGTTTTTGATGAATCTTTGGCAATATACTAAAAATGACTGTGGAATATAATAAAGGAGGCTCATACAAAAAAAAAAAAAAAAAAGGCATATAATCCTTAACTCTTCCTCAAGACTGAAAATGCACTGACATTAACGCTTAAAATCTGCACTTATAATAGCATCTTATAATATCAGTGTGTGTGTCACTGGTTTAATGTGCCTGCACTATACTCATTAATTATTCGAATGTATCATCATTAAAAAAAAAGCCTCTGACTGAAAAGCAGCACTTTATTCATTCATTAATAAAACTTAGATACTTCTTAAAAAGTGCCTTTATTTCTCATCTTAACGATTTTAAAAACTGGGTCCATGAAAACAACGCACTGAATTTATGTTTTAATGAAACATGTCAGTGAAGTGGGCTGTTGTCCTACTCTGTGTCCAGGCCGTCTGTGATAAGTTTGGCTAACTCTCAGAACTGTCAAGTGTAATTAACAACCAATATGCATGGTGATTTCCCACACACATACAAAAGGCCTGGGGAGGACACAGAGGAGGGGGAAGGGTTCATTATTTCTGTAATGAGGGAGACGAGGGAGGACACAGGACCCCGGGGAAGTTACAATTCCAACAATAATACATGAATAACTCTAAGGCATAAAGCAGGTTTTGACATTCATTCCTGCTATCGTACCATTATCTTACGGGACAGTTTGCACAGTTATGACTTGTTGCTTCTTTACCACTTGTTATGCCCCATTAATGCCTTATCTTTTTCTTCCTGGTCAATAGCTGCACTGAGGGTGACCATGAGGGATTCCAGTCTGGAGGTGGTCCAGGGGGATTTGGTCATTCTGCCCTGCTCCTTCTTCACCACGACCCCCCTGTCCAGACTCAACGTCATCTGGACCCTGGCACCCTTCTCCAGCCCAGAATCCCCTATGCAGGTCTGCAGCACCCACAAGCACAGATAACCATGCATCCTGAAAAATGGAATTGGCTGCAATGTGAATAGTTAACTGGGGGGCAAGTTGTCCATCTTCTGGTTCTCTCATGTATTTTTTTAATTCAAATGTACTGTATGTGCACTACATCGAAGTCAGTGAACAAGTTGCTAACAGTGGAGAGCACTTTCCAAACTTATTATGGGTACTTTGCTGATCCCAATGCAAACTTCTGCATTGGGATACTTTTATCGAAAATTCATTATTCATTCATTATTGACTTTCAGCATTTTTTTTTTTTAAGATTTTGATTTATTTATTACTACACTACCTTCAGTTGGGTGCTCCCTGTTGTGAAGTACTTTGTAACTTTGGTTTTGAAAAGGTGCTCTATAAATTAAGTTTATTAATATTATTGTACCCCTCTTGCCCTCTTCTCCTGGTTATGTGCTATGTTAACTGATGTATAACCAAGTGCATGAAAGTTTTGTGATTTTGAAACGATTTAGCCTATCAATGCCTGCTCTTGCTGCCAGGTGATTGTGTATGACCATGGACAGGTGATTGAAGACCCCTCCCTCACTGGCAGGGTGGGTTTTGCAGGTATAACCAATGAAAACCTTCTATCTACAATGTCCACTTCTACTCAGTTTCACTTCTTTTAAGTTTATTTTTCACCTCAAGGGAATTAGATTAGATCACAACAACAGATGCTGGCTGATTCTTAGTAACATCCACAAAATGCAGATTGAAAATGAAATGAATACTTGTGTCTTACATGTTTACTCTTTCAGCTAGAAAAATAAACTATTCAGTGGATTTTTAGAATTTCACATCTATAAAATTATGGCCGAGGATCAAAAACATGATTGACTCACGCAAACTAACTTCATCACATAGGTATTCCCTGGAGTGCGGATATAATCCTAAATGACACACGCATATCAGATGCTGGGATTTACCGCTGCATGGTGAACAACCCACCAGAGACGGGAGATCCTGGCATAGGAGAGCTGGTCCTCAATGTCCTGGGTAGGGGTCTCACACATTTGTCCAAACGTAAGCATGTTGTATGTGCAGTATAATCTATATTTGTTTCCAGATAGCTTCTAGGTGCTACTGGCTCCCGTTTAATTCCTAACAGAATCCAAAACAGCTTGTAGAGACTCACTGCTGGCTTCAAAGACATTAGATATTTTAAAAAGAAGAAGATGATGTACCTGATCTGTCAGCTGAAGTTTGCAGTGCTGGTTGATCTCACTATGGCACCTGTATCAAGAATTATTCCTCTAAAGTCATTGTGAAACCGATTGTCTGATGAGTAGACAGTGAAACCTTTTATAACATCATTCTTTAAAAACTCAAAATTGATCTGATCGTACTGTAGTAGATGGCAGGATGGAAGATCTGATCATTAAGTATTCCTTTGTCAGTAACAGGACAAAAACAACAGGTTAGAAGACTTAACATAAGATTTCACATACATTCTCCTCCTCCCGCTGATGAATGTGTTGGGTGTGTTTGCAGCGCCGCCCTCGCTGCCTGTGTGCCAGTGGGACGGAGACATTGAAATGGGGGGAAGTGTGACGCTGTCCTGCACGGTGGCCGAGGGCGTCCCCGCTCCACAGATACACTGGGACAAGCTGAATCCAGAGGAAATCTCTCTGCCCATCAACATGGACGGTCAGTGCTGCCGTGGGGTTACATTGTGTTTAAACTGTCAGTCCCTCGTACCTAATACAAAAGATGGTTTACCCATAAAAACCCACTTTTATAGGTTGGCCTTTATAAGAAAAGTTTCTTCATTTTATTTGGTTGATGATTTTATGTGTGTATTTTTATAGCTTTATCATAGGATTTGTAAATGTTTGATGTTGCATGTGTTAATGTTTTTATATGTGTATGATTGTTATTTTAAGATAGCTTTAAAGGATTTTTCTCTGCTTAAAGTTGCTTTTTTGCATTTTTGGGTTAGAGTTACTTAAAAACTGTCGCTATAAAAAAGGTTTTGCTCACTTAGTTACATCTGGCCTGTAAGAAGTCTAACATTGACAGTATTGCACCTGTCTTGGACCCATGCTGTATTTATGAGGCTGTTCCTGCTCTCTGTTGCAGGGGATTTGTCAGGCTCGGTCCAAATTGTGAATGTGTCATCTCAGACTTCTGGACTGTACCGCTGCTCTGCCACTAATTTCCTGGGAACACAGAACTGCTATGTCAACTTGTCTATCTACAGCAGTAAGTACCTCTCTCTGTTCTTGGCTCACATGCCACTCTGCTGCCTTTCACTGCAGACGCCACAATTGATTTCCTTTTCTTTCCGTCAAATAATAGCTGTTTTGTCTCACTCTCCTCCCTCTGTAGCTGAAGAGCGTTCCTCGGGGATCCTGCAGGGCGTGCTGCTGACCCTGTCCATGACCCTGGTGCTGCTGGCACTGCTGGTGCTCGTCCTGTGGCTCCATCGCACCGGGCAGGACGGGAAGTGGAGGGAGGGGAAAGAAGAAGAGGAGGAGTGTTACAACGAGATACGGTACACTCCCTCTTTGATGAAGCGCTCCTTTGTTTGATTTCTCAAGACAAAAAAAAAAAGCGCTAACAAACCCAGGCATCAAACAAAAGACTTCCTGGACTTCCTGTGTATTTGTTTCAACTAGATAATGAAACTTTAGACATACTTCCTAGCCTGCTCCTTGCATACTGCCGCATCGCTGTACTGCATCCTGTGAGAAACATCACATTTTTACAATAAATGGCCAAGTTCTGCCAGGGATGGTCTTTTATTTACCAGCAGCTTCCTCACTAGTATATGGCATACCTGCTGAATTGCATTTCCCCACAGTTCACCCACAAAAAGTTACATAATCTGTCTCCACAGAAAGACACGTTTCTCTCAAATGACCAGCTTTTCAAACCGTCACTCATCCCAAACCACCGAGAAATGCACTGAAAAAGAAGACGATAGTGATAGTTGACTCTATCCACAGGAATATGAGGATCTCCTCTTCGAATCCTATCTCAATCAACTGCCAAGTACTACAGACTCCAAAAAAACATTAAAAAAAAATCAAAAAACATCTTCAGTTTTAGTAAATATGATGTTTGTCTCTGCTGGTCAGAAATCACCTAAGAAAACAGATGCTTTCTTCCCTACCTGCACATGGCCAAACAAGACTGCAAGATCTGTCAGTAGGCCTATAGTTAGGTTTATACAGTATATTGTAACATGTACTAAAATAGAAGAAAAAGCAAAGATTATAACATATTCTGCCTTTGTCCTGCAGCCTGAGGATAATAGATGTTTGTGTTTATTTTGTTTGGTAGCGTACAACAATGGCAGTCTACTCTGCCATCGTTAAATCAAACTCTTAACTAGTCCATATTGAGCTATAATGCACTAGCTTGTAACGTTATCTAGATTGTGAGCTATAGTGATTAGATAGGTGTTAGATTTCTAGTCACTATATGTGATGGAGAGGTGTTCGACCACGTCAACCAACATGTTCATCCCTGTGACCCAGATAACTTTGTGTCAAGCCTTCGATGTTTAGCTGAGATCATGAAAATCCTTGATTAATTCCCAACAAAGGTATTTGTGACCGGATACATTTTGTTGTATTTTTCCCCAAATCTGATGGGTTCACCAATATCTGGGAGTCTGGAATGTTTAAAGTTTTTCTTTAAAAGTTTATGCATGATAGTAGTAACAAATGGTTCAGATTACTTACTGTTAAGTAAGTAATTACTGTCAGCGGTACTTTCGTGTCAGCGCCCTCTGCTGCATCAATGGCTTTATATTTTGCAAATATCGGTGTAAATTGAGTCAGAAGTTAATTAGGCTATTACTTGCTAAACTGCAAGATCAAGAAGCAAAGACTACAGAAAATTATATAGTAGCTTATTAAAACGCTAAATCCCTTTGTATCTGGTTTGGGGAATAACATTTCAACAGACCTTAACCATTACCCTAACTCCATTACCTTATCATTGCAAAATTACCATATTAGACACTCTTCTCTTATAATTTAGGCACTAATTCATACAATATTTCTTTGTTTTGTGTTTGGGAGTGAACCTAAAAATGTATTTGGGTTCCCTTGTACAGAGCTGGATTGTTTGACAATATAGAATATATTGTATCATTGCATGGTATATCTTTAGAAAATATTTTGAAGGGTTCAATGCAATTAAGGCATATTCTCTAGATGCAAGACATCCCAGCCCCAAAAACAAAGAAACCAGCGAGAAAGAAAAGGAAAATGAAAGCACTCACAGCATTTAATTTGCAAACGAAGACACAAAAAGCTTTAATTTAAATAGGAGAAAAAAAATCACATAAAAAAACTGTACAGAACTTTGAACATGATTTAAAGTTCTTAAATAAAAGACCCCCCTCCCCATATAACTAAAATAAACAATAACAAAGTGGGATGGTGTACGATACATTTGTGCAAAAGAAGTATTAACTGATTCTTCCCAAACTGCACATTTCGTTGTGAAGAGTGCCTCTCCACTCAGGAGCCAGCTCTCTCCTCTGATGGGTGAACACAAGAGACCCTCCCCTAAGCCTCAACATAGTGTCTTTAATGTAAAATAACCCAAAATCGAATCATAATAAAATAGATTTATATTTTAAATATATATTTATATACGAAACATGCTGTACATAAATTGCAGAGATTAAGTAATCCCTTTTTATTGACACCCAGGTCTGTCCAGTAACTTGTGCTTTCCTCACTCCCAGTGAAAAAAAAATAAAAATAAAAAAAAAATAAAAACCTAAATTACTCCCTGTTGCTTTGGATACAAGATGAATGAGAGGGAAAAAGAAAAACAGAAAACAGCCCTGATCAGAAAGTCTCTGTTTTTCCTGAGTCAAGGGAGTTTTTTTTAACGTGTGAGCATGGGATACTGACGCTCTGTTTGCCTGTTGTAGCGTCTTCACAGCCGAGATAGGAAGAAATCTTAGCGCGGGCTAAACAAATTGGGGCCACTACTTCAATAGCCAGGACAATCCTGAATAACAATGTGATTCTGTGACAAAGAAACAGGCTGGCTTCGTATGTGTCCCTTGTTCAAATGTCCTAAGGATGTGTTGATAGTGTGTGGAGGGGGGGCAGCGCTGCAAAGATTGAGTGACTCAATAGACATAACAGATGTGGCTATAACAGCATGCAGTGTGAAGAAAAAAAATGTAAATCCAGAGAGAACAAACATTGAAAGGGGGGGGGGGGGGGGGGCATCTTCTGTAAAATGTGAACGTTGAACGTGACCCAATACTCAACCTGACTCATAATTTTGACAGCTTCGCCACTTATGACTTCATCCCCCTTTCAGTTTTCTCCCTTTGGACAAAAGCCTTCCCGCAGAAGACAGCAAGTCAATTTCTTTCCCATTATAGACCCTGAGAACGCTGGCTTCCTTTCAATTTTCCCACAGTGGAACACAGTTTAGAGGAGATTATTTGGTGTGAAAACTAGCGCACAAGGCAGTCTTCTGGTACAACGATTTACACTATGGCACAAGGTTATCCCAGAACCGCTCAACCCCAAAAGAAAACAAGACAACTGGGCAGGGACATATGTGGATTTGCATTGGCCAAAAGCCGCTGGGGACCCAGGGGGAACAATTGGGGCAGAATTTGGTCAGACTGCCAGCTTCTTTTGTGTGTTATGTGATCTACTTCGACCCATTAAAACCATCAATCAGTGTTTTAATCAATTTTTCACAGTGGTGGAGCAAAAGAGTGCAGTGGGAAAGAAACCAACTTAAAGTGACTTCTCAGGAATACTTCCAGTTATATTACACACTTAAAAAGACAGCCGTTGGTGAGATGATACAAATGCGATGATACCAAACAACGTGGAGGGAGGGAGGGAGGGAGGGGGGGTTACAGTTGACAGAAGGCAGAATCTTATCTCCAATTCGATATATCAGCACACCATATAGACAAACCCCTTTAAAGATATCTTTAAGACGATATTAATCAAATAAATATTCCACCTTTGCTTTCAGTATTTATTCAACTTTGTTTATTTCCAACTAAAACGCTGGATGTAACTGTTGTATGAACAGCAGTAGTAGTGGGTATATTAGTAGTTAGCAGGAGATGCAGAAGCAGTAGTATAGTAATAGGAGGGGCCGTACTGCAGGCAAAGAAAACAGAGGGGCCTCTGGGTGGCGGCTGGCTCCCCACACAAAGCAGCCTGGGTCCCTGCTATTGAGAGAAGTCTAGAGCTGACTGGATCTGGTCAGAGGGAGTTATTGATCGGTCATCCTAGGAAAACTAACTCAGTGGGCCTTAGACACTGAGGAATTTGTGATTCTTCAAGTAAAGTAAAAAAAAAAAAAAAATTGACATTCCACTCACCAAAACAAAAAAGGCTTTAGTTTATAATACTCCCAGTTTGTAGTCTTGTGATCAACACAATGTCACTGGTAAGCATCACCCTCGCTCCATCCTGATCCACGGGCATCAGCTCTGTCTGGAGTCATCCCACATCCGTGTTGCTAGCCAAATTCAGGACTCGCGTCCAGGCCTAAATAGACTGTAAACTCAGCGGTAAAAGCACCACATGTTGGCCGGGATAGAAGGGAGTCTTTTCCCTGATACTTGCTCCAAGACAGAACTGTTGAGTGTTGATGTTGTCAGGCACCTCTGTAAGAAATAGGCCAGAGGACAGAAAGATGAAGTTTTGGTGGGATGCGTTTTTTGTTGTTGTTGTTGAATATGTGATGTGCAGGGGGGAGAAGTGGGGGAGGTTGCTGAGAATTGGTCATATAGTATGTACTTAATAAATATCATTTGACACACAACTGTAGGTCCAGCAAGGATGGTAAAGGGGGAAAAACAAAACAAGGCTTATCATGGTAGTCTATATCCTTCACCTGCATGTACAGCAACATAGGATCTTGAACTTTCTTTTTTTTGATTGGTTATGCAAACACTGCTGCTGCAGATGTCAAGTGAGAGAAAGTCAGAGGTGATCCTCCCTTCTCCAGTATAGAAAAATAAACAATACTCAAGCAAAATATCCCTTACAATTGCACTGGCCTTTTTGGCCTGTCACTACTGTTACAACCCAGAGGTTGTCCATAGAGACACAGAGTGCCTTTTTTCAGAAAAACCTTTAGAATGAGTACATCGAGTCTTATGAGACATGGTGAAAGCTGACTTTGGAATAAACTGGTTGGTTGAACTCCTTTTGCGTTCTGACATGCATCAGCTCAACATGCCATCAGGTGTTTAACTCCTTTGGCTGAGAAGGAGAGTGGTCGTGTGTACAACCAAATCTATCCAGTATTGCAGTGGGTTGAAAAATGTGCAATGGAAAAAAAGGTTGATTTTCCATTAGAGGATTTACAAATCTCGGATGTATCAAGTTAGTTGTCTTTGAACAAGGATCAATGGAATGAGTCCAGAAGGCTGGAATGAGTCCGGTCTCGGTGGGCAAAGCCCGATCCAGAGTCGACCGCGGGTGTGCTTTCGCTGCAGAGAATGTCACCGGGGGGTCACCTGGTGCAGACTCAGCGCAGGTGCTCAAGTAAAGGCAGCTCTGTGGATTCCTCTCGGGGGGTGGGGGGGTCCCCTGCAGTCAGCAGGATCGTATCCATTGTTTGGGTGGCTCCCAGAGGATCTTGTGTCGGACTGGCCTCAGGCGGGGGTGCAGGAGGAGTAGGCTGTAGAACAATAAGAGATAAAAATGATGTTCACCTCAGCAAATCAGCACTGCTATTGTAAGCCCACACTGTAATCGTTTGTCAGAACATTGCCTTGAAATCTAAATGTAATATAAGCCATACTGGAAGCTTTTTTGCTGCCTTACCTGTGTGCGTATGGTCTGTAATGTTCCTCCGTCCCCCTCCACTGCAGCCGGTCCGTTAAAGCCCTTCCTGCCCGACAGACTCCACTTCCCAAAGTGGCTCTCGTAGTGTAGCCCGCCGCCCTGGCCCAGGCCCAGGCCAGCCCGCTGGCCCGCTCTGTGCCCTGAGCTCTCCAGGAGACTCCCAGGGCAGAAGCGCTCCGGGCCCGGCAAGGGGGGAGGAGCCAAGGAGCTGCTGAAGGAGAGCTGGGAGCTGGACAGCTGTTGGCCCAGCAGCCCCTGGATGGAGGAAGTGCGTTGTAGGGAGGTGAGCAGCCCCGTCTCCATCCGGCCCTCTGACTGGCTGAGCAGGGCGAGGGGGAGGGGCTGGGGGTGGTGAGGCCAGCTTGGGGTGGGACCAACAGGGTTGTCCGTTCCTGAAGTGAAACGAAGGGTATTTCATGAATTTGATTTTACCTTCAAGACAGGTCTATATCACAAATACTAGGCTTGTGTTGTATTACAATATTGTATTATTGTATTATAATATTACACTTAAGCAATGCACCAACATGGCATGAATTCCCTCCTCTAATAAATATACAGGGTCTCTTGTTTGACCATGTGCCAGAATTGTTGAATGTTGCCACATAAATACAAAACAAGGAAGTAAGAAAGTACTGTGTTTACTTGTACTAGCAATCTATACTAGTTTTGTAGATAGATCTAGGTTATGCTGAAAATTAGAAGGTTAGTGAGTCCATGATGTGGAAATTAATGAAAACAAAAACAAGTGCTTTACTGGTTTGCCTACACTACAAGCATAATATGTTCAATGATAGTCTGGATAGTTGTTTTTTTCCATCAATTTGATAATGTGATTAGAGACAAAAATAAAAAAGGTTTAAGGCAGATTCCAGATGCTGGGGGACTTAATTGCAGGATTTGGTTTTTGTAGATGGCGTCTCACAGATATAGTAATGGCCAAAATACTACTTGCAACTCGTGCAATGATTTACTCTAGTCATAAAGTGGTGCTCTTCCCAAAATTAGCGATCAATACTACTTTAAGAGGTTGGACTGTGGCTATTTGTGGTGGAGCATAATATAAGCTCGCTGAAGCAACTGAATAGGCGATATTACTGCAAGCTGTAGGAAGAGGCAGCTGGTTTGGGGCTTACCCATGGAGGGCTGGACAGTGGTGATGTGGGGCTGAGGAAGGCCGGAAGCTGGCGTACTCTGAGTGGTGTGGGCAGCTGGGTTGGTAGAGATGGAGGTGGAGCCGCCGCCGCAATCCGAGTCCTCGATGTTTCCTCCGCTGTTACAGCCGGCGCCACAACCCTTCTGTAACCTGCAGAGAGAGACAGAGGTAAGCTATTTGAATAATATCCACATTAACAGCAGTGATTGTGAAATTGAAAGAACTAAAAAATATGTAAATATGTTTGTACTAGGGCTGGACGATAATTCAATATTATCGTTTATCGTCTTTTAGTGGGATTATATTTTGATGATATGGTGATTTTGGGATATCGAGACGCACAATTCTGCTGTCTGAACTGATGAGAACAAGCTAATTTTATTTAGAAACTCAGACAAAATGAAGTATGGTAGGAATATTATGTGAAAATTTCAGTTTAGTTTGACATCACACCAAACATTACCATTCGGTTCAATATGATGAACATTAATTTGATTATTTAACGTGATTTCGCTTATGTGAGCCACATCGTCATATATATCGATATCGAAAAAAATCCTTATGATTATCGTGATATTGATTTCCACCATATCGTCCAGCCCTAGTTTGTACATACTGTATATATCACAAGAAGTTCAAGCCATGTACCTGTCCCAGCTGCTGATGAGCCAAGTATAAATGTTGTGTGGGCTGACAGGTCCTCCCCAGACAGAGCGGAGCTGACTGTGGCCCCCGGCGTAGGAGGTGGTGAGGGGCGACACGTAGATGGGATAGCCAATGGGCTGGTCGCACGATGAGTTAATCATATTCCTCAGGGCCTGCTTGGCATTTTGAATGCTGCCGCGCTCTGGGTTACGATTGCGCAGGAAGACCAGCTCCTGCTGCTGCCCCGCCCACAGCCCGCGCACACACTCCCTGTTCACCTGTAGAGGGCAGCGCAAAGATTAAGCATGCAGATGAAGCACACTGTCATCTTAGTCCACATTTCAAAGTAAGTGTGCACTGAAAATGATGTTCAGACAACAAAATAATACAAATTTTATCATTGTTATTTTACACATAAAGTCTGCAGAATGCGAGAAATAAGGTCTATGAATCTTAGAATTTTATGGCGGAGACCCCACAATTTGGTTGCCACTAGGATGTCCCAGGATTGCCACTGAATTTCATACAATAATAAGGTGGAATAACCAACAAAATGTGATGGACGACTCCTAAACTGCTGTTGGATTTGTTGTCCATTATTACCTATAAACTGGCCTACTGTTAGAACAAGCCACAGACGGCAAGACAATGAATCATAATGAGGAACAATAATGACCTTGATAACGCGAAAGCTGAGGAACCTCTTGTTGAGCATGATGATCTTGTACTCATCGCTGCCGTCGTCCATGATGTGGCGCAGGGCCAGCAGTGAAGGCATATTTGCCAGGATGGCGCTGCGCCACACCGGGTCACCCTCATGTGATATCAGCATCTTCTCCTCATTGGCTGTGATGGCGTCATAGAGAACCATGGGATCTTCATACTCATCTGGAGATGTGAAGTGATCCTGGAGGAGACAGAGATTACAGCGCTGATCTCACTTCATTACTTTCAACAACAAAATCAGTCAGCCATGCATGGCTAAACAGAAACACCGGCCTGGACACATTTTGAATCATCTAGACCGCCTAATGAGGAATTTCAGTAGCCTGGTGGGTCAGTAGATTTTGTAGGTCACACTGCTAAAACAAAGCTAGATTTCACTTTACTTCATGTTTTTCCTCTGAATAATTTATGAGATGAAAAATATAATCTGGTTTTGACCAATTTACATTGCTGCCTGTTCTTGCTTCGCTGTAAATGAATGTGGGTAATGTTGCTAGTGAATATTCTGTAACACAACTTCATAGTGTACTGTTGTTCCCACATGATTTGTAACTGCCCTTGTTAGTTATACATTGGTATTTTCTACTGCTCATCTCTCATTTCAGTACAGTTGTCATTGATAGAAAAATGTCTTTCAAAATATTCTGCAGGGAGTGAAGATTGCAGATTGAATGTTAAACTGGATGCAAGGAGTAGTTTCTCCTAGAATATCTGAATATTAAGTGAAAGCATTTAAAATATTTTGGACAAACTACATAATCAGCTCTGTCAGCAAACAGAGCAGACACAAACAGAGCAAAGTTTGGTAGTATTGTTGTGACAAATGTCACACAGTTGCATCATAGTAAAGTGATATTTTGCCATTTTGTTATAGCCAGGTTACAAACGTAACATTCACAAGTAATTCAGTGATAAGGCGCACATCCTACAAGGTAAGTGCAGATCTACAGTGAAAAATCAGAAAAAGACGTTTTTCTATCTCTATCGGGATTTTCCTGGGAAATTTAATACCTTGATTCTAGGCTTTACCTGAATGTCAAACCTAGTGACAGACCCTTGTGTGACCCCTGGGTATTGAAATGCCTACTGAATGCCCATGGCTGTGAGATAAATCTTACCTGATGCAATTTGAGCGACATCCGCACTCCTGGAGCCACCACTCGATTCAGCAGGTCCATATCTGCAAACACCCATTCGTCCCTGGGGGATGTGATGCGGAAGTCTCCCTTGAAGAGGGCATGGAGGCCATAAAGGAACGGCTCCAAGCTGTCAAAAGCAGAAACCCACAATATCAACTCCTGCGACACCATTAGCGCATGTAAGGGGAACGACGAGTGATATAAATATAAAGAGACGGTAGATTGGTGCGGTAGTCTTACCTTGCAGACATGCTGTGGGAGGCTGTGCCCAGGGCCCTTCTTCCCAGGATACACAGCCCGAAACAGAGGTTGACAAGCGGAGAATCCCTTTCACTGCTCACCGGCTACAACAAAATGACAGAGCAAAAAGTTGGTGTGGTGGATATTGTAAGTATTTTGTCAAATACTATACAACAAAGTAGACACACAAGTTGTATGAGCATAAACTTTCTGTGATTATTCAACTAGATTAGAGATGGATAGAATAGAATGAGCCACAAAAATGTGGCTCAGAACAATGAAATATCTGTTTGGTCCCAGTCTGGTATTAGCTGTCATATCAAGTTATAATTAGGGATGAGCAGAGCAACATATCTTGACAAAACAAGCAACTCCTGCCTCCATTTAGCAATGTTTCATCAGCAGATGGAGAGAAACACACTTCACTGACACATATTTAGCAGCCCCATCCCTTCTCTCTCCAAATTTTTCTTCCTCGCTACTGTCTCCCATATCCCCTTTTCTGTATTCAATTTCAAAATATTCTAAACTGATTTTCCTGATTTACATAATAATGGTTATGTTACTGGATTATAGAAAGCTTTTGTTCCTGGTTATTATGGGTTCCAATCCTACAAAAATATTGTTCTTTGATCGTCTTTTGTTACAGAACATTTGAACGGTACAGAACTCTGAACACATAATTTAACTAATGGTTCAAAATGTGGCTAGGTGTGGTTTTAAATGTCGTTTTGGACAGATGTGGAAAAGTTACAGCTCAGACTCAGAAAAACACAACAAAAACAAACCCAACCCATGCAGGACTGTAGTGTCAATATAGTAGAGAGCCTAACCGTTTGACGCCTGCTATTGCAGTACTGGATCCAGTCCAGGTAAATCATGCAGAAGGCAGAGGGGGTAATGCCAGAGGCCCTGTGGTCATAGTCCTCATCGATGTTCAGGTTGAAGGTGGGGTCACTGTCTACATATGTAGGACCGAGGCAAGGCCGCAGAGCCTCCTGAACTGTCTCATTAGTCAGCCATTCTTCCAACTTTGGAGACCGACTCACATAGTAGATGATACTCTGTTCAAGGAAAGAAATGCATGATCCAAATTATTCAACCATCGAGCGCAATGCTACCAGTACGATTGTCGTTTCAATACGGTTTATGATCTGGTCACATCAGGACACATTATGTGAAATGCACACAAAGCAGATTTTTCTCACATTGCTATTGGATATTCAAAACCAGATATTAAGTAGTCAAAACCCCATTCTGATTTGTCATAGTCTGAACATAATCTAGCCACAATGCACATATACAGTAAGTAATGTGAAGAGATGGAGAATGGGGAAAAAGTAATGCAGACACAGTGATCTAATAAAATTCAATCTTTAGTCAGATAGAAGTAAACTGAAAAAGCAAAGAACCAGGATGAAAGAACGGTTGCAGAAGTAAGAACTGCTTAAATCTCGTTGAGATTCACCTACCTTGACATAGTAGGTGATGAGGATCTTGCGAAGGTCAAATACTTGCAACATGGAGGCGGCGTTGTTGTCGCTGATGCTGTAGCCCTCAAGTACATACTTGGTGGCGGCCACCTCCCATGCCAGCCAGCGCTGCCCAAAGGCAGCATTGAACGACAGCATGTGTGGCAGGTGGCCAGGCTCACAGCAGCAGCAGCCCTCGTCCTCCTCCACTCCCTCGGTGATGGCCTCTACCTCCCTCTGCTGACAGTAGGTACCTACGGAGAGAGAGACAGGTAGGCAGATGAGGATCAGCGGCACTCGCTAGGAGCTCAAAAGACTCAGTACAGGATATTATAGTCCTTTCTACATCTTACTACATATGAATTCTAGTTTGTCCCAGCCCTTTGTGTAATTGATACTCCAAAAAAAGTTTTTGCTCCAGTCTTTAGTTCATTAGATATTTGATTGCATAATGCTTTGTTTTGAATTGCTAAAAAAAGACTCATAGACTGTACTAAGAAAAAAACTACTAAACTTGAAAGCTATACTGTATGTTCCCAATAGTATCCTTCTGAGAGGCTCTAGGCCAAAGAAATGAATATTAATATTAATGAAAGTAATCATCAGATCTTCATTATGAGTTGAACAAAACACTACATGGAATAAATGTCCTCTGTATAACATCATGTGTGCAACAAATTCAAACTCACTAACTCCAAGACTAGTTTTGAGATGCGTTTCAGATGATGCAATGGATTTGCTTTGTTGTTAAGTATCAACCTCTTTTGGAGTGATGCACAGCACATATCCATACTAGTCTAACAAAGCCTTAATATGCAGTTGGAGCAGTGAAACTGACTTCCTTGGAACAGAATCAAATATTCAGCAGAATCCAATTATCAGCACTGCATACCTGCAACATAACACTATAACACAGCATTGCTGGCAGGCATCTTCTTTCCCCAATTTATAAAATGCAATTGTCATTTCAATTATTACACAAAAAACGTGACAAGAGCTCTCGAGAAAAAGATATAATATTGTGAGTTATATCAAAACTAGACATGTTTTCCCCCCAAATTGTTGACAAAGCAAAATATTTGTGGCGAATAAAAAAAAACTCAGCTGCATTTTATCTCAGTAACAGCAAAATCTGCCTACATACAGTATAAAACTTTTATTTCTTAACTTTTATGTTAACTTAGACTTCAAAGTAAAGCTTTTAGCCTACACAAGCCAATTTGAGATGCGGATTAATTTTGTCAGTTACCATTTTTTCCTCTCTATGCTACTGACAAAGTTATGACAATACGACCTATAATTGTATGGGAATAAACTACAATAACTTTCAAACTAACTGCAATTAAAATAGATTTTTAGAGCAATAGACTTTTCAAAAAGGAATGCATGCAATACTACGATATTTTCTATTTATAGGGAATATGTCAATAAATGCTCTTGTGTGTGGACACTCCACAATTACCCAAGTGTGTCTTGTTATATTGAAACCAGCAGGTAAGGCAACAAAAAAAGTGCAGACACACTCCGCTCGCTCCACAAGCCTCCAACACCCTCAAGCCCCATTGGCCCTATCATGCTGCTGACCTCTGAACTCGAGCCCCCTCAGCTGGAAGGTGACCAGGCCGTTGCCAATCTCGATGATGTGCACCAGAGCGTTGAGGTAGTCTGAGGCGAGGATGAAGCAGTCGCCTGTGCTGTAGTTGCCCCAGCGGCCCAGCAGCAGGTCCCCACACAGGCTATGCTGCAGGGAGCGTGTCAGGTGCTCGTAGAAAATCGAGTTCAGATTGTTGTCATCGGCACCTTTTAAAAGAGGAAGGATCCACGGCATAAATTAAGAACACAAATGACTACTAGTTAAATAGGGAGGATGATTACATGGCGAGAGGCTGTTGTAGCCTACCTGGGTTGCGGTCTAACTGGGTGACGAGTCTTGTGTTGGAATGATCGACCCGCTTGGTGCTGCAAAGGTGAGATCAATGAGTCAAATTCAAAGGAAACACTTTTAGACAGAGGTGAAACACTTTTAGACAGATTACAAGATGCTATCTCACACTTCAAACAGAATCTGAAACCTACTTGTAGTCTCGCTCCCAGAACTTGACAGGCCTGGTGTATGAGGTGACGAACACGGCACTGCCCAGGACAGGATTGAGAGGGGTGGAGAAGATAGCGGAGAACACAGCCTGGACAAAAAGCACCGCAGAGTCTGAAGTGACAGAGGAGTTAAGGACATCTCCAACAACATCGTAACTGCTCAGGGTCCTTCAATGCTCATAACATGCAGCATCCCGGTGGATTAATATGGAAAGGCACATACAGTGTACTTGAAACAAAACTCTTTCTCACCTCTCCACTGCCATTTGAAAAACCAATAAGCCAGGTTCAAGCCGCTGTGACAGCAAGCATCCGCCCTGCTGAAGTGCCCTTGAGCAAGACACTGCAGTGTTTCCCACAGGTTGTCATTTAGCGAGCCCAGTAACTCATTTCATTCTTTAGGTCAGTTATATTTCCATCTGATTATTGAGGCTACATTTCAAAGTGTCTCTCCATTCAGTATTTGTGTCGGCACAGACACACTGCGACTCGGAGGAGAACAGCTGTCATAGGTGCAATGAATCATGGTCACAGTAGTTCACCAACAAGCTTTTGGCATTCAGTAGCATTAAATCCATGCATCAAGACACCCGAAATGAATCCAAAACAAAAACGTACGTAATTTCCTGGCAGGGTCGCCCACATATTAACATTGTATGGTAAACACTGTACTGAATCCCTAAACAGATCAAACGGGATGCTGTTCTATAGCTGCCCCTACGCTCCAACCTCCCTGTGGAGCAGAACAAGCAAAAGAAATGAATTTTTTAGTATTACAAACACAGATGAGCCGACAGACACTTTCAGTATTGACTGTGGGAGTACGTCTGAAGGATACGGGGCACAGCAAAGGGTTGAGCGAAGGCATGGAAGGCTGAGCCCCAGGTGATCTGCCAGGGGGCAATGTAAGTCAACACAAAGCGCAGCTTGTAGAGCAGATCCCACATCTGAGAAATCAGCAAATATAGGAAAGATACATCAGAAAACATATCAGCAATTGTAACCATACCACTACATAGCTACTATACTGTTGATACAGCAGAGGTTAACATACAGATGTCCATTTAACAGAATAATGGCTACTAAAGTGGGGGGAATATATGAAGTAATCATATTCATGTGATGAAAATCCTGTGAGACGATAGGCCGTGCGCTCTAACCTTGCTGAAGAGAATGGACATGAAGTAGTAGTCGACTAGGAAGGTCTCAGAGAAGTGCGGATAGTCAAAGTGGAAGAAGAGCGTGGTGAAGCACAGCGTGACGTATTGCTGTGACGGGGCACAGAAGGACGAACGCAGCAGCTTCATTCCCGCCACGGAGATGAAGAGAGCTCGGCTGCTGGAGGGGTGGAGGAAGAGAAGCAGGGAGAGAAAAAGAGAGATACATGTTGACAAGGCTAAATCCAGAGACACAAGATCTCCAGACCCAGAAAACAAGTGGCTAGCTGCATGTGCTACAATTTTACTGGAATGACAACTGCCCTTTCATACTCTATTTGAGTTGAATTCGTACAACATTCAAATTGTTAATATACCTATTCATGAAGGAGTAATTAAACTTCAAACCCAAATCTGTGTAAAGTCTGATATCTAATGGCAAAAGGCATGCTACTGAAATTGCCATCTGTTATTGACTGATCTTTGGTGCCAGACGATGTCGCCGCCTGTTTTATTCAAATATGCAACTGTTACTGTGCCTGGTCTATGGGCAGAGGGAATAAAGTGACATGAGTGAGGGGGCATATTTTATGCATATTGCATTACTGAGCAAAACCTGTAGAAAGTCATACAACTGAGGGCGGATAACCGTGTCTATTGATTTTTACGTTCTATAGTTCCAACACATACAGTGCTCTCTAAATACATATTCTTGGGGAGCAGGGACTGAGGAGCGTGGAAGTGAAGTAGTAGTAGACAGGATGGAGGAAATGCTTACTAGATGTCCAGCTCTTTATGGTTCTGGCCCACAGCTCGGGCCTCTGTTGTTAGGGAGTTGAGCACTACAGCTGGGTAGATGAAATATTTCTCCACACACTGGAGCCATGCGTACAGCTTCTCAAACCACATCAACTGAGCAGCATCTGGGGCAAAGAGAAGGCAAAACAATGTCACACACTAGTAGAGGCAGTAAATGGTCTGAACTCTGGCCTTTCCCTTCATGTTCACCTTGAAAAGAGTACATTTAAATTGATGTTTTATCCCATGGTGGGCATGGCTTAATGTTAACGACTTGTTCTGAACTATTTCCATAAGCATGTGGGAGCCTGTGTTTTTCACCCCTTATTGAAGTGCTACCTTTTCACTTCCCCATGTCAATTTTCACAGCTGGGATACTGTAGTTCATTATTTGCTTCTCAACCTTTTAAGGTACTACCAGCTGCTATGTATGCATGTATGTAGGCGAGTGTGTTGAGATGGAAGAGCAAGCAGACACTCACCTCGAACCTCAAACTGGCTGTACTCTCTGGATCGGAGCACAGGGTGGGCCAGGCAGAACCAAGGCAGCTGTTTGCGAAGCTGAGGCAGGAGATAATGTGTAAGGAAGCCTATCACACCTGCCAGGATGTACAGGACAAAACTAAGGGCAGGCTGTGGATCAAGAGAAAAGGGGAGAGAAATTAGTGTTAAAGACCTGTGGACACTGGTCACTGAAAACCTCTGAGAAATGTACTGTTAGGATCATAATCCCTGCTCCAACTGACTTGCAGAGCGATGAAGACTGTGCTGGCACTAATGGCGAAGGTAATCACAGCCATGAGGGGGCACATGACGAGGTCTGAATGAAGAATCTCTTTCTGCAAAGAGACAGAGCGAGCACACAGGAAGATGCGTTTCAAATAAATGACTAAGAAAAGCCTGGATTCTACAAAAATGTGAAACTGTGCCACTGCAGTCTGTACAGGTAAGTGGAGGGCGATCTTTACCACAGAGTTACGCAGCTTCTCAGGAAGAGGGTCCTTGATCTCCACTGGGGGTTCCTCTGGTGTTCGGTTCTCGAGCTCTGGGAATAATTTAGACCGGACCAGAGACCTGGGGGTGGAGGAGGCAAAAACATACACACAGGAATTGTGAGAGCTACACAAGCAGAAGGGTGTTATTATTGGTTGGATAAATCTTACAAAACTACAGACTAGGGAATACCAGACGAGACACGACTTCAAAGGGAAGGGAAAAAATAAAATAATAACGATCAGGTTAGACAGAAACTATTAGACTATTTACTTTCAATTACAATACTTGATTTTTCACAAAGCGTGTAAAAAAACATTGCATTACGTGTTTCACATTATGGCTTCATCAGGTGCGCTCATTGCCAAATCATTGCTGGATGTGATTGTTTCAGAGTTTTGGGTTAATGTTTGTTGTTTATCTACTGCTTAAGTACAAACAAGCATTTTAACGAACAGGAAAGCCATTGGGGACTATGTGAAATAGAATATACTGACCACAGGATGGTGGGATCGCTGCTTTGGCGGCTGAGGTGGTAGGATAAGGCCAGGAGTAGGCCACAAAACACAGAGAACAGTACTGGCACATGGGCATCCCCCCACGGTGCCTACAATCAAGGATACAATAATCAACTCATAGTCTGCTCAGAAAGTTAATGCAAACACAACACCTCTACTTATGCATTTGCTCTGAGTCTCTCTGACACTCACATTGATAGCACCCAGGCAAAATCCATACAGCAGTGCAGCCACCAACACACTGCGCACTAGGCTGAACAGAGATGATAGGGGGCTGGTAGTGGCTGAGGAAAGAGACACAATGTCAGAGAGAATATGAGGAAGAACCTAATCACAACTGATAATGGGCATTAAACCACCCAGACTTGTGGCTTATTTGTGCCTGCCAGTGTAGCACTGTTGAACTGAAGCAAAAATAATTGAGTCCTTGAATATGTAGAAATACTTTTGCCTAATCTATTGTTGCCTTGTGTAGCAAGCCATGATTCTGTTGTGCTGTGCTGACAGTTGTATGCTGCAAAAAGAATTTCCTAATTTACTAACACACATTAAATCATCATTATCATCCTCTATGCAGCTATGTTCTTACCAGTTCCTCCAAAAATGTGCATGTCGATCTGCTCCAGCAGACACATGACAAAGGTATTGACCTGAGGTAGGAGCCCAAACAGGAAAATGACCGGAAAACACAAGGCAAACACTGTTGGACAAAAAAAAAAGACAGCATGTGATGCTGGGGGAAACATAACACACACACACACCATTTGCATGCTCAAATTTCTGTCATCTTTTAAAAAAAAAAGACTTTTAATTAAGCTTTATCAAATTTGAAAAACCTGTTAAATTTTCTTTCTGATAAAACTCCCCTTCCCCTCAAAATTTAAAGCCATCCATTTTCACCACGATTTCATCAGATCTCCAGATTACATTAATCTGCTCCATATATTATAAAGTGGTGCACCGAGAATTTATGACATTATTCTCTTCTTAAATATATAGTCCAATATCAAATACAGTGTTAACAGTCTTGGATAGCAGTAATGACGGTAGACAGTACCTCTCTTACAAATTATACAAACATGACTAGAGCTGGTAAAACTCCAATTTGAAGTCAGGACATGCTTACTTCACCATGCCTCTGTTACCCTCACCATCTAAAACCTTAGTGTCTGAACATTGAATGTACGGCAATGGCCAGCTGCCATATGAGAGTGATCTGATTCCATATCAAAACAATAGCCTGGTGCAACTGATAATTCAAACAAGTTTGAAACACAGGGATATTTCAATCATTTCATACAGTATGTACATTACCATAGAGGTCGAGTGTTGTTGGCAATATGCTGAATCTCACCAAGAATGAAGTGTGTGCAAATGTGTCTGACTGTTGCAACTAACCAATGAGCATATCCCTGGCACAGAGCAGGAAGTGTGCAGAGAAGAAGGTAACACCATAGAGGGAGAAGGGTTGCAGGCTGCCGGAGCGCCCAGATAGGTCAAAGATCCAGATCAACACACAGCACAGGCAGAAGTAGACCGGCCGGCTGTATACAATGATCCAGTTATGGCCCTGTCAGATAACAGACAAAGAGTTATGTCTTTGAGACAGTTGACTTAAACAAAATAATACTATGATGACAGGATGATTGGCTATAAAAGGTTAAATATTTGTATATTTGTGCACTAGTGCATGGCAAAATTTTCAATGTTCAGGTTTTTGCTGTGATTAAATTTAAGCATGTAAAAACACCACTCACGTGCATTGGAGAAGCTGCATCTGGTTGTACACTCTAAGAGAACATAGAGGGAGGGAGTGTTAGCTTCATACGTTTTCAAATTTTTTTGATTAAAAAAAGAGAAGCCACACTGAAAGGAGACAGGAGTGAAGAGATCATTTACAACGCTCAAGACAATTCTGATGTAGATATTGCACTGTATAATGTATACAGAAGATAAAAACAGTGTGTCTGCAAGTTTGGTCTAGGGCTGAACAATTAATCGAAATCGCAATATGACCTACTGCAATTTTCAAATCGCAGGAGGCGCAATATTTGTTAAAGGCGAAATGTGTGTCAAAATACCACTTTAAATTAAATATTGTCGTGCTGCAGAGATGTCCTGGCCTACACATAATATTCTACAGACTTAAGAAAACATTTTTGCTTGGTACAGATCACACCATAATCATTTTAATACATTTTTCAATGAAAATGAGAATAATGATGTAAAAATTATCATTCCCTCTAATATCGCAAATCATATCGCAATTGCAATATCAGTCAAAATAATTGCAATTAGATATTTTTTCGTTAATTTAATCGTTCAGCCCTAGTTTGGTCAAGATAAATTTAAGACCTTTTTAACAAAGAGCAATTTCGTACTTGAAATCCAGAGGTAAAGTACCTTCAGTAAGGAGTACTGGCAGCTAGCGATGACCAGGCAGAACTGGAAGACCCAGATGTCCCTGAAAAAGCCCTGGTGCAGCAGCAGGAACCCCAGGAAGGCCACTAGGCTGGCCAGCACCACAGCAAACACATTCTCCCCCACACGGCGGTTCCTGATAACGGGGTGCAGAGGGATCAATCCACAGCTAGATTGGCTCCATAAGTATTTGGACAGCTAAACATTGATGTTTGGGCCCCACTGTCTGATTGTTTTGTATTTTAAATCACAAAGTTATTTGACAAGGAGATAATCAATTAGGTCACCTCTGTTTTGGGGTGGGTCGTTGTGCACCTGTTTCGCAGAAAATGCATTGCCTTGCTTTAAAAGTTGGTTGCACAATGAATACAGAGTTGTACGTTAATTATTAGGAGTGAGTAAGACAGGTGCGTTCATGCTGTTTATAGTTCCCTTCCTAGCCTGCCAGATTTTTTACTTGCTTCATCTTATTAGTTGCTTTTCTCAACACTGCAAGAAGAATTGGTCAACCAAGGAAAAACAAAATGGAAGATACAGAGAAGAGAAGAGAATACAGAGAATTTCTCTCAACAAATATACACAAATGCATGTATACATCTATGATTGCTTTTGTCAGTCAAATCTGGATTTTGCAGTGTATTTTGCAGCCAGAGAATAATATGATTTTACTTTCAAAGCAGAATAAGTCAGAAATGGCAAAATGGGATTGAACTATGACTTCTAAATGTGCTCCTAGTATAACTGATCACATGCAAGCCATTGATATTAGGAAAGTGCAAAATGCTTTGCTTTGTTTTTGAGAACAAGGGACCATGTATGGAATATCATCTCACCCCTACACAAACAGTCTGTCTTACCTGTCCAACAAGGCCAGAAGGGCCAGTCGATCATATCGAACCCTCAGCCACTTCCCCGGCAGCACCCAAAAACGATAGTACTGTTTGGGTTTGGCCTTCTCCTCAATCATCAGTGTGTTTTCCTGGGACTCTTGTAGAGACTCGTGATCCAGATCAAACTAGAGAGAGATGAGGTGAGAAGTGAGTGATGAATGCAGAAGAGCAAACACGAGAACAACCTTGCTATAGTTTCCTCTGAGGTAGAGAAGCTTCTGGCTTATTTGCATGACATTCTACATAGAATAATCTGAACACTGAAGTATCAAAGATTGCTAACCTCAGGCATTTCCAAAGGCACCCTGCGCACCTGCATGCCCTGTAAGACCACAGGTCTGGGCTGGAGCATGGACAGGACTGGTGCCCCTTCCTGGACCTCAGTGGAGGTGAAGCTGGAGGACTGGGACTGTCTCTCCCTCTCTCTGCAAGAGTGAAATTTCACATTAGTAATATTTTTCCATGGCAAATTAAAATCATGCAGTGTTAAACTTATTCAGAGTCACTTGATAATAGCAACTTGACAACTTACTGCACTGGGTCCTCATAACCGCCTCCAGCAGGCCCAAATGTGTACGACCTCTTCACTCCTGTTACACAATAACACAAGGCGAACTCAAATGTAGTGCAATCAACAGGGAATAAACCTAGGACACTACCATTTTCAGTACAAATAGAAAAAACATGAATGTGTTGTATCCTTAGTACAAGCCTTTTTATAAATCTGGCTTTATTAGAATAGATGTCCACAGGTTCTTACAATCCATTATTGTTTAGAATTAACGCCACACCAATTAAAGCACGGTCACTTGTTGGTGTTCACTCACCACTTTCATCATAGAAGTAGTGCACTGCCCCCTCTGATGTATCGTCAAAGGTGGAGGCCTCGTGGATGCCACCGCGGGGCAGCAGCAATGAGGAGGCAAACTGTAAGGCTGAGGGAAGGGTACGGGTCCGTGAATGGGAGGAGGTTCGAGCCCGCTGGAGGTCCTGGAGGCTACAGTAACAACAGTACAAATAAAAGAGAGTGATATGTGTAAAAAAATACATATGACATCACCTTTAAAATACAATTTAAGTGGTGCCATGCTCCATCACAGACACACACAGTAGCAATTTACAGAGTAAGGGCAGTTTCATTAATGTTCCCAATAAGTTGTGCTGTATATAACTTTGAAATGGTGTACTCCTAAAACAGCATGCTGTGCAAATATTTTCCCTAATAAACAGTGGCAATTCTAATTGGGATTAATAATTCCTATGTCCTTAGTACTGTAATTTGCTGACAGTTTTGACAAGGTTATAAAACACAACCGACTTGGTTGAGATTGTAGAAAATAAATGCATTTGATATGAGCCAGCTAGCCACAGCACAGCTGAAGCAGAGCCAACTGAGACCAGGCATCAGCCATAACCCAGGCTCAGGTGTTCTGAGTTGACTAACCTGGGAGGGGATCCCATGGTGGACGGGGGCGGTGTAGGGTTGCTCCCTGCATTGTGTCTCCTGCGGATGGCCTGGGTCCTCTTAACACTGCTCACCGAGTCCCGTTTGCCCCCATCCTCTGGAGCCATAGCTGCAGGAAGGTGATCAGTTACATCAATGCAAGGGTTTACATTACAGTGTCGGTGCACATTTTGCAAAGCACCATTTACATTTGACAGGGAATAATATTAAACATTTATTCTCTCCAAATAATGCTGGATTTTAATTATGGCAAATTTATTCATGGCAACAACTGCATGTAGAATTTAGTTGGGCAAACCAGCTATTGTCAAACAGGTAGCCTGCATCACTTATTTAAGAGACATTTTGGGCAAAGTGAAATATATGCCAATATAATGAAAGATGAAGAGTTTGTCCATGGCTGCACCCTTGTAATTAACATAAGGTTGCCCTCACTTGTGCTATTTTAAGTCCTGAACTGAATAAAACTGAATGATTACTAAAAGGAAGCAAAATGGCTGGTAGAAATGGGTTATAGATGGGAGCTGTAAAAATACATAAAAGCAAAGAGTTTAGTGAAAATATGGCATCAATGGTCAACAGTTTGGCAGCCGCACTGTGCCCTGTAAACTGATGTTAAGAAGCCAAGAAATACAGGTCCTCACAAAGAACTTCTTCAAAACTGGACTAACTCTGCCTTCACAAATACAGTTTCAAATAGTCCTGGATTAAACCTGGATTAAGCAACATAAAAGAAAACTAGTGCTCTTCAGGGCCACATGAGGCCTTAAATTCAGGCTCCAAGAGGTCAGCTTTGACTGTTGGAGAACAGGCTATATCAGTGTTTACCTCTAAGTACCAAGAGAGGGTTAAAAACATCAGCCCAGGATTTTAATTAATCCACAATTTACAAATATTCCAGTGTTGGATTTGTTTGATGATTTTTTCGTATTTAAATGGCTTTGATATCATTTGATTTGCTAAGATGACTGGTTGTTCTATTTTACCCCAGTCCAAATTGCTGTTTAGTCTTATTTCTATCAGTTAAGAAATATATCTAGAATCTATCCTTTTCAAACATAGATGAAGTCATTCGTGCTGTCAATCATCCCATAGTAACAACAGCATTTTCCTGTATTTTATACCTGTATGTACAAGAGTGCAGTCTTAGATCAGCTGACAAAGCTCTGGACTGTCCCCAGGTCCAGGCTGAAATCAAGAGGTGACTTTGCAATCAGAGCCCCAACACAACGAACAGCCTCCCAGCCAATACACATCAAGCTCCCTCTGTACATGTTTTGTGACATGTCTCACTTGATTTGAATTACTTGCTCTGTTGTGTTCTCTGTAGTCTTCGTAAAGCACTTTGTAACATTTGTTTTGAAAGGCGCATATAAATACATTTTGCTATAATAGCACATACAGGACTAAGTCCATTTCATGGTTTTGAAGAAACGTTCCACACGCAGATCTGATTAACCATCATTGATTATCTATGTTGTGAGAGCTCTATAGTCGAGAAATAACTAAAGCAAATGCAACCAAGAAAAGAAAGACACTTTTAACTATTCTAGATTCTGTCTTCATTTGTATCCTCTCTGGAAAACAAGTCATGTTTCATGTTTTATGGCTTATTTAAACAATTATATTAATTTGACCAACCTTTGAAGCATATATTGTTTAATATTCATGGATTTCATTCTACTCAGCACAACTTCCTCATGGTACACTGTTCAAATACTACAGGTCACTCACTATACACTTTCCTCTATGGCTGCAACCATACTGCATATGATATGATATGTATAGTGTATTGTCCATAGTATGTCCTGCACCGTTTCTTTGTGCTCTATGTGAGGTCCCACAGTTGTCAGTGTGTCTATGAAAATGTAGGCTACTGAGTATATGCATTAAATTTGCACTCCTATACATAGAGCACTAGTATGACAAATCATGCAAAACATGGAAGGACAATGTGATACTCTAATATATGTAGGTATTTTGGACTCACCTCCCCCCACAGCTCCCTCTTCAACCAGCTCTCCTGCCCTCCAGCCCATCTGGTTGCCAGTCCAGGAGCCTCCCAGTGAATCCAGCCGGTGGTGATGAGTCCCTGGGAAGCTGTCAGTATGGATGGTGCGGGCCTCCAGATCCGACTTGGAGATGGTCAGGGTGCGAGGGGCAGGGGTGGAGGAGGAGGGCATAGTAAGCAGAGTGGAGGGCAGGGCTGCTGTGTTGCTCTGGCCTCCACCTGCCCCATCCATACTTAGCACTCTCGCATGAGTCTTAGCGCTAGCTGTGCTAGCAGAGCGCTGGGCAGCTCGAGAATGTGAGGGGCCAGCAGTCTCAGGTATATCCCCTTCCCTCGGAGTGGGCAGTTGAGGGGCAGAGGGGAGTGGGGACGTAATGCCAGTGTTAGCGAGGTCTGGGGAGTAGCAGGAGGTAGAGGAACTTGAGTCATCATCATCATCGTCGTCGTCATCCGAGCTATATCGCCTCTGAGAGCCCAGGCTGGAGCCAGCACTCATGTCACTGCCGTCATCCTCGTCGCTGGAATCCTCAAACAGGCTTTCACTGTAAGCCTTGGTGCCCAGCCGGTTGCGCACTGGGATGTAGTCTCTGTGTTGCCTGTGATTGTGGTGACGCCTGTAAGAGCCGCAGTCAAAACTGCTGCTTCCTGCCCCGGCCCGCTTCCGAGGAGCTTTCCGTCGGCCAGGCCTGTGCCCCACACTACTGCCGCTGGCCCGCAGCAGCTTCAAGTCTTTAGGGCGCACCACCTGCTGGGCCTGCAGAGTGGGCTGGTCAGACAGTAGGAAGGGGGTAGAGGAAATGGGCAGAGCAGGCTCAGAACACACAAGACCCAGGGCCAGCCCTGAGGGCACCGAGTTGGCCTGCCGAGGCGGGGGCAGTGGGGGAACTGGGACAATTCTGTCTAAATCACAAACCTCTGAGTGGCCACTACTTGAGGGGGAAGAGTTCTGGAGGGGAGGGGGCTGTGCAATATCGGAGGGTACAGAGGGCAAGTCCTCTCCTTCAACAAGCGTTCTGTCTAGCCCCTGGCCCAGGGAGAAATCTTTGGAAGGGGAGCGCAATAACACACTGTCCGACAGGTTGTCAGTATCACTGCCACCCAGTCCTGCTGGATCCTCTGTGGATCCTGGGAGGCTGGAGCCCACCGCTGGTGCTGAGGCAGACACCCGTGCATCTGCAGGCCGTGGTTGGCTAAACGAAGGGCTCTCCAGCTGGGTGGAATCTGTCTTCTCACTGCGGTAGCTGCTAACAGTGCTAAGGGTCTCGCGGTCTGTGGTGGCTCCACCCGCGCTGAAACAGCTGTCTGTGGATCCGGCAGCTAGCGCCACCCCGCTGCGGCTGCCTGGGTGCTCAGTCCCCGGTGCAAATGCCACAGGGTCAAGGCCCAAACCCAGAAGATTCTCACTCAGCTCCTCACTTAAGCTGCTCTTTATAAGGGGGCTAAGAGGAGTGTCCCCCAAGCTCTCAGATTCAGCAGAGGGACCCAGGGGAGAATAGGCCCCCATCCCATTTTCCTCAGGACTCTGCTGAGACAGTTGCTCTGGCAACCCCTCCACCTCCTGCAACTGTTCTTTCTCTCCTCCATCTTCCTGGCTGGAGGGTGAGGGGGGGATAGATAGGCAATCTCCAGGCTCTCCAAATCCAATTGACACTCCAGGCACTCCCATTAGACCTGGGAATTCACCTCCCAGAGCAGCAGCAATGCAGGACTGGACCACACTGGCAGCCCCTGTAAAGTGAGAGAGACCAAAATCAGAATATACAAACCACAACATGGATTTGGAATGGCTATAATGTAGCGGTTCTAAATCCTATTTCATTATAGCCATCTAAACAGGGACTGATTTATACCTGGGATGCCAGGTGAATGCAATTAACTAGGTGATAGGATAGAAAACCAGCAGTACTCTGGGTCACAGGGACCAGGATCGAGAACCACTGCTATAATGGAATGGCTATATTTGTATGCTTATAGCCTGTGCTCCTGAACATGACTTTTTTACAGACAGGGTTGGACTGTGTACAGTGTATATCATGCTACTTCCGGTGGCTGAACAGCAGACTTACTAATGGTGTCCTGGGAGCTCTGGCGTAGGATCTCGCGGTGAGCTGAAGTCACAATTACATTATTGCTGCCTTGTTCCCGCATTAGCTCCTTGATATCTGAGGTGAAAGGAAAGAAGTGAAGCTAGATGTAAAGTAACCCCCAGAATCAAAACAGTGCATATTCAACATTTAAAATGAAATGCTGCTTTATGACTTAGGCTACTTTTACATTGACTCTGCTGCAAGGACGGTGTACAGAAATACATTAGTTTAGGCTTATACATTATATGTCACTGGTAAAACCTAACCCAACCTAGTATGCAGTATGGTTACATAAAACATAGATACATACCCTTAGTGCCCCCGGTGTCCTCCAACTGGGGCAAAAACTCCTGAGGATTCAAATAAATCAATAAGCCACACAGTTAGTCCATCAAAACGGGTAGCCCATATCATAACATTATATCATAATAATGAGCTAGGATAACAGCAGGACCTAGTGGAAATTATATTTTCCCCCCATCCTCTGTGTCTTCCAGAAATGTGTTTGTATGAATAAGAACTTTTTGCCAAGCTGTCCAGCAGGTGAATGTGACAAACTACCCGACTAACTGTTTGATGCATACTTGATGTAGGAAGTTGTAAATTAAACATGCTCTAATGTGTATCATTGCTGATGTCCCATAGGCATTTCAGTCAAAAAAAAACTATTAAGGTAAAGAAAACAAGCTGAGTGTATGTACAACAACAAAGTGACACTGTTCTTCTTCAATAAGTGGTGGAATGATACTGATGAGCCAAATGTACAAAGAAACTGATTATTTCTTTTATGATCAGGAGACTTCTGTCTTTGCCAAAAAAACAGTAGACAATTTACAATGGAATATTAAGATTTGATATAACGGAAATGGCAAATTTGCCTGGAATAAAAATTTCTGCCAGTCTAATATACTGTATGTCAGAGAAGAATATGTGACACTCATCACGCCTGGTTTTCTGTGAGGATAGAGGGAGGACTGAAGACAGCATGCTACTGTAAAGTATGGCAACCCTCACCGACACCTGGTTCAGTCCAAACAGAGAATGTTGGGAGCTGCAGCGCACCGGGGGTGTTGAGTTGACCTTCCGAAACACAGTCATCTCCACACCAACATGACTGTCCCTGTGAGGAAGTTACACAATGGGGCACATGCATGAAATCAAGAGGCTGCAGCACATGAATAAAACGTGATTTCACAGATTTTCTCCAACATCTTTATCCTTGTTACCTGTGCTGATTCCCATCGTGGGCACCTGACCCTTCGTCTCCTTCTTCCATCCTTGGGGCTTCAGCTGTGAGTGAGGCCTGCTTCTTCTCTACAATCTCCCCAAGGTCGAACATAGCGTGAAGCCGGTAATTCACCACCTTGATGGCTGTGAAGAAGACCGCCACCACAGCACAGTACACGCCTGCTACCACCAAGCTGGGAGGAAGAGCCTAAGAGGGAGTGAAAAGACAATGACAGCAATTGAGACTACAAACGGAAATTAGGTAATGCTGGTCTACCTCAAGGGATGAGTGACGGGCACTATTCAATAACAGTTGGCAAACAGTGACACCAAGAAACACACCAACAATGTACTTAATATGACGCAATGCAGTTATCATAAAGAAGCAGCCCACTGGCCACAGAAGCTTGTGGATGAAGCTCTTTGGTACTATAAAAGAAAAGCCTGCCAAAGAAAGTAGAAATGAGGCAGTCACTGCATTTTGACATGCAGATAAACTGAATGTTTTAATATTTGGCCTAATTTTGCCAGTGCTGCAAAACTGGAACAACTCTTCAGATTTTAATGTATACTTGTAGTGTGTTTGTTTAGTCTGTCATACAGTATGTCTTGTCAGCAATAAATATGAGGTTATGTTACAGTCATGTTACATCATGTATTGTGTAAATGTAATGTGTTAAATTCCTTGTACAACAGTTGTACTTGTTAAATAAAAGCAATTCTGGTTAAGTTTAAAAAGCTGTTTATAAAGACTAAGGCCTTAACTGAATTGATTCATTCATTCATATGTGTGGATAAACTGGTGATCAGCTTCCTGTGCAATTGCGCTCACCATGTACAGCAGGAAAGGGAAGGCCAGGAGGAATATCCAAAGGTAGAGGTGGAAGCAGTTGGAGAATGTACTCTGATGGGGGTCCACATACCAGCCTCCTGTGAGTGAAGCCCACACACCCTGCCGCAATATTTGAAGAGCTTGGGAACCCATCTCCACCTTCAGGTTAGATCAACCCAAAGTTGCAATGCTTCCTCTAAGGCTGTAGCTCAAAAAACTGTGCAGCAGTTGGAGCCACAGTGTCTTGCGTCTACAATGGCACTTCCATTGGGGATGGCAGGTTAACCAAGACCTTTTCATCAAGCATGATAGTTCTGTATCTCCGATTTGTATTCTTCAGTTGAGCTCAAGAGTCCATGCATATTCTTGTGCCAGAATGTGCTCCCTCCCTGCACCGCCGTTGCCAAAATCTAGCCTAATCCTTGTCGGGTAATCAGGAGAGTGACTTTTTGGCACATTGGTAACCCACTGAATGTATGAAAAAACATTCATCTGTAAGAAAAATCAAAACTGGTTTGCTTCCTAATACATTGTCAGAATGTTTATGTTCTATTCAGTGGGCAAAACTGACTTGTGAGATTACAGTGAGAATCACAATGTGATTTCATCTGTTGTGGTACAGCTTTGCACTGTCTACACAAACACATCAGTTGCAGAGATGACACTTTATACTGGCTATTCTGTTTATTTTATTTATAGAACTTGGTAAAATTGCACTACGATTATGTATATACAGAGGTTCCTCTTGAATTCAGCTTGCCTTGGTTTCATTTAGCAAAAGATCACAAGCTAAACGGAACTGCATCAGAGTTGTGAGACCAAATTCATACTTGTTCATTTGACATGTAACGTTGAGAACTTAAGTTTAAGTTCACAGTAATACTTTCACTAGCTATAACGCTAGAGTCCGGAAAGATAATGTTAACTTATCACTTAAAGCAAAGGTTAGACTGTGAGTAACATCAGCTAACACTGCCATTGAATACATTGATTGCACTGAGTGTAGCATGCAAGTGTTAGCTTTTAAGTCAAACACAAACGGCAGGGGAGCCAGTTATAATAATATGTGTCGATACACTTTTTAAATTTCAGATGGGATGACTGTCAGCAGCAAAGAATCACTATATTCATATCCAGGCCAATGCTCTCCCAGCTAGATTAAGTTTGCCGATTGACATTAGCAAGCTAGCAAACAGTTTAGGCTAGCTAAGTAATATCAGTATATAGCCTATTTCAGATGGTCGGTCTAAAATGTGAGCCGTTTAACCACCAACGCCTTCAATCATCTCAGTGAATATGAAAACATAACCGATGGCAGTTAGCTTTAACGTTAGCATACTGGCTGACGATCATGGTTAGCCATCGTTAACTAGCTAACGTTAGATTGCTTAACGCTAGTTGCCGGCTAATGTTAGGCCGCACATATCAGCATTTAACGCTAACGTTAGCTGGTTAATGTCGCTAACATTAGCTAGCTAGTTGAAATGTAACGTTAGCCTACGGCGTTAAGTTAATCGTTCGCTGTTTCTAGGTGCACGTTAACAGTTCCCTCATTAGCTAACGTTAGCTTTGTTTTACGTGATACGTTTGATAATTGTGCTCACTGTGAAATATGTTTTCCACGCTGGGATTCCAGTATAGCTAGCTTACTAACGTTAACATTAGTTGTCCAGCTTGCCTCATATCTTCCTTCCGCGTTCAGTCCTTGCAAAATCTCAGATCTTTCCTTCCCAGGATGCTAGCGAGCTAGATAGTCGCTTGGCCAAAAGCTGTACGTTAGCAATAGCTTGACTAACGTTGACGTTAGCTAACTTATCATTGTTTTCTGTGCAGCTGGTCAAAGTCTCTCATCCTCTTTGGCATGAAAGCTTAGACATCCAGTGGCAGCGGAGGTCTTCTCTCATGATGAGCGACAGCTGTTTCTTGGCATAAACGTTGCCAGTGAATCATGAAATGTGATGTTTCAAAAAGCTAGCTAACTAGGTAGCTTACGTTAGCTAACTAGTTGACACACACGCACGCACGCACGCAGAGAGAGCGAGCGAACGAACGAGAGAGATTCCCATAGAGCTGATTGGCCGTTTGTAGGCGCGTCATAGCTGGGTAAAGGTAGAGTGTGGGCAAGTGAAGTTGAGTGTTTTTCCCATTTCCCCCGGTAGACTTGGTGCCTCGTTTATAAAACCGTGTGTAGGTTCCACATTAAAAGGTTACATACGTTAAAAATGGGAAGAAAGCGCACGCAAAAATAACCCGATTTATAAAACGGGTTATTTTCTGTATACGGGTACATTTTCTGTCACGCAAGTTTCTCTTAATAAATCCCAACCAATTTAGCCTGCTTTTGCCTCACGTCCCACCACATTAACTCCCACAACCAAAAATAGTTAATGAAACGCCCTTCATAAACATTGACATGGATATAGGCTAAATGTGCGTGTCATTCCATTCTCTATATCTTTGTGTGAGAAAGTGGCAAGAAAGTGCAAGACTAAAAACAGAAGTTCCATTGAGTGTGAAATTGAATGCCCCCCCCCCCCCCCAAAAAAAAAAAAAACAGACTTGATAAGTTTTATTATTCTCTTTTCCTGACTTGGGTTATCAGGTTATCTGGTGAAGAGGTGGCTGAAGAGGGGGCCCGGCCCGTGCCCTGTGTCTTAATGCGCCCCTGTGCACCAGAAAGCAGCCATAACCATCATAATGCATAGTCAGTGTAAGTCCTTTAATAACCATGTGACATTGCTTAACACCTTAAATTTGTAGCAACAAACTGGGATACGCAACTTAATTTGTTCACAATTGCTTTTGTGCACTACAGTAGCTAAATATTGTACATAAATGTTCACACTCTATGGAAGAACTACAATTTACCACCTTACTATTGCTAACATTATTAAATCAAATTTTCTGTGGGTCAGAACATTACTGAACACCACAGATGTGAAATGAAGGCAGGATGAAGGAAAGCAGTGCATGAGCTGCCATCATGGTCTCATGGGAACTTGGCGATGCCTCCCTTGGCTCGCTCAAACAGGCAGGCAGAGGGAAAGGCCGGAGAGAGTCAAGATCAGAAGAGAAGCCACGAGACAGAAATAAACTTTGAAATGATGCTACTGCTACTTTCTCAGATAACTTACAGTATTAACCTATATATAGTATATATATATATATTCTACTGTAGAAATATAACATTGTCAACAGGTTTCATGACTTTCGGAGTAATGATTATGTTGTTCAGGAAAGAAAAATCACTTTAATTTGAAAGAAACTAAAGATTCTTACAATAATGACACACCAACACACAGTCTTCAAGACATTCTCAGCTTCAACCCAATGGCAGTATGTCACTCAATTTATTATGAACTTGATAAATATATTCCACAAACAGTTGTGTTAAGCAATACACAGGCTCTGATGTAACTATCGCTTGTAAAGTAGGGCAAATTTGGGAGAATTAGGGCAAGCACTTACATAGAAACCTGGCTTGGCTGTTAGAGGAAATGTGGGTAGGTGAGAGTGGATATGTCTTTGGGGTTGTCACCTATCTCCCGTCACAGCTGTTTGGCTGAATTAGGCTCATGACATTTCCGCAACGCTCAACAGTAAGTTATCGTATCCCAGAGTCACCCTCCTTGATACCCAACGTCAGCACAGATCAGACCTCACCTACACCACACTCACACTGACAGTGAACCTCCACTTTGGTTTACACTCAACCCATAATATCTCACTCAAGAACTTCCAACCTCCCCATCAGTCTCTACATAAACAGGCTAATGGGATGTTTGACCCCGCTGGCTTGATACACAGTCACTGTCTCTAACCTCTCTTCTTTCATGGTAGATATCTCATATATCATTAATGGCTGCATTAGCAACTGTAGACATCACATCACTCTGGTGTTCGGTGTGCAGCGGAAACAAAGCATAACGCTCACTCTGAAAACAATCAAATAAGGCACCGATGCCCGGAGGAAGGATTTGTTCTCGACCGCGCTCTGCTTTGTCGCCACTCTGTGGAGTCCTGAGAGTGAAGCCCGGTCCATCACAAGGCAGATAATCACTCTCACATTTAGACTTATTACTACTAATTTGGAGGCTCCAGTCCACCTGACTTGCATGTCTTTGGAATGTGGGAGGAAACCCACATGAGCATTAGAGGACATGCAAACTCCACAGAGAAGGGGCCGGGGCCGAGGCCGGGAATCAAATCTGGGTCCTTCTTGCTGTGAGGCGACAGCTGCTAACCACTGAGCCACCATGCTGCCCCTTAAATAACGGGCAGCCAGAAACAAGCAGTGTCACTGCCCTGTTTCTTTGGCAGACAGTCCCCCTCAAGCCCCCCTATAAAAGATTTTAGACAATTCTCATCTTGATTTTGAACATCGCAATTTAGTGAATGGTAGAAACCTTTCCTAAAGCAAGGGGCATATAAGTTATACCAACCAATCCCCTGTTTCCATCCTACAGTTCTTTATGCTCTCAGCAGGGGGTAGTCATACGACATCAAATCTTGTACCATTGTCAAATTTACAACGGATTATTGTCCTAAAAAAGAGATGGTTGAACATGTTATGTTTAGATGTTGCAAAAAGGGGATGGAGAGGGAGTCGATGAAAGTGAGAATGGGAGAGTTGGAGATACTGCAGCTTTGATAATAATTATCAGCATGTCAGGAGACAGTACAAGCTGGAGTGTACAGGACTAATGAATTGTGTGAATACTTGAGAACATTTGGCACAGAATCTAGATACAGCACATCCTGATAATGTAACACAAATTGGGCAACGCATCACTGGAGTAGGAAGCTGAAATCCCTCTAATTACCAACAATTACCTTGTGGTTTCCTGATACATGTGCTATACGGTAGATTAGAGTTGTAAAATTGTCAAAAAAAATATATACTTCTCAAAATTTGAAAGTGCAATTCTTACTTTCTATTCCCTCCTAAATGCATTCAGTCTTGGGGAAGAGGAGAAAACAATGTTATTTGCTGCCAGATATGTTTCATTGTGCTATAATCTCAGGGATGATAATTAATGACTAAATTGTCAAAGATGCATTGCATATGAATCTATGTATTGTCCACAGCATTGCATATAATCATATTTATCATGTGAACCAAAACAAAATGAGTTCCTTTAATTTGCCTATGGTTTATTGTACCATATTCATCTGTATTGTAGCTTATTTTATCCTGTACTGCTGTAATAAGCTTTGGCAACACTCAATACTCCCTGATTCATGCTAATAAAGCTTTCTCTGAATCTGAGTCTAATATTGTGAGTACATGATATGTGCCGTAGCTTGCTGAACCACCAGGATCCCCAGTTGGAGTTCTACTGGTTTAATAAGCTTTTTTTTATTTTATTTTATTTAACCTTTATGTATCCAAGTCAGCCCCGCTGAGATCAACGACGACTTTTACAAGGGAGACCTGTCCAAGACACCAGCAGAACATTGAGCTGCAGACAGAACAACACTAAAAACATTTCATAATAAACAACGGACATCTGGGCATCAATACACCAGAAGCTAGATGTTCCCTATCCTGTTGCTGAATGTAAGGCAGACAGTTTCCTTCCAGCACCGCTTTGAAACATTTAGGAAAAAGAGAGAAAGGGAGAGGGAGAGAGAGAGAGAGAGAGAGAAAGAGAGCAGATGATGATGAAACTCAAGTGTAACAGACAACGTGCCATGACCTGTGAAATTTGTGTGAAATTCAAATTGCTAATGTTGTAAGCTAAGTCTGACCATTGTAAAATTACATTCTTTTGAATTCATACAGCAAATCATTGCTGCATTATTTGGTTTGTGTTAACGCAAAACTACTCACAACTCCAAATGTGAGGATAATCTTCATCAGTGATTAAAGTATTAAATGTAAATAAACATGAAAATGTATTCAATTTTAGCTACAGCTAGTCTAGTGTGGCCATGAGTGGGTCACTTGTGTTTGCATAATTTATGCCCATCTTTCATTTGCTATCTGTTGTGTTTAAAAGGAAAATCACTGTTAAAACCCAATTCACAATATTCTTACACAGTTCATTCTGGATTTACCTAAGCTAGAAACTGGATATTCATATTAGGTATGTATAAGTATGTATAAAATGTCCTTTAATGGCTGTATCCAATAACTAAATGCATGTAAAGTGCATTTTCATAATAAATCTACAAGAAGCAACACACAACACAGGTGTGTACAAAGTATATAATCAAGTGTATTTTCATCTTTATCCATGTTCTGTACACATATTAAGATCCATTTCACAGGAACACTATACAATAGCAATGAGTGAGGAATGGAATATACTCTGAGCACTGAGCAGCCCATGTCGAATGGCACTTTCATAAAAAATAACAGGAAATCACAGAGCTTGAATAAGTGAATGTAGACATAATTCAACAGAGAAAATGGCTTTATATCAGATCCAATGAGTAACAGATTTAGCACATATAAAATGCACAAAACAAACAAAACCAAAAAATTGTTTGTTCCTTTTCTCTGCATGATCTTGAAACTGCCATAATGTAAAAACAAAAAATATTTGCAGCTATCAGAGGAAAGTGTGCTTTTTGTCTGGATTTAAGTAAAAGGCAATCTAAAATGTAATGTGTTAAGAGGAGTGGTAACAAGATACACCGAAATATCAGAGAAATATCAATACAATTCACAAACTTTCAATTATTCATCTCATAGAATAGTCTTTTAGTAACTGGTAGAAAAACAATACATGTTTGGCTGCTTTACAAGGAATATCTATGTCTCAAAGATATGTTTACATTTTCTGTGTGCTTTTGCATTATCCCATGACAATTTTGAGGAAGGAAAAGACAAAGAGTGAGCCAGCCTCTTGACACGAGGTGGATAGGTTCTCCCTTTCCGAGAAGAGATGGGAAAAACTTCCTCCAGAGTGATTCTGTGTTCCAAAAAATTCCTGTGATATTCAGGCTTGCAGCGTTTTGACGTCGTTGTGAAAACTGTGGGGGCAGAGCATCTCTCGCACAAGGTCGTCTTCATGCCTGTTTCCCTACATTCTCCAAGAAACAAACACACACAATGCTCTCTCAACCCGCTAACCTCTATATGTACATACAAGTAATGCTTACAGAGAAATGCCTTCACTAGTGTAGACTGACTGTTGCACGATTATCCCTACTTGGAATGGCATGGCACATCGACTGTGATATCTCACATGAAAAATGATCCTCATTCTCATCCATCAAACTATAAGGTTCACTGGCTAGAGTATGCTGAATAATTTTATAATCCATTTTAAATTCTGTATTTTTCATCAGGAGAGCTATATATCATGCTTCAATTGATGATGATATCGCACCAGCAACATAAAATCATCACTTGTGGACAATCTGAGAGGCAGAGTGACTGGAAAGTTTTAAAACCACATAACAAAAAAATGGAAGCCTGTAGAGATGATTGAATTCTCAACTATGGATATCCAAATAAAGGCTTTCTTTTTGAATGTAGTCAGAATCGCTAGGATGCTCTCTGCTCATCTACCATAAAAAAACAAACAAAAAAAAAACAACAAAAAAACAAAAACTAGCCTGTTCTGCCTCATATATCATTATGGGGACACAGAGACTTGAGATAGAGCATTACAAAGTACAAAGAAAACATTTAGTCAAATCTGTTCAGATGTCCTCAGCACTTTCTTCACTGAACCATATCCATGCTATATACAAAGCCAAAGTGGATACGCCTCTTCCTAGCTTGTTAATAACATGAAAATGATATACTGACAAAAACTCGGTGAATGCAGGCTGAGTGCAAGTCGTGACGCAGAGGATGAGTTCGATCGCTGTAGATGAGGCTAGGAGCCGGGCAAACCGAGACTTCTGAAGCAAATGTAAACTGTTATAACATTGCTCTGAACCTTTTTTTTGTGGCCTGTGGGATTTCTCTGGTGGTGAACCTGGCAAAAATAAGGGAGCGAAATTAAAAGCATCCTCTCTCATCCTCTAGTGTCTGTCCACACTCGCCTGCTCTCCTTCTTCGTTCTCAGACATAATATTCTTTGTCTTTGTTCTTCTTGCCCTTTGTGATTGCCTTGGCCACGGTGGCCGTTGCTGTGCTCGGCGTTTTGTCTTTGACCACTGCTCCGTTGCCCTCCACAGTGGGATTGTTGGCAAAATTGTGGCTCTGGTCCGACTGGTAGGAGCCCTCGTCCCGGTTGCGGTACTTGTACATGGCATAGAGGAGGATAAGAATGCAGAGAGCAGCGGCGGCCACAATGCCCACCACCATCCCCGTGGTGCTACTGGACTCCCTGATCACCTCCACGGCACCGGGTTGGCCCTTATCATCAGAGGCTGTGGGGTTGGCTGTGGGCACATGGGGAAAATTGGGGGGGTAAGTTAGTCCTGGAGTGTTTCGGGATGATGGAGGAGCAGGGGGCAGAAGCACCTGGTCACGGGTGTTCATTTTGCCTGCGGGGATGTGGAGCTGGTCGGGGTTGGTGGTGGGAGCATAAGGAGGTAGGGGGCGGGGTTTCTGGACTCCACCCTCCCCGGCGGCGGGGGGTGGAGGAAGGACTGTCCTATCAGTGACCATGGGGGAGTTATTATTGTAAAAGTCCTCGTCATCCGATTCCGTCATCTCCCCAGAGCCGAAGGCCGAGACCTCCACAGGGTCACCGCAGTCCTCCTGGTCCGGGGGGCAGGAGGGGTGGGGGGGGAGTATCAGGGACTCTTTGGTGGTCTCAAGTGGGGACAGTAGGGTGGGAGGAGGAGGGATGACGGGGTAACGGGTGGCGATGGATGGGGGCTCAAGGGAATCCACTGTTATTATAGGCAACACTAATTCACCTCCTAGAAAGGAAACAGAAAAGGTAGGGGGTCCTAAATTAGAACAGCATTAGGAAATTCCAGCTGAACAGTTGTGCTCATTACAGCGGAGACACAATCTGCTCATTATGTAGAATATTCCTCAGGAATTAAGCTAATACGCCGTTAGGGGGCACATCAATGATATTGCTTAATAGCACATATTACGTTGATTTCTATATTAATAGGTTAGTTACATCAACATTTTGTGGCATGAATTTTGCATGAAGAGAAAAACACATTAAAAGCAGCATAACATTGTTTTTGAAGGAGTAGTATGTATTTATTGATTTTATGTGCAGTAAAATGCGTGCAGTAAGAACATAAAAGAGCTCACATGTAGACACAAACATACAAGATGACCCATGAAAGGTGCCAGCTGAATGAAGAGCATATAACAAACAACAGAGCATATAACAAACAAAATGACAGTAAATTGCCATGCTACTATATGCAAACCTGTAGGGAGGGGGTAACAAGAGAAATCACACACGTTAGGTTATTTAGGAAAAAAATCTCCTATCACACTATTATAATATTGTGGCTTGCTGATATCAACCCGAGTGCTATAATCTTATTCATCATTTCGAACACTGAAATATGGATTCGCTTTGCAGCCAGAATATTAGGAGGTGAAAAATATCCTCATAAAGTTGGAGGAATACAGAACATTTTATTGAAATTTTGATTTGTATGCAGTCTGAGGTCAGATCTCTTTCTCACGGTTGTTTATTATATTTCCAATCTCCTACTTTGGCATTAGACTTTAACGCCACTAGGGTCTTTTTCATTATTACTTGAGTTACACTTTGCAGGGCCAGTCAATAACAAACATTTTTGATAAGGTCAAGGCAATAATAAAGACATCCATAATAAGGGCAGAGTCCGACATTAGCTCCACAGTTTGTTTTTTGCCAAATGCCTGATCTGTTGTCTGCTGTCATCCAACACCTCATGAGGAATTTTTCAATTAAATGATAGTGAGTTACAGACACACTTGAGAGCTTGTATACAGGAGACAATATGGGTGAAATGATATTGGTTGAGTCTGTAAAAACTATCCATATAAGGACAATTGACAGGGCTTCAGTAAAAATATCTGTATCCAGAGCTGAACATCTATCTAAAACTTAAATCTCGAAGGTGGTGTAAGATAATATGTTGACATGAAATCTTCCTATTGTACAACAACACTGAAATTCCCTTGGAGTGTGTTGGGAAACACGAGACTGGGAATACAGAACCGCAAATCTGAAAGCTACAAGGGCCATGTTAAGTCAATGTGATTTATCTATCATCTTGTATAAAAATAACACAGCTAGTAGTACTGTGGCATAAGAACGTAATGTTGCTCCCATCCACTGCCATGGCTGACTCACCTGTTCCTGGTTCACACTCCTCCAGGTCCTCGTCGTCACTGGGACACTCGGCTGACGCTACCAAAATATCATCAGAGTTCTGCGGCTGAGGAGGAAATGGAGACAATGTGTTACCATTGATTTGCCAACAGATACAGTCATCACATTGTCATTATCTAGACGGGTGCTCGCTCTGTTATGAGAGTGTTTAACAGTTAACTGTAGAGCAGAAGCTGCAGTATTGTACCTCCTCTGTGTTTTTACTTCAAATAACAGTAGTAGGACTAGAAATCCAAAATTTGACCGAATGCAATTTTCTTTTATCATTTACCTCTGTGCCTGAGTTTGTGTGTATTTACTGACAACATAAGAGCACCAGGGATGGGTGTGTGTATATGAGTGTATATGTCTCAGACTGTTTTCAAGTATTGTTTTCAAGTATTTCATATGTTGCTCAGACTTAAGTTGTGCTTTTGAGTTTTGAACACTTCTTTTATTTCAATGTTGGTCAAATTCTGACATTCTAACAAAGCAGGCATCTTCAATATATCTAAATTGGATTTTAGGATGCACAGTGGACTCTGGTTCAGAATACCCAAACACAGTGGGGAATAGATGGTGGCAGGATTTTTTTTTCCTTTGAAACGCCAGGATTTCAACATAAAAATGAATTATACTATATAATTCTGATAGTTGCAGTTACAACAAGCTAGAGGGCAATGCCAAAACATGAGGGTTGACAGTGTGATCTATAGCACAATAAATTCAAACTGAACAGGGGCATGACAATAACGTCATTCTCTGTAAATTTAATACAAGCATTTTGATAGTTATCAGCATGGAAGTTTTACTTGAGAAATGAACAGTTAGTATATGACTGACATTAACAGCCTTATAAATGTATGGAAATAAGAATCCAAATCATTTGTTTATTAGTTTACTGTACATGGATATGGGTCATATCAAATGCAGTCATGGAGTGAAGTGCACTTTTTTGTAAGGTGCCAAAAGGAAATAAGTTAATTCTCTATGATGTATAGAACTATGCAACTGGTTTAAACCCTGGCCTGGGTATGAGCTTATGTGATCTGCTGAAAGGTTATGGGGATATTGGGATATTGGCACCTTACTGAGAATTTACTCAATGGCACTTACAAACATGCAGGTGACATACTGACTTTTGTTGCATATTAAAAGAAGTTGTTACTGCTTAAAGAATGAGACCCCAGTGTGGTGCGTTTTCATTTCAAGCAGCAACCTCTTTCTTGATGACCACATTTTGACCAAACATTTTTTCCACAGAGTATATGAGTTTCAGGTACTGTGCAGTTCAACCACTGTACAATACACATACACATACACATGTAACTGAATTACTATTCCCATAAATCTGAACAAGACCTTAAAATCAAAAGGTGCCAATTCAATAGAAAGCTGAATTTAAAGACTTGTATTTTAGAGTAATTTTGGTTTCTTATTTCCAAAGGTAAGTGTCATGGCCATGCCTTAAGTGTAGAGAGGAACCAAGGACAATCAGAGATAGTATCTGGGTAAGTGTTCTTTCATTTTATCATGCTCCATCCCTTGAGAGGCAGAATTAAGTATCACATGGATTGAGGAACTGCAGACTGTTGGAACGTCCTCCTACAACACTCCACTTAAACAGATGCTTGATCTGTGCAAAGCTTTCAGTCTCTACATTAGCTACCAGACAAACGCCAACAGTAGAACGATACAATAAAACTACTTAAGAGCTCAAAATGCGTGCCTTAAAGTCACAATGAAATGAGTTTTTCACCGTGTTTGCCAATTTTCCATATCATCATATACACCTATTTAACAATGAATGCCAAGAAATGTACAAAATGTTGATTTTATAACATAGGGCTATGTGCACATTCACCTTAGTGCTGGTGCAGGATAGAAAAATACATCAGAAAAAGTTGATCCGCACAACATACTGCTCCAGGATATTACTTAATCGATTATCACCAAGGCCTATACATATATGTTATTTTTTTTTTTTTACATTTTTTGTATTTTACTGCAGGTTGAACTGTTGTGTACTGTTAGTGTCCTGGAGCAGTATGCTGTTTTACAAAATGCTTATTTTCTCATCATATGTTCCTGGAAAACTGTATTTTTAGTGGTTCCATGACGTACCAGTAACGGTACAGAAAAATTCAAACAAATAATGCCATCACAGATTTTTGAACACCCCCTCCTCCAGCTCTTTCCCAGATGCCTTCATGCCTTATTGCCCTCTGACCTTTGAGATACTCTCCCTCAAGCTGGGTGAGCGCTGCCTGCGGGTGGTGGTGGTAGCCATGGTGGTGGTGGTTTCCATGATGGTGGTAGACATGTCGGACACAGCCAGCGGGGTGGCGGAGGTGGTGTCAGTGGTCGACACGGAGAGGGAGTCTCCGACCAGACGCAGGTTCCCCTCCACCTGAACGCTGGGGTCGCTTTCCGCTGCCAGTTTCAGCACCTGGAGGCCGTTGTAGTAGAGACCCGAGATCTGACCCTGGAAGGGCCGACCCTTGTCATGACCGCCAATTTTTATGGCTGCCTGGCTGTTAAAGATGGTCAACTGTCTCCCTACGGTCAGACAGAGACACAGAGACACAGAGAGAGAAAGAGGGAGGAGGAGGGAGGGAGCGGTAGAGTAGATATCAAGTCATATGGGAGAGCGTGCATGGGAACATACTGAACCAGTTGGGCCTTAGTGATTATAGACATTGATAGTTCTGATAGTTAGAAGTGGTAGTTTGTTTAAAACTCACTTTAAATGTTAACTTTAATGAGAGATTGGTTTATAGCTTTAGTACCGTCTGCTAGCTCAGTGGCAAGTTTATAACTTAGACTTTATACATGCAGGTTGCAATGATCAGAAGAATATTTAGGTGCCTATTTATGTGTTTTTGATATGGCAGCGGTAGTGATTTGAAGTGGGCTGTATGAGCAGCAGGGTTAGCGTACTGTCTGTAGGGGAAAAGGGACAGATGTTTTCCAAGATATTTGAATATCTCTTAACTCCAGAACAGATGGTGCAGTAGTGCAAGTAGTGTATCATATGATGTCTTTTTACAGGAATGGGGGAAATTTGAAATGGCAGCATCACTATTCCTCAGAATGTGTAAAGCAATACGACATAGAAGCTTAATCAGTTCCCTAACTAGACAGACAGCAGAAAAAGCATCTACCCCCCCATCTAAGTCAGCCATTATGCCATTAAACCGTGCTCTGTCGGGACATTCTGGATGGATCCCCTCCGGTCCAATTGTTTCACCTCCTGAAAAGGGGCTATGATATCTAACACCGCCATTGTTAGCAGCTTCACTGATAAGCAGTGTTATATCAGAGGAGGAGGACTGCAGTAATGGGCCCATCTCAGGAGAATACTTATTAGCAGAGTTAATGGCTGCAAACAGTGATCTACTCTAACAGCCTGTCAGGGCTTGAGCCCCGTCGTCACAGAAAAACTCTTCAGCTGGGAGTCTGAGGTGCATGTTGGAGTGGAAGGTTAGACAATACAAGGTTGTGGGAAATGACGGTCTTTTGATCTCACTTCAAGGAGTTAGGGTTAAAAATATCAGTTTAGAAGTAACGAGGCCAGGTTAACTTAATTCAAATGTACGTGTTAGTTTCACAAGGCGGTGTTACCCAGCATTTTAATGATTTTTATGTTAAATAGTTAAACACAGTATCTAATTACACACAGTGATTAAAAGGGACGGTGTTGCAGGGTTAGTCAAGGGTTATGTGTTTTTAGTTAATTGGTTTAAAATCTTTGTAAAGGTGCAGCTTTTCCACAAGGTATAAGGATGACAAAGGATAAATTGCAAATATGCTATACCCATTTGTTTTGCATTTTAATGGTGCTCATTCCATGAGGTAAAACCAATTTGAACTCCACTTGAAGATGGCTATTTTGCGCTCATCAAAATGTATAGCCGATAGGAAGTCTAATTAAAGCCTGAAATTTAGAGTGTCATACTTACGGGTAACAGTATTTAATCCTTGTCACCCTTGTCTTTTGGCACTGCACCTCTCATGGGGAAAGATAAGTTAATTTAATAATTATTTCAGGGATTAATTAATTAATTTTTACCTTTATCGAGTAGCCACTCGTCAACTACCCGACCAAGTCTGTATGGGATTCTTTGTCTAGCAATAGCCAGTCGTTCATTATCATAGTGCCCTTCAAAGAATTTGGAGAGACAGATTAAAGGTTAAAGTCTGCAAGTTGAAAGATCACATGGTTAGAAACAGGGTTATCATGGCTAACAGGTTTAACAAGTTGTCAATTTTAACCCAGCTGTGAGTTAAAAGAAACTTGTGCTTTACTTAGTGGTATCTAGTTATTGTGAGTAACAGTGTTATACTAATTAGAGTAATGTTTAGGCTATTTATAAAGTGCTAGGCTAGTTAGTGTTATTTAACTAATTCCGACCTTTTTTTTTTAGCAAAGCATCAGTCTTCAGGAAATACAGTCATGTACAGTAAAATGGAAAATAATTGTATTACTAAAAAAAAAAACTGAGTTAAGCCATACATGCATTTAAATAAAAAAAAAAACATCAAGCAGTCCATTCAACACAGTATGAGATTTGACAGTCAGGAAGAGGTTTTCTCATCTACACATTGATACACACAGTTACAACAGTAGCAGGTATCAGCCCTTGCATTTGATTATGATCCTTATTCAAGACATGCAAAAATAGAAGAGCGGTTAATCAATTGGAAATTACAACAGGATAGGCCCACTTTAATATAGTGAAAGTTGAGTTATGTGTATTGCCAGTTTCTAGAGGATAGGAGAGTCCTGTTGATATTAAAGACATAAATACTCTTTATGCAGTCTAGCACTGATCTAGTACTGAGGAATTTCTATCAATCATCTGTCACAAGGCTTCCTTAGCTAGTAAATTCTTGATGACATTAAGAAATTCCCCATAGACTAAAGATGTAACAGTGGCTTTTCACAGTGTGTTTCCATTCTTCTGCCTTATTTCTATGAAAGAGAGTTAGATGTCCCATGACACTCTCAACAACACTCTTTTCACATAAAACTGTATGGGCTTCATACATGTCAAGTCAAGTCAAGTCCAGTTTATTTATATAGCCCTTTATTACAAGCATGTCTCAGAGGACTTCACAGAAAATACATAAATGGCACATGATGTACAAATATGTGTGTGCCTTGTTCCATGTAGAATTTAGGATTAATAACAGGCTATCTGAGAATATGCTTACCTATAAGCAAAATATACACCATGTGTACACACAATTTGAAGTTAACAGTGCTGTTGGACATGGGATAATAATAAATGGATAAAAAGGATTAGGATTATAGAGCAACATGGAAAAGGAGGCACAATGCGTGACAGTTACAGTGAGGCTTACCTAGACTATGTTTTCACTGTAGGCTTAAGAGTCAGTATTAAAACATGTTTCATGTAAGTTTTAAGATAATAATAATTTAGCAGTAGTGGCATATTCATGTCCTTGACAGCGTTGCAGGCTGTGATTTGATCTTTTCCTCATAATAATGGCCCCGTTAGAAAGTGTTGTGTATTATGCGTTACTTCGTGATATTTGTTTTAAAATAAATTTAAAGCCTCTAAAATCATGTTTCATGTTTCCTTACCTACACTTAATTGTCACATAAGCCTTTAATTCTGTTGGACTATGCAGACTAATTCCAATGCATTATTCAGCCACTTCACAGCAAAATTACCCTTGTTTATGGTTGATATTTTCATTTTCCTATCAAAAATGAGTAACATTAATGCCACACCAATTGCAAAACAGGCAAAAATGGGTGTTTCAGCTTTATAGTGGCGATTCTACATAGTGTTGAAAAGAAATTGTACCACAAACTTTAAGTGAGAATAAAACCTATTAAGATGAATTATGATTATGCCATGGATAATTTTAGATGTTGTTTGGGACATGAGGCCAGCTGATAGGCCTTGGAGATGATTAAGCCTGTGGTGAGCCCTTTAGCTGACTGTCATCCAAATCAGTCCATCTGTTTATGTGAAAAAGGTGATCTTTCTGGATGTAACTATAATTATATTTCTATTATTAAAGGACAGATGAATGGAAATGCACTGGCACATTCAATGCAAACTTTCTAAATACTAACATGAATTTACCAGCTGAATAATTTGACCAGCAACATAACTAATATTTTCATCAGATGTCACCATAGTCAGACAGCATTGTTTCTGATGATGGATGACAAGTAACAAATAGATAAAGGTTAACAACTTGGGCTTATACTGTAGTTACACAAAAATAACCCAAAACTAAGAAACAAGAAATGAAAAAGGCTGTAGGGTTTGTGTGTGAGTTATGTTTTTGAACAGATATTAAAACTAAAGCAAGTCGTATAAAGTGATGCCCTCTGGGATGACAGCGAACATTCCACTTGGGCCACACATGCATCTTTAGCACACTCATATAAAACCCATTTTACAGGAAAAGGGAGAGAATAAATTAGGCGCTTAGATTTAGCTGAAGGCTTCATCACAAAGTTCGGTTAGGATCTTATTCTCATCTGCTACATCCTTCCCCACCACTCTGCCAAGCTGGTTACAGAAATTACTGCGGCAAATTAAAATTCATTTGCTGCTAGATATCCTTAGCAAGGCAGCTTGATGGAAATGTATCAATTTCAGATTGCTATTAAATTGTTTATGCAGTGTGGCTTGTCCAGATGTCCATACTGCAATTTAATAAAGAGCTTAGGATATATAGGACAATAAAATGGCTCAGATTAATGTCAAAGATATTGAATCCAAATCCAAAAACATTTCGATTTTTTTTGTGCATACATTCCACAGCCTGAATTTCAGAGATTTATGTTTGATAGGCAGACATGCATCTCTCTCTAGTCTAGACTCTCCATCCCACCTCTCTATGTACCATATTACCACCTAGTTCCTCCCCACAGTCTTACCTGGTGGATAACGCTCAATGACTGGCTGGTTGTCCACCTGAAGAGTGGCATTGCCACCGCTGCGCGTGAAGCGGACAACATGGTACTTGCCGTCATTTACTATGACAGCAGGTTCATCGATGGTAATGTCATCTGTCCCCACATTGAAGATGACACAGATTTTTCCTTGATCCTGCAGGTGAAAGATAAAGAATGAATAAGATATATTAAGGTGAAGACAAAGATCTGAGAACTAAAGCATGAATTGGAAAATCTTTCATATTATATTCACTCAAAAAGCGCAGACTATGCTACATTGTGACTGTAGAATCTACACAGTCGGCAATGAAAGAGAGTTACTATCTTGTTGTTGCTACAGGGCTGTAGAGCTAGAAACCTTGTGTAAGCAGCAGCAGCATATCTTTTGTGACATGGGCAGTATGTTTAGATCTTTCTTTAGGGTTCAGCACCATCCTGCCTCAGCAGCCAGCTCAGGTTCCCTGATGTGGATCACTGTTGACAGAATCCTGCTGTTTCTCTTTTGGTTGACCAACTCCTCTCACTGTCTGCTGCTCCTTGCTCCTGCCAACCTTCTTCAAAAGGTCAAAGCTGCTTCCCAGGCCATTCTTTGGGTGGCACTAATAAGAAGCACTGGAAACAAACTGTGTGGGGTCTCTGTGCCTGCCTGGCATTTGTACATTTGCTACACTTGCAGTCTTTCTAATGGCAATACAAGGTCAAAGTGCTAATGTAGTTACAAGAGACTTTCTGAGAAACAGCACACAAAACTACAGCACACAGGAGTACTACATTAGAGTCCGCCTCCGGTAACTCCACCAACAAATTGTTAGGTTGCGGTTTTGCAAATACGATAAGATCACAAGACGAAATCCTACAATACTGCAGACTAAAAGGTCAATACCCTGAGACACAGGATACATTTGGTCAAGTTAGTCTACACAACAGCCCAAAAAGTATGAGTCAGTTTTTTTTTGTGTTCATTCAACAAGCAATTAAACCATTCTCAGTGCTATTGCAAATTTCTTGATGTTTTTTGGATAGTAAGACTTGTTTCAAGACCACAGTTTATTGCATCTTATTATTAATGAGAGACAATTGACAAGGATACTGAGTGTTAATGCGGTACATCGTCATCACTATGCAGACTTGAGGGATGTTATAGACTTTATAGTCAATCAGTTGCAACAGTTTGTCAACACTAAGAAATCTCCAGCACCACGCCTCATAAAACGGGTTGGTGTGGTACACTGGCTCTATATATTAACCTATTATGTAGGCACGGATTACATCTAATCACATGCTTTTTATGCAACTTGAGTGCACGTTTTAAAGTACACAACAGCATGTCATACGCACAGGTTAATGAAATGCATATTTTCCCTACAGGACTGCCACTCTCTGCCACTCCCAGTCTCTATAGCTTCCCCCTGTATCAGTGGGTCTCAACCATGTACCATCAAGGAGCATACAGGTTTTTATTCCAACCAAACTCTCCAGCAGCTAGCTGCACTATGTAGCACTCCTTCAACCAGAGAGAGAGCTGGGACCTAATCAGGGAAATCAGCTGGCATTGAGTTTTACTGGAATGCAAACCTGCATACTCCTGGGCCTCCATGACACACAGCTGCGAACCGCTGCCCTATGTGCACAATATGTATTGGCCTCACAGACATGATTGAAAAGGACTTTGATACAGGGTCTTACATTGCGTGGGCATTGTAACAACTGCACTGACTGAAAGAAAACTGACCTCCACAGCTTATTCTCTGATTTGAGCAATTTCATATGACTGCCTGCTCCTGTCCCCTCATACTTCCAATGGTGCATTAGTGACAGCAAGACCAGAAATTCAAACACGTACACAGAAACATGTCTTTCCTGCTGTGATGGTGGCTGCTACTGGACTGTGTAAAATCACTGTATTTAAAATCCTAGGGCACTATTATTCAGGCTGACATGGTAGATGTTAAGTATAAAAAAAACCAGTGGCACCATCATTGTTCTCAGAGACGCAGGATGTCCCATTACTCATGTTCTAAACCAGAGAAATCAAGTTCTAATGTGTCTTGTATGAAGGAGCTCTATCTCCAAACAGCGCCTTCACATTGCAGGGCAGCAGCGGGCCTACGGCATCCTCAGATTGTAATCGTCGCGAATGCTGCAGTCACTTGAATTTGTCATGACCCCAGGAATTAGCAACTGTGTGACTAGTTAATCTGCTCCTGATTTATGATGCATGAGCTACAGCTGGATAATCAAATTCATATGAGTCGACAAGAAGACAAATCCCCTTTATGAAAATCATCTATCCACTCAACACTAACCTGTGAGTTTATCAAAACCACTGTTTAGGTACTGGGCATCAGCATGGTGCTTTTTGTGAAACAACTCCCGAGACATTTTTCATTATTCTAAACGATGCTGAGAAACAAGAACCTCTTTTATATTTCAGCACATGCAGAGCGCTATTTGGTACTCCATGGCTTAATTACTCTTCCCATGAAGCATACTGACTGGTATTCATAAGGCAGCTACAGGGTACTGTGGCCTTGGGTCAAATTCAGTTCATGTCCTCTGGACAACAATTAACATCTCCAGGGCCAGAAGGCTTCATACTGCCACAAGGCTTCATATGGTTTAAAACAAGGGTTGCTCCCATTTTGCAAACTCAGTCTTATAGCAGGATTGCAAAACAGCCCCAAAACACCTCTTGACAGCTGGCAAAGCATCCCCACTTCAGTTCTAGTAAACAAAGCCTTGGCCTTACAGTTTTCTTTTTCCAAGACGCTACATAATGCCATGTGTTTGAGTATAAAGCTAGTCCGACAGATCTGTCATGAAAAACCACCCAGTCTCCCACCTAGCTGTTTTGACAAGGTCGTTGGCTCTTCTGGAGGCATTTCCTTGGAGTATGTGGCTCCCCACTGGAGCCCAGAGTGTGGAATATCTCAATTCTCATTTCAGCTGCTTCTAGACAAACTGCAACTGTTCCTCTGATCCATTTTAGAGGGAAAGGATAGAACATAATGATTAGAAGCAAAAGAAAACAACCTAAAAAAAATCAAGATACAGGACTAAAACAGGACCTAAGCTGACAATGCTTTTACGATGAGACATCACTGTGACATGATAAAATTTTAACATTGCATAGAGTGGGTAGGTCATGATCCTTATTAGCATAGACCAGCATATCTGGCTGTCTCAGTTTGTTGCCACCCAACTGTCCCCCCCTGTCTTGACGACCTCAGATCCTATCTTTACCAGAAGCTTCTCTTCACAGCCAGGTGGAGGCTTGTATTCGACATGCCACCTTTACAACAGGAATACAGAGGCTGATATTCCCATGGGAACGCTACAGTATCTTCCCTCCTCATCACACATGGTAAAATACTCTTCCACTGTAGAAAACCATCTCTATTTTCTGTCTCAGTCTAATTTTGGCAAGCTCTCCATCTACCATTAGAGCATGCCAAAAGCCAAGTCCTAATGATACACCATTTCCTTGAAAATTACAAAAAGAGTGTAAATGGAGCATGCTACTGTAACGATCGCTGGCATACACCAATCCCACAGAGCATCAACGGTACATAGGCAGTAAAAGCCTCCTATAAACTGACAACAGAAGGAATGCAGCTACATTATTGCAGCTGAAAACTAAACGTGAAGGGTAGTCTGACTTCCACCCTGAGTGAAGTCAAGTGAGAATATGGATGACAAGGTGCGAAAAAGCTAAAGGACCAATTATAACGGAAACACCTTGACTGCAAAAAAATGCCACTACTAATGCCCTTAGTAGACTTAAAAAAACATTTAAAAAAAACATGAATCTAAGTATTCCTGTAAAATGTATTTTATCTGTATCGTCTGTGAGAAAAACCCTGTTTGCAATCAAACTGAACATTCTTCTTTGGTTAGCTTTCATATAATATTCAGAAACCACAGAGCACAACGTCAGATTTGTACCAATCTTATTCATCATGAATTAGAAATGACGAAACCAAATATGTAGTGGAATTCAGTAAGGAGAGCCTAACTTTTGCCTCTCTGCCTTGCCTCTCACAACATTAGGTGCCCTGTTAGAGTATAATGTATATATAATATAATGTGTGTAAAGATTTTTCATTCTCACTTAAAATGGGGCAGAAAATCCATTAAGAAAGGGCAGCAAAGCTTGAATCAAATTGCTTGAGCCCCTGCCCACTAAAATGTCTGTGCACTATATCAAAATACATCAAAATCAACTTATGGAGCGTCTGAGGCTCACCAGTATATAACTTCATACAGTATCTTCATCTGTTACAGTAGTATGTAGCTGTGGTGTGGAGTGTTGCTTCTTCAACATTTCGAATTGTCTTGATCCAGCCCCACAAATCTTCTGTTTCTGCTTTCTCTCATATTCACTCATGAAAAACCATTTGTACACTCAGTGAATATGGTGATGGTTATTTTCTTTTGTACAGAGTAATGAGTCTTTGAAGCTGTTGGTCTTATGTACCATCTTATAGTGTCTCTGGAAAAACAAGGCTCTGAAAACCAGATGCTGCTTGTTAACCTTGTGACCATTTTAATGCAGCATTCATCTGTCAAATGTAGTTTCAGCAAGTCTTGTTTATTTTGTTCTAACCGGAGTAATCTGTAATCCGGAGTTGCTGTTTTAATGAACCTAATCTTCCTGTGTGATATTATCTGGCTCTGACCAACAGATGCCACTTTTCTGGCTATAAAGGCTAAATCTTTTCTAAATTATCAGTAGATGTAAATCCAGCGGTAATGTCACATTTTACTATGATCGTTCATCCTGTTTTATTGTTGTGAACAGAGTGAATAATAATTTCAATGTGTTTGAATCAAATAATAGGGCAATAACATTTGACTAATAGAGCTACTGTACTGAGCTAAAAATGCAATGTTTCCTGTTCAATATCAGCCAGATGGGTCTCTTGAAAAAAAAAAAATCTCTTCAAGCTATTTGTGACTTTTGAGGTAGTTTCTTAAGGGAGAATTTTGTCATAATCCACAGCATGATTTATACTCTTAAATGAAATCACACTCCATTTATTCATCATATTGTAGTCTTGAACGGACAGCTCAATATCCTAGTTAGATCATAAGAAGTGAATTCTGTTCTGCTGCACTTCATCTGAAAACCCCAAATCCCGGTAGCACATAAAACTCATATATCATTTGTTTCCTTTACTATTTTCAACTCTCCCTTGTGGCCAGTGTTATTCTGACCAGTGCACCGCTACTCCACGTCTTTACCTAGTTTCACTGTATAGTAATGGGCAAGCAGAAAAAGAAAGATGAAAGAGAAAATTAAAATGATTTATATACACAAGGTAAGCATAAGTAAAAAAACAACTTCGGTGACTTCAAGGTCACCAAAGAAAAAAAAAGAACACAGGGAGAGTTTGATATTATGAAGCTCATACAAACCATAAAAAGGCAAACTGAATATCCTCCTAACTCCTTCTGATTCCCCTCCGCTGAACAGCAGTAAGGCTTCAAGTCGGCGTTCTGTCAGGGTGCAGCGGACTTGGCAGATGCTGGCAACAATCTTTCCAACTCACTATGCATGCATGCAGCAGTCTTTGCATTCACTAACAACAGTCTATGGCTGGCAAGGTCCATTTCACAATGTTAGAAATAGCATCACGATTTAAATGAGACAGTCTGAAAAAAGTTCAGCAGGACTTGGGGGGGAAGATTTGCTGCGCCAAGCCTGTCTAGTAACTGATAGGTAGTTGCATGGTGTTATGCTAATTAAGTCAGACTAGAATGGGCACATTTGGCTGTATTCTATTGTCTTATGTTTAAATACATACTTTGATTTAATATTATACAGTATATTGTGTATATTGTGAGAGATATTGCTGATTGTGTATACTTGGAACTGACTGTATATAGTGTAATATTGTACATTTTTGTTTGATACAGTGAGAAGTATCAATCAATCAAACAAACTTTATTTATATAGCACCTTTCAAACAAATCTAAAAAACAAAAACAAAGTGCTTTACAAGTGATTGACAAAACGTAGGATGTTAAAAATGGATTTAGAGACTAATACGCACCAAAACAACCAAACCCCCCCCCCCAAAAAAAGTTAATTGAATAAGATAACAATAAAAGATGGGTAGTTAAGATAATAAAAGATAAACAATGAAAGATAATACAAGCAATAAAAATAACATTCAAAATAAAATTAGGAAATACTACACAAAATAAATTGATTATAGTAAAACAGTAAAATGTTAATAAAATAAAACAGAATAAAATAAATAATAATGATCAACAGTGAAATGTTGATAAAACAAAACAGAAAAAAAAAATGATAATAAATAAAATAAGTATAAATACTAAAACCATAAAATTATAAAACCAGACTGAAAAGATGGGTTTTTAGTTTACATTTAAAATATCAATATTTTCAGCTCCTTTCAGATCCTCTGGAAGGCTGTTCCAGCAGCTTGGAGCGTAATGGCTGAAAGCAGCATCACCAAATGTTTTTGTTCTGCTTTGTGGAACAGCTAAAAGAGAAGACCCGGAGGATCTGAGGGGCCCTTCCTGGTTCATAAAGCCATAAAGCTAGCCTGCTAGTTATAAAAACGTGCATCAGTCTCTGTGTTGCTCAGAGAGAGAAATGGCCTCACCTTGGAGATGTTCTTCAAATTATAAAATGCTGTTTTTGTGACAGTCAAAAATCACTCCTAGATTTCTTGCTTCTTGGCTTGGGTTGAGTCCTAGTGTATTTAGTTTGGGGGTCAGTTTCTCTCTCTGAGCCTTTGAACCAATGATCAGTACTTCTGTTTTAACCCGGTTGAGCTGTAAAAAATTCTGTGACATCCAGGCCTTTATATCTAAAATACAGTTAACAAGTGAGTCAATCGGCCCGGTGTCATCAGGAGACACGGCCACATAGAGCTGAGTGTCATCAGCATAGCTGTGGGAAGAGATGCCGTGCGTCCTGATAACACTGCCCAAGGGTAGCATGTACAAATTAAAAAGTAGCGGTCCTAAAATTGATCCTTGTGGTACAGGTACCCACAGGTAACCTCAGGTAAGTAGAGTGTAAGATGGTTGCAAATGGCAATAAATCCATAGAGTCCCTTGTATAAGAGGGAAGGGCTGTAACCAAATCCTGAAGAGAATGATCCACAAAAGCTGAAATCTTTTCAGTAATAGATCCCATAGCAGCAACTATGGGTCGTCCTGGGGGTGTGTCCAAAAAAGATTTATGGATTTTAGGTAAGGTGTAAAAGACTGGTGTGACAGGGAAATCTGGTTTAATAAGTCATGAACTCGTCTCTTGAATATTGATATAAGGTTCTGGTCCAACTTCCTATAAAACTTAGAATTACTGAGCTGGTTTTGCATCTTTACATATAAAACACATACCTTCAACCATCCTCACTCAGGAATTAGTTTTGATATTAAGGGCATCATATCTTGCAAAACAAAAAATGTAACATATACAGTATATGCTGAAATGTCCTTGCGGCCTTGCATATATTAGAAAAATGAGAGCCCTTAAAACCAGGATCACTGAACACAGGAGTGCCATTCGTAATCATGATGCATCAAGCCTAGTAGCTGTCCACTTTACAAAAGCCTGACACAACATATCCACTCTCAGATACATTGGCATCGAGGCTATCAAATGCCCTCGGAGAGGAGGGGACATTGACTCTCTACTCCTGAGGAGAGAACTGTTTTGGATTTATACACTGGATACTCTCGCACCAAGAGATCTGAATGAGGATTTTAGTATCAGACTGTTCTTGTGATGATTTTGTCTAAAAGGGCAACATAAGAGACTCTATGGACTTTAACAGACTACTATGTTGATTATTTATGATTGTGATGCCATCCTGTGGTTATCTATGCTACTTATTATGATTGGTGTTGTGTTCTAGATTGAAATAACTGACTCTTGTTCCGTCCACTAAATGTGTGTTATGGTCTCTTATAATGGGAGGACTCCTGAGCTATTCTGGATATTGTAGATTCCTGTCTCTATATCTTAGGGACATCCCTGTGTAAATATAGAGGCACCTCTATTTAGATGTAGCAATATTTAAGGTATGACGGCCACTGGCCTGATGGAATTTTCTTATGTGCTGTGAGGGCCTTATCTATATTTTGTTGTATAATATATGTATATATTTATTAACATTGTTTTTGTAACATATATTTGTATTTTCCATCACATATTTGTAGCAGTGGGTCAAATGTGTTATATGTGTTTTTTCACCGGGATCATGTGATGATCATGTGACCAGAGGGTACTGTGTATTTAAAGATGGCGTCTTTGTATATACTTGTTTATGTCTGAAGAAGAGCAGTAGCTCGAAACGTCACATGTGGGATGTTTAATTAAAAGAACTAAAGGGAGCTACAGCGTGCGGACCTTCCTCTTTCTTTCATGCTGTCTTCTACTGGTCCAGCACCTGCCTTGAATGCTTTCGCATGTGCACGACTACTTCACAGTATTTATCCAGTGAGTGCAATGACACCTTTATTTCATCACCATTACCATATGTCTTGCACCCCACAACAACACTCTCTGCGCCATCAAAGCACCAACAACATAAACAGGCTGGCAATATCCTTTGGAAATTAGTGACATAGCAATTAGTGCAACAGCGGACGCTTTAATAAAAAAAAAAGAATGAATTAAAATCATTTCTGTTTTCATTTTCTGCTTTTATATTGTACTTGTAATTTTACGATGGGATACATATTTTTCCTCTTCCTTTATATTCCTAAATGACTAAGTTGTGTTTGCATACTTTTCCCCCTAATACCAGAAACAGTGGCATTTAGGGATCAGTACTGGTACTACTACTGTCATAATTAATAAACACAACAACTTCAACAGTTCATTATGCTGTACTGGAGGAAGCTGTCCACTCTATATTCTCTGAAAATACATTTGAAAAGGTTAAGAAACAACACTTGAAATCATAGCAAAGAGGGCTGATTTTCTATCATAATTGGATTTTTGTCTGTCATGTACAGGTTTTTTACAAGTTGGCTATTATAGTGCAGGTTAGAGTGAATGGATATTATATGGATATTATATGAAAAAAGTCCAACATGGGGCCTGCAAGATTTACCCATAGACCAAAGGCCAATTCTGTTAAATAACATTACAGAAATACTTTTCTATTTTTAATTATTGAAGCTGTTTCAGAAAAATTAAAGATGATTGGTGACCAAGGTTTCATTGCACAGCCAGTAGTTCATAGCAGCCCTTGCACATGCAGTGGTTGTCACTGAGGAGATAAGACAAAGAAATGGCTGAGATCAGGTCTAAGACTCCATTGCTGTTTTTAGTCCTGTGTTTTGACAACAGGTGTAATTTTAATTATTACACGACTCACATCCGTTTGACAGATATCCCTTCTGGTTTTCATCATGGCACATCTGTCCTGGGGCTAAACACTACTAAAAAGACTGATTTCCCTGGAGGAGGGACATAGTTGCTGGCAGCTGCTGAGGAGTCGCTTGGTTCCACCAACAGGCACATGTGTTTGGGAGGCTTCTCACCAGAGCACAACTCTCAACCTACTTACTTGTGATCTACCTTCTATATTTTGACATATAGCGGCAGGCTGGTCACAAGTTATTTTTCCTATTTTACGTAAAGAACTAGAATCAAATGCCATTAGTGAATCATATTAGCTTTGAGGAAACTTGGCTGATGTTTGCATGATTGATACTGGAGATGCTGGAACGGCATTCTAGTTTCACCTGTTCTAGACCTCTGTCTGCCAAATATCCATCTTGATATAAAATGAAATAAACTACTACTACTAAATGTATTACTTTTCAATAATTGAAGTGTGAGTTCTGAATTTTCCAAAGACCTTAAAAAGAGTTTCAGTAACCAGCTGCTTACTTCCAAATACTGGAAAATATTTGTCGCTTGTGTTGATCGCTTGTTTCCTGAGGCATTATGTGGAATACATATAACTTGAACTCTTGACTATTGCATACGGATACTATGTACCTCGGGAATATATGCATATTGCATTTATTATTTGCATTTATTTGCATTATTTGCACTATTATTTGTAATGCAGATATTTGTATATCTGCATTATTTGTCTATTGTCTCTATTGTTGTATATTATGTACATTACCTTTATTCTACATTAGTGTTCCTTTATTCCTTTATTACCTTGTACTTGACACATACTCTACTTCTTTGGCATTGTCTGTCAATTGCTGCTGTGGCACCTGAATTTCCCCAAGGGGATCAATAAAGTGCTATCTTATGTTATATATTTCAGATCTTGGGATTTTGGGGGTTTTGGCAATGTATTTACAATCATTCATGTTCTGCTTATAAAGTGCACACTCACAGAGAATGACATTAAATAGCTCAAAAGAAAGTGATTACAAGTACATAGCAGCAATTTGTGGCTTATTCCACAGGACGGATATGCTCAAATGTTCAAAACAAGTGATTTGGAGCTAATGGATGCAGGATGTTAGGAGCCCCTTTTTTGTTTGAATCAGTTCAGATCATTAGCAACAGCAAAATCATTCTGGCTCTTTTGCCTGCCCAGGGTATGAGTACATTTTCTTGTTCAGTACTGATAAAAAGAAATTAAAAAAAAATGTAGGCTTGAAAAGCCATTCTGTCAAACATTATCGGTTCATTTATTGTCTATGTAGCTTTAAATTGTACTTTTTGTTGACCCTATGGATTTGAGTCGTTCTCTTTGACAGTTGCTCATGTTCACAAATATTAATTGGAATGTCCTAGATCATAGGAATAAAATATTTATATATGAATTTCACCTTTCACCTTCAAGTGTTAATTCTAATTCATTGCTTTTAGAACAGTGTGACTCCCTACCAATCTTCCAGTGTACCATGAAGCCTGCTTAAAGCCCGAAATCTGCTTCCCATCCTTACTATGTGCAGCTGAAGATAGTCTCCGAGCCCATGGGTACTCTCCACTCGCACCAAGATGGCATCCTTCTGCTGAGTGCTGAAGCCCACGGCGAGCCGGTCGGCTCGGGTGCTCGGGCGCTCATTGGGGGCCCAGGTGTACGTGATGAGAGCCCCTCCTCTCCCGAAGATATATGTGGTCCCAGCTAGGAGCAGAGGCAGAGAGGCAAATGTTAAGAGACTGACAGAACTGAGAGACATTAAGAGGGAAAGAGAGAGAGAATTATTAAACAGGTCCGCCTCACTCTTAAATCACAGTTACAGTAAGTGAGGCTAATTGACACAGTATTAGCTTTTATATCCACAGATTTAAATTCATGACAACAGCTGAGCGTCACAAATCTCTCTTACACCACATCACCACAAATAGTGGGATTCAGTGTGATAGCATGGACTCCCAAAAATGAGGGAATTGTTTTGCAACTACACTGAATCACGATACATTCATGATTCATTTCATACGATGAAATCAGCAGACCAGCAGCATAATCTAAGATGGGACATATACATTACTGCTATAACTTTATATGTGTGGTATTCTATTTCTTTACATGATTGAATGTATAATAATGCATGTCATCTTTGAGGGTCAGATCAAGACATGGCACTTATACTTGTAAGAACATAACAGCACTTCCACATTGAGTTTTCCTAACATGAACAATTTGTCATTTATCCTTTTACTAGTCTCTATACCCGACTTACCTTATCTGTATTTCTAACACCATCCGACCACAACATTTATCTAGCTATTTAATTGTACTATTTATGTTTTACTTGGGTGCCCAGTGTTGTTTATCTGTTTGCACCTTGTATTGATGATGTTGCTGTTATATAGCATGTGTAGGCCTACTGTTTCATTATGCGACTGCTTTGAATTGTACAGAAATAAAAAAAAAAAAAGCGTACTTCATAGACCTTCTGATTCAGCCAATTAAATTATATCACATCCAATTTATTTTACTTGCCAAAAAAAAGCTAAATGATTAATGTCTTTAATCATTAAGTGAAAACAGTGTTAGAAAAAGCACGTCTCCTGGTCTCACAGCAAACACCTGATTTAAATTCATTTAAATCAGGTGTGCTTTTTTTCCACCTGCACATATCTAACAGGTGGACAGCAGAGCAATGGTGGCTGCATAAAATTTAGCATTTAATATGTAAGTTATTCCTCTGGACACAAGGAGATTGCTGCCTCCTTGAGATCAATGAAACATACGAATGTTGATTCATCATTTGCAAGTCTTGCTCCAACTGGGAGATAACTGAGAAAACATGATCCATACAGGCTCCTGCTTTCCAAAATCCATTTGCTGAACCACACAACTTTTCATGATATAAAGGTCTATTATTTAAAATAATATACATTTCTTGACTTTATCAATAGTGAAATTTGCATTCAGGTACTCAAAAATCTTTTACTAATTTCCGCTTCCATTTTCTTCTTTAAGATGCTTCCTCTTAGATTACCAACCATACATTTGCTAAATTCTTTCACTTTTTCATTTTATATTCCATTCCATTCCAATTTAAGTAACCTCTCTAAAGGGGGAGAGGAAATGTGTTTCTTGAAGAGATTTCATGTTGGGGTGGAAAGGTCATTCCACCATTGGGGAGTGTTAGTGGATGCGTAGTCGCTGTGATACAGGGAACAGCAAAACTGAGAATCGCCCTGGATATTACACAAACCTCAGATATTTGTCAATACTGGAAGCACTTCAGTGAATCACAGGGAAACACTTGAGTGAGACAAAATTGTAGCTTTAATTTCAACTGCATGAGGAGTAATTTTCCACTCCGTAATGGGCACTCACCGCAGAGTTTTCTTATCGACAGGAACTTATATTGGGCGGATGCGTTCTTAACATTAAACTGCCAGCCCAAAGACTTGAAAACACTTTGTACCGGCTTTTAATTTAATTAAAGAGCAGGTGCTGTACATTTGCCTCTGCTTAACTCCTGGTCATGTTTGTTTCAGCCCAGATTATTCCTTTCTGAGGTAATCTTAATTAATGTCTGGGATTTGCAGTCAATTAAGAGTCAATGGCAGTAATTACATCAAGGAGTCTCAATGAGTGGGTTTTATTGGTTCCTTCATTTCAGTGGCTGTTATCTGCATCTGGCCTCATAGTCTGTTCTGTTCAATGAAATCACTTTTCATCAATTTGAGGAGTAGACCTCTATGCTTTTTTTCAGTGTTCTGTAATGGATTTTGGAATTCGTTTTAAATTTAATTACCTCTGTATGTAAATACCTCTGTATCTACTTCTGTTCAAATTATATGGCTAATGAATTGCCAGATAATTTCTGGCATCATTTATTCTTCTCTAACCACAGTGAAACTAAACAAACATGCAAACAAGCCATGGAGTGCCATAACACTGGTCATTCACCACATTCTGAGGCCCCAATTCACTAGAACTGTGCTAAAATATAATTCAATATGGCAAGTTACATAACAAAGACAGCAGCCTTAGATACCAATTTATGAACTCTGGATCCTTAAAACACTGGTCTTAGTAGATCATTATACTTATTCAGCAATGTGATAAGTGAAAATGAAATTATTAGTAAATTGGAAATGACAAGTACATTTGTAAGTCAGTTCTATTATAACCAAACTACAAGAGTGAGAAAATGATGTCTTTCAACATTAAGAAAAGAAAAAAAGTCTTTATTTGTCAAAGAAACACCTTCGCTACAAAGAGCTCGCTAACATGGGAATTGCAGTCTTTTATATACTGCAGTGAGAACATAAGCAGAGTAAATGCAAGGGAGTATAAAAGCCAACATGGGCGATTGTAATATGCAGCATGAAATATGGAGAGCTACCTGCAAGAACACATAGAAGTATTTGTGTATAGAAGGCTTTAACTCCTGCATTAGCCATAACATTACAGCGTTTCATTACTCCTTACTGCCTCTGTACTCTGTCTCTATCTGTCTTTTTCTCTGTGGCAGACTTGTGTCAGGTAAATAATGTAGTAGAGAGAAAATCATTCCAGTTAGGATTGTTAATATAAACCATACAAATCTCCTCTCCTTTTTTTTTTTTTTTTTTAGCAGCCAAGTATAACTACCGATCTCGCGGGAGTGCTCTGTTCTCTCATGGCCATACAGTACGCTGGTGTTCGAGTAATAGGGCTCCCTTGGAGATTCTTAACTGCAAAATAATATGTATATCACATCATTATTAGGGGGAAACCTTGAAAATGAATTAAGTTTGAACACAGGCATTGTAATACTCCTGGTGCTTCGTTACCATATTAGTCATGAATATTACATAGGTTGTGTGATAGCATATTAGCTGTGAAAATTTAATTGTAGAAATATTAAAACCTTTTGTTGGTTTAATTGGTCGCAGAGGCCAGCGGAATCACAGTAATGCTGCAGATTTGTACAGAAGTTACACTAGTGTCTATGAAGCTGAATCCCAGATTGCTATAAAGTGACTGGGATGGCTATGATGTCTCCATGGATCTCTGCACAACAATTGTAACATTATGGATTATTAATTTGCGCCAAGATCCATACAACCCACTCATCACATCCTGTCCTTTTCTATTTGTGTTTCAACCAGCTGAATACACAAGAGGCTAGGCAACATGCTCATAAGACTTGCAAAATAAGCTGAGATGTTTGTGATAATTTGCATCACATATAGCAGTTTTAGATGTGAAAGACTTGAAGTGTCTCCGCTGAACTTGCTGTTGTAGAGAATCAGAGAATTCCTCTGGCCTTGAAGAGTCTTATAGAGAGAGTGTTGATAAATACGGCCTTGGAGAGGCTGAGTATACGCTCCCGTACTGCAACTAATTATGACTTTTGACACAGAGGCTAACAAAGAAATTAATCATACCAATGTTGGCAACTGCTAATATCAACTGTAACATTACAAACACAAAGTAGTGGAACAAACTGTGAATTTCTCATACTATTGCTGTCAATTAAAACATTATGAAAGCCACAGGCAGAGAGAATATACTTGAATACACTTATGATGGTATATGGACAGGACGTTATTCATCTTTTTGCCAGTAAATAAACAGAGTATATATAAACAGTTCTGGCAGTTGAGGTAGAGAAATTCAGAATATGCTGTGTAGGGGAATAAGCGAACTCCACTGGAAAAACAAAGCTGATTGATTAAGAGTATGATCTCACACAAATCCCACAACTGTGAGCAATCTTACAGAAATGGAGAGTTATGGAGAGTTATTGAGTTTGAATTTTCCCTCTGAGTGATGGCATCTGCAGCGCACTTGTTCCATATACTATGATGAAATGACGAAAATGAAAAAAAAAAGTACAGCCTGCCAGAGAGATAATGTTGGGGAAATTTAGTTTTCAAGTTAGTAAGTGGCATCATACACTTAGTACAATGAATACAGCTTTTAGGAATTCAAATCAATCTATCCAATTTAATGTAGTCAATTAAATACCATAGTGAAACTCTTTTTCAGTATTAGTCGCACATAAGGCTGGCACATAATAGAGTTGAGCTGTATTATGGTTTAACTGCTCTTTCTAACACCTTCGTACAATATGCATCCAGCCTGTCAGCTCCCAAATTGAACTTCTGCAGCCTTGCATGCCTCAAACAACCCTCTTCTACCAAAACAATCTTTGTGTTCTCTCCCACTCAGCTTTCAGGAGATTTGGATGGCGGTGAAAACTTAACGACTCACATGCACTGCAAAAATATGACATTAATACCTCTTGCTATTGTAGAAGTCATAAAACATTTCCAATAAATAAGACACAATTGCTATAATGTCAAGAGTATAATATCCAAGATTTCCCATGCCCAACCGATAAAAATAACCAGAGGCATCCAATCCAAATAAATCAGGTGTTCTCTTAATAATAACAAAGGAGATTGATTCAGTGAGACACAAAATGATAAATTACTATATAACTGCTACTAAGTAAATCATTACAATTTATGCAGTAAGTAAACTGAAGCTGGTCTTTAAAAAGGAAGCAGCGCTCAATCCTGTGGTTTTATAGGGTTTTTACCACAATCTTACAAACACACTGCCAACAGCGCAACAGAGCCTGTCCATAAATGTCAAAATGTTTAGAAAACCCAATATACAACAGTAAGTGAACAGTCTGCATTCAAAAGGGCCATTTCATTAGAGGTAAAAAAAAAAAAAATGCATATCTTGGTAACACTTTATTTGAAGGGGGGTGAATAAGGCTGACATAACACTGTCATAACTATGTCATGACAACTGACATGAACATGAATTAGACGTTATGAATGTTTACGACTGTTGTCATTCGGTTGATAATGTCACTTTCAATGCAGAGACATCTACAGTAGAACAGTGTCAACTTTGCATTGAAAGTGACATTATCAATCGAATGACACTTAATGACAACAGTTGTAAACATTCATAACGTCTAATTCATGTTCATGTCAGTTGTCATGACATAGTTATGACAGTGTTATGTCAGCCTTATTCACCCCCCTTCAAATAAAGTGTTACCCATATCTTTATAACAATGTTTATATTTTTACTTTAGTGGACCCCAGGACTTTTTTGGTCTAGTGTTACACACAAATCTGTGAGGCTTGCTGAAAGCTGAAGGCAAGGACAGTTCTATTCAGTCTTTCAGAATTGAACTGTCATAAAAGTAATGTGCTTTTATTTTTTGCTTTTTTTTTTTTTTTTTTTTTTTTGCTTATTGTTTATTTGTGCCCCCTTTAGTTCTTACCAAAGTAACAGCTGTTTTTCCTGGGGTCCACTAAAGTAAAAATATAAACATTGTTATAAAGATATGGGTAACACTTTATTTGAAGGGGGGTGAATAAGGCTGACATAACACTGTCATAACTATGTCATGACAACTGACATGAACATGAATTAGACGTTATGAATGTTTACAACTGTTGTCATTAAGTGTCATTCGATTGATAATGTCACTTTCAATGCAAAGTTGACACTCTTCTACTGTAGATGTCTCTGCATTGAAAGTGACATTATCAACCGAATGACAACAGTCGTAAACATTCATAACGTCTAATTCATGTTCATGTCAGTTGTCATGACATAGTTATGACAGTGTTATGTCAGCCTTATTCACCCCCCTTCAAATAAAGTGTTACCCATATCTTTATAACAATGTTTATATTTTTACTTTAGTGGACCCCAGGAAAAACAGCTGTTACTTTGGTAAGAACTAAAGGGGGCACAAATAAACAATAAGCAAAAAAAAAAAAAAAAAAAAAAAAAAAAGCAAAAAATAAAAGCACATTACTTTTATGACAGTTCAATTCTGAAAGACTGAATAGAACTGTCCTTGCCTTCAGCTTTCAGCAAGCCTCACAGATTTGTGTGTAACACTAGACCAAAAAAGTAAACCCTTACTTTTTATAACTTTAATACTGGTGTATTGCAAAGTCATAAGCTTTGTCTTTGTTGACATTAATCAGTATTTTGGTATGCTTACTATGCCATGATCTGTACCAGGTGTACTTTCAACTGTAGTGTAACGGCCCCACGTCTGTGTGTTCATAACGAAAACTGTCAGTTTATTACATTTCACGTCATCTTTGCGCCAGTACTTTGAGATTTTATTGGCGAAGAGACAATGTGTTCCCTTTATTAAATGTCCCTAATATACGAGTATTAACATAGCAAATGCAGAGGTACACTGTGTACTAAACTTTTTTTCAGTTTAATTACAGAGCTGATGCAAGGGTCATAAAATATATATGATACTACAATGCAACAGTATGTACATCTACAAAGGTTAAATTATAGTTATATTGTAGAACACATGTAATGGGAACACATAAACCTGCACTTGAGCAACCCAAATAGCAGCAAGAGGTAACTGTTTGAATTTTGAGGACTTCAATACCCAGAAATCATGTGACATCAGTAAACTGTGCACTCCCTCAAACCTAAATATCTTCAGCTTTTGCATTTTTTTGATAAACTGGGACTAAAGCGATTACTGCCTTCCTTGACAAAAATAGATCCCATATCTAAACATCAAGATGTTTGCAATGGAAGAGGAAGTTCTGCATATAATGGTACAGCAGTGTAGGCTAATGAATATACTGTACGTTCTGACTTACTCGCTGAAAAACCTTTGACACTTTGTAAAATGCCCTTACTTCTTTAAATAGACCACCAACAATGTCCTTCCTGCACTGACTTCTAAATAATTGCTTCTGTGTGATAAACCTCAAATTCATCCTGAAGACCTTTACTGTTAATGTTCCGCTGTATTTGTAGAGGTTTTCTTTATAACATATTCATGCCCGTTCAAGGTATTGCATATGAGTAGCTGTTCATGCTCTTTTCTTGAATTTCACATAACAGTCTCATGGCAGACTGTTCCAATACTCTGCTGGACTTTTAGCATCCCCCCTACACAGCTACAACCACACTGAAGGCCATGCTGCCTAAATGTACAAAGTGTCTTTTAGTAATTTACAAGAGAAAAAAATGTAACCTTCAAAATTCAACCTATTGCAAGCACACAAGCAATCACGTGTCTTCACCATCATATTTATTTTACAAGGAGCAATGACCTCCTTGATCATTTCTAAACCAATTTTCAGACAGGATCGCCACAAGGCTTCATTATTTCTAACATTGCAAGAACTCATAAATTTCTTTGCCGGGTACTGTGCATACCATTCACATCCTTACTGAAAAGAGGCAAAATACACGCTGATAGTCCTGTAGTAATTCACATATGAAAGCAAACGCGTTGTATGTTCAATATAGCTATTTGGCTAAAACAACAGTCATTACCTTTCTTTTGTGCCCCAATTTGCTCTTATCTATTACAGCAAAAAGCTTTCCTCCCTCCAAGTCACATTTTCATTCTACTCTCCGTTCTGCTTTGCTGCACTTCTTGCGAGACAGTGGTCACCTTGGTCAGTGATTTGCCGCTCCCACCTACCATCCACTGCCTTGTCCACTTGTTTCACCCTCAATGTCTTGTCAAAAACTGCTTAACATGACGAGCACTCTCAACATATTTGTATTTCACTCAACCTGTTACAGAACAGCAATGATGAAAGATGTAAAAAAAAGAATTAGAAAATAAAAAGTATTCACTGGCAGCACTTGGGCAACACAAAAACAACTGTGGAGCTATAGAGAGACTTCCTCTTGTGAAATTTTACCACGTTTTGCTTTTATTTGAAGTCTGGGTTTGGGTTTGGGGTGTGTGTGTGTGCGTGTGTTTGTGTGTGTGCATCATTGTCATCCTTGAGAGTAATGTAATATGTGACCTGGAGAAAATTGAGCCCTCACTGATAGACCTTTTGATGCCCCTGCCACCGCCCCTGTGCTTTGCCTTTCTGCAGCTTCTGTAACAAATATAAACACAAACAATAGAAGGCTGTGTCTGACTGCGGCGAGACGCTGGGCGAGCATTTATTTACGCTGAAGCACTGATCTAAGGATAATACGTATTGTCTCTTAGAATATTGAATTGTGCTCATAAATATTATCACTGAAAGGGTTCACTAAAGCCATTTTTCCCCCCAGCTGAGATATGGCTCTCCGGCGGCGGTAACTGTTCTGTTGCCTTGCCACGTCCAGACAATTCTTCCACAAACATGGAGGCCCTGGAGAATGAGCTGCAGCAGTTTCTTCCTGAGTGTGTCTAACATGCGGGCGCACTGGGAGCAGGACAAGGGGTCAGCTACAGTGCAACTACTGGGAGTCATAGCATGGCTAGCTGCCTTCTGGCGAGGAGACATGCTGGCTGATGCCTCGGTTAGCAGGTTAAAGGATAAGGCTGGCGTTTTTTAATGCATTTCTTACCGTCAACAAATCCTATGAACAAAATCTCTACTCGCATTACTTTCCGACTTCCCACGTTCCCTTTTTAGCCTTCAAACCGGAAGTCATTGGCTCCAATTGTAAGCTAAAAACCTTTAAATACAGCTCACAAAGACATAGTTTCAATTTTAAAAATCGCTGTTACCATGAAAAATCAGGCTATTGTAGTTATTACCGAATCAAATTCAAATGGGAACAAATTCTTCATTACGCCGGGGACTGTTTTCGGTGCTACGGAACTACTTTCCTGAGATTGAAAACGTGTTTACGGTCGGCTTATTAAGTTGTTTGAGGAAAAAGTCGGCCGGCCGGTGCATCGCGATGATGAAATATGCTGCCCAGAGCAACGGCATGGCTCTTTGACGTGTTTTTAATAGTTTTTTAATACAATGGAGTTCTATGGCTACTGGGACATGGCTTCATTGGGCACCGCCTACATGGACGAGATTTGTTAGCAAAACAAATTCATGCTGATTTTGTTATTTTCATAGGATTTGTTGATGGTAAGAAATGCATAAAAAAAACCACCAGCCTTATCCTTTAACATGACAAAAAACTCCATTAACGCTGGAACAGGTGCATCAACAGATGTAAAAACCTACTTTAAAAAACAACATTCTAGCGAAGAAGCGCAATCACAACTAGTAGCGGATGGTTGTGCAAAATAGAAATACATTTTGAGTTATCAAGGCACTGCAGGGTCGGAATATGAACTGGAGAAGGGAATAAGCATGTTAGTTACATAAATATCTCTCAAGTTGGGACCCATCCCAACTTGAGAGCTTCCGCTGATATAAGAAATCCCTCAGTCAGTAACACCCTGTTAACATTTGGGATACTCATGTTGGCTTTTCTGTGTTTAATTTGGCACATGGAAACATCATTTCCCATTTACAACAACCCAGATTAGTTTTTAACCTGTTCAGGAGAAACCCAACTAAGAAAGCTAAACTGTATATATCAATATACAGTTTAGCAAATTGCTGCAGGTTTTTGTGATCAGTGTGACCTAATTTTCCACGAGAGAGGAGGATGTACAAATACTGGTACTGGAATTTACTTAACCATCTGGGCAGTTCAGAGGTTTCTACAATGTCTTCATCTGAGGTGCTGTTGGATAAAAAGCTGTTATATAGAAAGTGACGTGCCAAATTGAAGGAACATCAATGCAGAATTTTGAAGTGTTTTGGTGCCTTTAATGTTACTGTAGCTATGTTTCTATCCAACTGTCAAGTGAATTTTAAGCAAACTTGTGAAGTGAAAATAAAATGTGAATCAGGGGCTTTTCCATCAGCTTGTTTGAGGCGAATACACAAGCTTCCTGAATGTACATGGGTATATCAGGAGACACATCCAAGAAAAAACAGAAAGAGTCTGTCAAGACTTGATATTGGGCATGTTGTTATTGTTCTTTAATGTCAGCTAATGCTTGACATTTTTGATTATGTCCGATTATGTCCTAAGAAAACAAAGAAATGCACTTGACAATATTCTCATGCACCAACTAACGGCCATACAGCCACAACTGGTGTCTTGTACATAGGAAAAACAGTGTGTATGGCATTTCTGGTTGGTTGTGATGGACATTTTACAGACAACCTTTGGCTGCAAATATTGCTACATCAGTAATTATTCAACAAATGTGTTTCCATTGCTATTTATCGCAAAACAACTGGAATGCCTCTGTCCAGTGTGTTTTCATCATTTGAATCAGGGGAGCAGGTGTGTGAGAGCTTGCCTCATACTATAACCTGTATACTGTAACAATACATGCAATATCCTGTGTTTAGGATGAGGAGTGTGAGGCATTGCAGCAGGGTAGGTGGCCTATAAATAGTCATAGCCCTGGGGCCTTCAGAAGTCTTTGGCTAGCCTTGACGCACACACGCATATCTGTTATATTAATACAAGGCCCAGAAATTACAGTTCAATTTGTTTTGGCACTTGCAGCAATTATTAAGCAGTACAACAAGCAGGATTTTTAAAATGGGCACTATGGCATGCACTTCTGTGGATTTGATTTTGGAATAAAAACTACATTCTGTAATATTAAGGCTGTACTGTATTGAATTTCTTGTTCTATAGCATACTGTATAACAACATAGAATATAAGGTAAAGGTAAAGGTAACTGAATTTTCATCAGTGAGTTCTTTGATATAGCTTTTTTAATAGGCCTGTTTGATCAGACGCTGTGGTATGCCTCTGAAAGCAGGGTCTAGGATGATATGGCTGTAATAGATGTAGCAGATGTAATTCATTGCATTTTTAGCTCCTTCAACTGTCAAAACTGCTTCTGTGAAAAAGACACTACAAATCCATCTGACCTTTTTTATAGGACATAAAAATGAGTCTTGGATAGTCAGAATAGAAATTTCAAAGTGCAATATAAGAGGGAGCAGTGACTCTGGCGCCAGCGCTTTGAAGGAGCCAATTCAAGTGGAGGAGCAAATTTGCTGTAGATTCTCGAGGATAAGTCAATACTTTATATCCCACAGTTGTGTGTAAGGTAATATGTTATCACATCAAATCGCAGAATATAGAACAGAATATCAAAATATGTTATATATAATATGAAGATTGTTGCTGTGAATCCGGTGATGGTTATTCTATAAATTGAACCATCCATGGAAAACCTAACAAAGTCAAAGATTTTTTTGCTTGTTTTTGCATGCCACAAATGATACTGTAGCAATCACCTCTGATGGACACAAGACAAGCTCAATTATAGTGAGTGCATAATGTTGCATAATCAGACAAGAAATTATGAAACAGATAATGTAATTCGCGATGATGATTCATCACACCAGTGATATGTATTTTCAATGCTACTAACAGATACAGCTCTACTCATCCTGTAGCATCTTGAAAAGCAACATGGGGAAGAGGCAACCAATACTGAGGAGCAGATGAAGGAGTTCAATGGTGAAACTGCAGCTCATAAATAGTTTTTGAATCCATTGGATCTATTATTCCATGTCACAAGAAAGTCACTACTACTACAACTCTGCCATAATAACAAAAATAAATAAACAGGGACAACTAGACCTGTATTACCACCACCATGCCATAGCTACCAATACCACTGTCATAGATATAACCATACTCATACCCATGCAATTAACTAACTATTGCAAACCCTAACCACTCAGTGCGATTAGAGCTAATTGATGCATTAGTGGGAAAGCAAACATTATGCCTTGGAGGGAATTGCCTTACCATGGCCTCCTCTGGTGAGGAAGGGCATCCTGTTGATAGCAATAGGAACGGTGCCATGCTTATTGTGGAAATGGTGGACATGGTGTGTGGTACTTAGACTGGAAGACACACGCGCTGTGCCTGTCTGGATGGGGAGTACAGTGAGCAAGGCAAACCAGAAGGCTAGTCTTGAACAATAACTTAGGCCCATGCCTAGGCTAAAGCCTGACCAGCTGCTTCGCTGTCCTAGCACTGAGGAGGCTGTAGGGAGTCTGGCCATGTATATTAGATCCACATGGGCCCAGGACAGGCAATAGGGCCCAGCTTGGGCCTCTCTTAGTCCCACTCGAAGACAAGAGGGCATCTCAGAGAAAACCTGAGCCCATTTCCTCCATAATCCTTTAGTTTGGGTAAGACGAGAATGGAAAAATATCCTCTGAAATTGTAAGAAAATTGACAAAAAATGAATTTCAAGAAAGCAGAAGAAATCCAATTATTGTTCGCAAGGATGAAATAGGAAAGTGACAAACTTATCTATTTTTGGTTAACATTTTGACATACGTTAAGATGTCTATTGTAAAGAAAAGACAATATCAAAACCTGGTTCAAAACCATCCCAAAGCGCATTCTTCAAAAAGTGAGCCTCCAAGCAAACAGAGTGTATCCAAAATACAGAATAGATAAGCATCCAAATAAGAAATGGAGATGAATCCACCCGTAATTTCAAACAGGCATGCTTTTCAACCATGATATTTAGGCATGAAAAGCGGCAGGACAGAGCTTCATGTGACACGAATTCTGATAGGAGTCTCCATTGCCCACAGGTAGAGCTTGAGGGCAGCTGAGCCTGCCCACTAAGATAAGTGCCCCTCCACCGCAGTAGAAGAGATAGCACGCTTCCGTGGGAAACTGGATCATTTCATTAAGCAAAAAAGGACAAGGAGATAAAAATAAGTGCAAGTGAAGATACGGCGATGGAGGGTGATGCAGGAACCAGCGCTTTTGTTCCCTTTTAGCCAGAGGAAGGGAGAGAACAGAGATAGGGAGGGGGGTGGGAGAGAGGGAGCAATATCTGCAGCAGCGCGGTAAAGGAGAAAATCCAGAAAATAAATAAATAATATCTCAGCAGCTCCTCATGCGCTCTCTCACAGACGCAGCAAATCCAGCGAATGGCCACCTCTGGTGTGCCAGAGCTCCACGAGAATACAGCTGTAGGACAACTGTCTCTATTTCAAAAGAATCTGTGATCCCTCTCTCGCGCTCCACCTGCCCAGTCTCATGCAGCAAGACTACTGCTGCATTCCCCTCACTACTGCTCCTTTTTTTTTCCTTTTTCTTCTCTCGTTATCTCCTCCAGATCGGTTTTGACTGTCTCTGACTTGAGGATGGTCAACGTGACAATTCCATGTGTCTGGCTCTGGAGGAAGGCAGCTGATTCGCACCAGATCAGATGGTGTGGATGGCAGAGACTGAGATGTTGCCTCGGACTGCTGCAGCAAAAATTATGCTAATTAAAAGCACCGTCGTAGCAGTATGAATCCTGGATGGGCTAAATCCCAGGACAGCCTGGACCCCAGCAAAAATAACCTTGGCTTGGAGTTGTGGTCTAATGAACGCGAGATAAAGGAGCTCTTCTAAAGGCATACTGTAGTCAGAGGCTCTGATCCAGCGAGGCACAGCATGTGCCTATGTGTGTGTGTGAGAGAGAGAGTCTGTGAGCAAATGAGTGAGGAGGGGGGGAGAAAGGGTGGGTGAGCAAGAGAGAGAGGCAGAGAAAGAGAGGGAGAGAAAGAGAAAACAGGCAGCCACGGTGGAAACACAAAAGAAATACTGAAGCAAGAAAATGGGTTGTGTGAATAAATACATGCTACAGATTCACAGCTCGCTGGCTCACAGGTCCTAGCAATAACAAGTAAGAATCATACTGCAGAGGAGGAGCCTGATTTAGGTGAGCTGTCAGAATGAGCACAAGGGTAGTGGTATGAACGTGCTCTTGACATAGACACTTACGAGTTGTAATGTGCGAAGGAAGGAAGTAGAAAGAGCTGCCAATATACCTTGGAATGACAAATACAGCTCATCCCCTTAAGCTAAGAAAGGTTGGTGTTTGATTCATTTGAAATGAAATGCACCAGATAAAATTCCACGTCAAGCACCCAGTGCTTCTCTTTTCCTTTCATTATCACAATTACCTTTGTTGTTTTTACATTCCAAATCAATTTGCTCTAATCCTTCTGCCTGATATGTGTTCACCTCATATCTGTATACAAGCCACCTCTCTGCTACAGAGCTCAGTAGCTCTGTGCTGTCATCCTGCTTAACCATGCAGAACTTATTCCTCGCTATGACTGATCTGAGTTCAGAGGTATTCTGACAGTTTGAGATCTGCTGGGTTTTAGGGTGGGGAAATGTGATGGTGAGATGAAGAGGAATATATTGACACTTGAGAGGATCAACACATTATCAGAAGAGGAGAGACAAAGAGGGGAGGGGTGGGAGGTGTAAGGGTAGACAGAGATGGAGTAAATAAGAGAGAAATAGCGAGCAAGGTGGAGGTAAAGAGAAAGGAAGAGAGATTGCGGCTATATCAGCTAAATCATGGTCGATAGAGATATCAGCTGGGATTGCCTGGTCGGTTGAAAGGACACGCGTGAAAACAGGAGGACAGAGGCGAGCCATGCAGCACCACCTCTCATAGTGACAAGAAGTCGACGCAGGCCATTACTCAAGCAGGGTAGGGGGTGGGGCATGTGGGGGAGCTTGGCTGATTGAACAGAGAGAATAGAGGAGGGGTGAGTGCATAACACTCCGGCATGGCAAGCGCTCTGACAGCACGCACACATAAATTTGCTGATATTATAAGCATATAAATAATAAGCCCCAGCCTCCTTAACCTTGGCTTTTTCACATCTGGCCTGCCTTAGTCACAGAGGGACTTAAATCCTTTATGTGTATCCTCTTCTGTAGCTTCCTTGGTAACCCTTAAGGCTGGGAAATACTTGCAGGCTAAATCAAACAGACAATAGTGATGATCCAGGACACTGCCTGGCTATAACGTGTAGACGCATTTACAATAATGGCTATATGGTGTGGAAATTGATGGAAAGGCAGTGACAAGCGTAAAGAATAATCCTCTGATGACGTCAAGAGAAAGTCTTCAATTTCATTTCTACTTTCAAAGCCTGAGCCATTCTTAATTTCACTCAGCTAGCATGTAAGGGCAACCAGGACACACATTTTTAATTATGAAACTCTTTCTAACATACAGAAGTATGTTCAAATAAGACCATTAATTAATTTCCACTAAGTGTAGAAGACTGGGTAAAAGAGGTTTGAGCAGAATGTTGTAACAACGATGATTTATAGCCAGTTTAGATTGTCAAGCACCCCAGTATATGAGGCATCTTCCTAGGCAGCGATGATATCTTGGTGAGAGCTGTCTAGAATGAAAGGCTTGCATTAATCAATTTACGGGCTCGAGGGTTGCTCAACATGATGAAAGCAATGCTATCTGGACAATAAAAAAAATAAAAAAGGGGGGTGCTAAGCTGTGGTGATTGTAACCTTGTGTTGTCCTTGTTGATTTAACAGTTAGGCATCCCACTCTGCCATTCCTATTAAGACAAAATAAACAAATCTTATAGCCTATTCATATACATCAAAAACTGTACATATCTGTCAAATAGATAGATTTATAACATAAAATATACTTAAAAATATACAGTATGAATTTTAGTTGTTTAAATTACAAAATACTGGGCCAAATATAAATACTGTACTAAAAACTAAAACATGGACTAATTTTGTTGACATTTCTAACAATAAAACATCACCATTATAGATTCACCTGAGCTGATTGCGATATAGAAGATGATATCTTTATTTTTAAAGGAAAATCCCATTGACTTCCCTTAAATTTTTGCAGTTCTGCATTGTGAAAATGGAATACTTTGTCTAACTTGAGTTAGTTTCATTTGCATGGTGCATTATACCTAAAAGCATTTCCCCCAAGATCTGCACAGTCCTTCTCACACCCTAAAATGTATTGGAGGGACATGATATTGTCTTTGTTAGCAAAAAGCCAGAATTAGAACAATTCTGAAAGGCCAATATTGTTCAGAACACATAACTCACATAACTACAAGCTACTACTAGTACTAGTAATAACAGGTAAATCTGAGTATCCCGAAATGTTCACTGACAGTCAGACAAACAAATCGGTTGATAGATTCAGACCCACCAGATCGTTGATTTGTATTTTTACACCTTATTATAGGCAATTGCAATTTTTTTGAATTTGTGCTCTGGCAGATTTCTACGATATTAGATAATTATTTTGTGTATGAAATTTTGTATATATGGAATAATATAGATATAAACTATGAGCTGATATGTTTATATCTCTTTGTAGAGCAATCAAGAGCCAAAGGGTGCACAAACTTTTGCAAATGACAGCATGAGGAAAAGTGTACAGCGTTTTAAAGGCTTAAGAAACCTAAATGTGCACTGGTTGTTCTCTGGAGGATTTGTGAGAGAAGATTTTACACAGACATCCCGTCTCGCCCCAGGGGGTAAAGTAGCAGGATTAATCATAGCACTTTCAGATTAATTACTCATAATGCTAGCATCCTCTGAAAGGCATGGCCTGCAGTTGTGATATTTGGTTGATTTCATTAGGCTCAAAGCGACAACACCTAAAATAAGCCTGGGTGAGATGGAGCAAGTTAAGGAGAGAGAAGGCGAAAAAATGAGAGAGGCAGCACTGAAATGCACAATAGAGAGAAATATATGTTAACTGTAAAGCTGGCAGGAGAGGTTCACAGTCAGTTCCTTATAATGTAATCAATCATCAGTCTAGCCCCACTTTTTGCCCTTTATCTGCCACAGATGTAGTATCAGATATGCTTCCCTTCCACAGTAATTAAATGAGAGATAACTGACAAAACGTAACTGTAGGGAGGTCTATTTCACTGTATAATGGAAATATTTTTATTTTGTATTTTTTCTTATGTTTGTTGCAAAGAGACAATTATCTGTACATGCACAGGAGCAGAATCTTTGTACTGAAACCTCTACCAACTAGATCTCTGTATTGTCATCATGGTAAACTAGAAGTCAATAAGTGCAAATCACTATTTGCAAAGAGCCTGCCATAAAGTTGATCATTCTACTACAGCAAACTTTGTCCAACCAGTCATGCAGCTGCTGTGAGCTTGTTGTTCCCTTGTGTAAAAAGACTGAGCAAGCAGGAAGGGGGCTGGCGCAGGACTGAACATCAAAGCTAGCCTAATGGCTGGTTCATGCTTCACACAGAATGAATGTGACAGAAAGTGTGTGGTCAAAATGACGTAATTGCGGGCAAAACGACTTGACATATTGGCAACACTTAGGAGTCATGTGCAAGGTTGTGCACCATCTGAAATTTTGAAGTTAGTAAATGTGCCTCTGCCCAGGATTGGCTGAACGAAGCAGAACCAGAAGAACTTGATTCCAGTGTTTTTGTAATTAATGGGGGGTGTGGAGAGCTGAATTTTCCGACAGCAGCAGTAAAGTACTGGAGTTTTCAGGTGTGTGGTCATCATGAGAAGTGTGAGAAGCATGAATGCCAACATACGCGGATAGGATGTCTGCGTTCATAAAGAGCTCAGGCACGTCTAGCCACACAGAAAGCATGAACCAGGCATAAGGTGGGTCTGTCAGGTCAGTTCAAGGATAGATAGTGGTGATCCATGATTCAAGTGGAACTAGAGTTCAGGGGCTTATAGAAGGCATCTGGATACACAGCTTCACTCCACGGTTCTACAGCATTTTCTGTTGTACCAGATCCACAACACCTTGATCAAACATGAATTTTCACTTTTTAGCAACTTTTGTGTCTTGGCAGACTGTCTGTGTTCTCCACTGAAAGAACATTGCATGTGAGAGTAGGTTGCATATTGTTGGCTGTACATGGTGTTGCCAAAAATAGATTCCACTCGCTTGTTTAGCTAAGGTGACTAGCCTTAGCATGTCTCCTTGAAGGAAGAGGAGCAACAAAGTCGGCAAGTTGGCAACAACGGTGAAGGGATCAAACCAGGTAAACCAACCTGCAAAACAACCCTTGTCAAAATCAGGGTTTAAAGCCAGGTCAAACTCTTTCGATCAGTGGGCACATCTTGGCTTGTTTCTCCAGAGCACAATAAAGAAGCTAATAATACCTAACAACATTCTACAAAAGAGTTTCAATTTCTGGAGTGTCATGTCATCCAGTGTGTTTAACACGGAATGTAAACATGTCTGCATTGATTAAATTATAAGGTGGCAGCCCATAGCAACACACATACACACACACTCCCACCCACCCATCCACCCCGATTCCCGTTTTCATTTAGCTGGTGTGTGTGTTTGTGTGTCAAGTGACAAGCATGTGTAAGTGTATGTGTGTGTCCCTTGACAGTCTTGTCGCTCTCCAAGCTTCTAAATGTCTGGAATATTTTTCTCCATAGCAGCCAAAGTGAATTCAAATGTTTATATTAACATTATATTAACATCACGAATGGAGATCATCCAGGAGACTGAAATGTTCAGATTATTAAAATATGCATGAAAAATATGTGGAAATGTATTCAATCCATCCATCCATCCATTTTGTACCCGCTTATGTGGGTCAGGATCACGGTGACAGAATCACTGTATGCTATATAATCTGCATAGATGAATTTAAACATATAACCCGCTAATACATAAGCTAACAAGCACAAATGAACAACTGCGGTAGCCTATAAAATGTTATAACACGACAGTAGCATACAGTTCCTACAACCAACGCTCAGTGCACTGCAGTGGGCAAACGACTTCAGCCCAAAAGTGAAGTTTAATTCAACAGATTAAGAAAAAATACCATAATGAACTACCAAGCTACCATAAGAAACTCATCGCCCTTGTGTATGTGGAGCCTAAAATGGAGTGAATTGTGCTCAGACACATGGGGATTAAACCAGGAGAGATAAAGGGGAGCTGCCGATAGGGGGGCGGCTGCACCTCCCGCACCCCTAATTCCACTGTCTACTGTATGTGCTGCTCCCTCAATTTAAATTGCAGGTGGGCCTGCTATCAGACCGGGCCTGTAATAACGCGGGTTATAGTCGCATCAAAACGACCTGGGATAGACCCAGATCAGCATACCGTAATATTCCTAGGTGGGGTATATGAAAGGGGCATGTCAATCATTCAGGCCTCAAGGATAGCAGCAGTGCCACTGTTTTTTTTTATTAATGAGGAAATTTCAAAGGTGGGTGCTGGCCAGATGCCTAAGCACCCCATGTCATCTAAACTTCAAAACACTTTCCTAGCCTCTACGAGCTTGTCATGTGGGCATCAATGGTTTATTGCCAGGAATACATCCCCTGGTTATGAGCTTTATAAAGGGTGAAGATGCAAAGAGAACTGCACACCTTTAATTGTTTATTGGATACAGCTGAAGATGCCTTCAAATTAAAGCTGCTAGTCCATACTATACTTTAACCCAGTGGTAGGCAAATAGCGGCCCGTGGGCCAAATTCGGCCCTGCAGAAAAAATATTTGGCCCCCTGATGAAAGTTTTGACTAGTTTACATCAAATCTTTTACATATTTTTTTTCACAAATCTACTGTAGATAACATAAACACAAGGCTCCTGTAAATCCCAATTATTGCAATATAACCTTGTTACAGCTATACATTTATCCCCCACACCATAAAACTAAGGCTGCTATTTGAACAGTGCATGGCGCTGAAATTAAACGTACCAGAAATTAAAGTTTAATGTGTGAATTCTAACAACTGTTTTAATTCCACAGCTTTAGCCTATATAACCATAACAGATTTGTTCTTCACAAACACAAATGGTTGGCAGTCAAACAGACATGGTGTGTTGATGCCATTTATTCCCCCTCAGATACAGTCCTTAACACTGTTATAAATCTATTTAATCTATTTAATTCGTAAATGAATTAAAAGAAATAAATAAATAAAAACATATAGGCCTGCGTAACGGCCCCCCAATGAAAAATCATGAAAAAACTGGCCCATGGTTGAACCTAATTGCTGACCCCTGCTTTAACCCAACTGTCCTTGTGCCATTTTGTACGCATGTATCAAGTATGAAGACAAATCTTCAAATATTATATCTCTGTCCAAAAAACTATAGTAGCCATTGTATAAATAAGCTTTTACTTAGGTGTGAAAAATAAGACAGATTGGATATACTACCAAATGAATAATTAATCAATACATGTGTCATGAATATATCATAATCGGAACTACATCTACAGCATCTAAGGAAAAATGTATGATATAGAACAACAGCTTAATTCAATAGGGAGAAAGCATAGCAGATCTTTTTATTATTCATTGAACACAGACGATAGTGAGTGAACAATCCATCAAAACGAATTGGAAGCAAAGTAGAAAATGTAAAGGTTTTCTTTTGCTGAGCATGCAGACTGGTGCTTTGTTGTATAATGACCAGTGACTGGGCCAGAAATAGAGAGAAAGAGACAAAGAGGAAGCGGTAGATAGAGAGTAATAAAAAGGGAGGGAAAGAGACAGAGAGAGAAAAAATGAGAGAGAAAGAGAGAGAGAGAGAGAGATTTTGTAAAGCATATTTGTCAAATGCAGAGCCCACTGGCTGAATCTGACCTGCCACAAATTTTTATCCAGCTCGCATATTAATCTAGTTTGTAAATTAATTCTGGCTTGTCTGGCTGCAGCAACAGTTAGTGGGTCCTAGTTGCCATACAGACAGCACTATTGCCTGCCTCGTGCTAAACACTGACTGTAGAAAGTAATGGACAAAGTGAGTATGACATCATACATTGAAATCCTACTGGCCTGTTTGAAGGTCAGGAAGTGAGATTTCTGCACACCAACATTTCTGGAGCCAGAGTTTGTGTAGTAGAGTAAAACAGTGGAGCAGGTAAAGCCAGCCCATATTGCCTCAAATGGTCACAAACTACGCCCACGTGTAGCCTGGAACCATGGCTCAGGCTGCTGCCCAAGAATAGGAATACTGTATGCAGACATGCTCCCTTACATTGAAATCCACACAAATATAAAGAATTTAGCAGCAATTTTCTGAGTTGGAGGCTTGGAAACTTTGGAATTTTTTTTACAAATCCATTTGCAGATAAGGAACAATGCCTATAAAGGCATATTTGATCAGTATTAGGCACCACATTTGTAACTCCAGTGACCTGTATGAATTTGTATCTCTTAATCTGGTGAAGTATTAGGCAGAACTCTCAAATTTACTTTGGATTGGTGCAAGTGATGAGGTCTATCACACAATGGGCTCTATCTTTGTGAATCAATGGCGCAAAGTGCGCAGGGTGTGGCGGCTATCTGTGGTATTTTCGTGGCCAGAGGCACGGTACACTTGTGGTGCAATTGGAATTAGGGTGGGATTAGGAGAAATACATTATCAGTAAGTGTGGTAGGGATCGTCATGACCAATAAAATCACCTCTTTTCCTTCCCTTTAAATCCAGTGTGCTCTGACAATTTCATGATGGAGAGAACAGTCCAGAGCTTCTCCGCCACAAAAGCTTCTCCCAAGAGGAAACTGATGTCCTTGTGTGGGAGGTGCAGAATTGCCACAAGCGAATATACGGCACTTTAAATTAAATTAGCACATTTGGTTACCGTGTTGCTCTGGTCCTTGGAGAACCATTGCCCAATGTAGGAGATGGTTCAATGATATTATCTGAAGAGCCAAACAGAAGTTGCTGGTGAACTGCAGGGACAATTTGGCTATAGGAGGGGGGCCATGACATCTAAAGAGGATGTGACTGCCTCCACAATCCCCACTGCCATAGCATATACTGTCAGGTCTATGTTAGATGACAATCATTAACACCACACCCACATGTGTATATAGTTAGAATGAATGAAAAATGTATCTTATTTTTCCCTGCTTCAGAAATTTAAATCAAAGTCAAATTGGCCAATATATCCACAAACAGTGTTGGTAAGCTTTTGAATAGGATCTGTTAATGCGCACATTGCGTGGTAAAGCCACAAAAGTAGCACAGCATCCCGGTATTCCTTGACACCGAAATTGCACTGCACCGTGACACACTCCCTACTGTGCCTCTCCTCCCACTTTGGTGCAGTCAAGTTCATAGCAAGTCTTCAAAATACCAAACAGTATTTTGCACGAAGATACCACTTTGCTGGCCCAAAGCCCTACCATGCGCTGTCACAAAAATTGGGCCCAATGACTTATTAGTCAAGGTTGGCTTTTACAGTCATCACATAACTTGCCATACATGTCAAGACCTCTCTTATGAACAAGTATACAAAATTTTGTGGGCGAGTTACAATTGCTTTGCAGTCCTTTGACTGCCTTGTTATTCTCATAAACTAATCTGCTGAATGCCAATTTTAAATGGATCGTGAGTTTTAATAGGTTACAGAAGTGGGCTGGGGAAAGTGAAGGATTAGTACATGGGCTTTTATCAGGCCACAGAGACAGCTTCAGAAGCAGCTGAAGAGACAGCCAGTGTCTCTGGCTGAAGAGAAACGACAGCAGTTGTGGCACCAAGTATGGAAATCCATCTCATGTAGAATTATATCAAGAGTGATGTATAGTCTGTTGTTCATAGTAGTCTACAACTGTCCCTTTGTATTGACTGCATGTCAGGCCTTTTTTCCTTGTTGACAATGTCTTTGCATCAGTCACACCAAGATAAATCCCTGTACATTTATTGTACTAAATGTATAACTGTAATAAAATGATTCTGATTTATATGAATAACTTTAATAATAATAACAGTTTATTACATGATGGTATTGCTATTGCAGTGGAATTACTTGCCATGCACAGCGCCTGAGTAATTTGGCTATTTATTAGGCTATTAATTAGCCTAACATGTTAGATGCATGCCTTAGTTGCCTAAATTGATTTATATAACAGAAATAAAGAAGAGTAAATTACATTTACAGACACGATGTTACACAGTAAGAGAGATATTTCAGACAATGTACAATATAAACAATACATATGGTTACAATATCCACATATTACTTACATATTTATGGCCTATTGTTGTTGAGATTGATAATGTGATGTGCTGTAGTGGGTTAAGTGTAACTCAAATTGTAGATGTAGTCTAGCCTAAGTGCAGTGTAGATTAACCACAATGACATCCCCACACTGTGTGCACTCCCTCACCCTAAATTCTTCATTAGGCTGGATTTTCATTTTAACACACACCAAATGGAGGCAAAGGAAAAGCAAGTGAATGATGTATAAGTGAGTGTGCCACTGTGCGTGTGAGTATTAGACAGCGTAAGAGGGAGTGAGAGAGAGAGACAGAGAAGAAGCCAGAGACAGACAGACTCCGAATGTGAGGGCCTCTGTGTGTGCATCCAGCCTTTATGATGTAAACTGAATGTAACCTTTCTCCCCTTACAGAGCTCCTGCAGTAGGGACTGGGAAGCCCCGCCCCCCTGGGAGCCAGCATAGACTAGCAAATGCATTCATCTGAGCCTCAGCTGCTGCGTGGTCTGGGTGTAAAGTGAAACCCTCCATGTTCCCATGCAGTATGGGGCACAGAGGGACGGTCAGAGAAGGGTGGGGACTGTTCACTTGGTAATCAGCCCTTGCACAATGTTAATCCCAAACTGGACAGTGCCTTGAAGATACTTTCAGGAATTTACAGCATTCTGCAAGTGGGAGAATAGGCAGAGGCAGTAGCTGCCGGTTTGACACAATTCATATCTTATCTTGTATCTCTGTACACCCACAGCACTCACTGTGCTACAGCGCCGAGCCTCTTGCCAGCGCTGGTAGCCTCTGACCCCACTCTTACACCACTCATTGGCTTAATTATCTGTGCTCTTGGTTATCATACCTACGAATATATCATCACTGTTATTACTTCTTTGGTTATAGCCAAAGCAATTCGTAAAATATGTAAATACATATATGTATATTATTTGAAAATATCCTCTTACAAAAATTGCCTGTTATTTTAAAATGAAATATCAGTAGATCTCCTCTCTGATGCAAATGGATGCTCTATGGAAATGACACTCTGTGTTGTAGCCCCAGATGCTATAGCCCTCTGACCAGCTCTTATCTTTATTATTATGGAGTCAGAACCTGCCTGTGGCTGTTTAAATCAGTTGTCTCACCAAGGCCATTTCAGGCTGATATATGAACAGCCTTTCAGCCCCTTTAGGAGAATCTCTTAGTTTTATTGTTCACTTATTGTATTGTGGTAGAGATTTCCCCTTCTTTTTGAGTCTAACTCACACACAAAGTGAGAGGAGGCGAGATAACTGGGACAATATATAAATCACTTTTTTCAAGCAGTTTTTATTAATATATCTTTTTCAGTTTCCCTATGAGGAATTTGAGATTTTCAATGGAAACCACTCATCCATTCCTTCACCCATATGTACTTTTAGTAATTGAAAGATACAGCAGATGGATAGATAGTTAAATAGATAGCTTTATAGCTAGACAGATAGTATTTGCCCGCAAACATAACAATACTGAATACGCTGTATATGCAAACAAAGGACACAGCCTAGGCTAACCAAAGCTTACTGTACAAGTGTGTCATAAACCAGTAATCAAGTTCTACATTATTAAATCATATTATCTTAACTGAAGAATAATGAAAATTGCTTTGCAACCGAAAGCACATCTTTTCTAGGGCATCTCTGAGCTGGTAGCCTATGCAAGCCTTGTTATGAAGTTGCTATCGCTTGCACATTTTTTTTTTTCAATTTACAAAATTAATTTCAAAGATGGAAGAGCTTCTTCACTTTATTTCTTTGAATTGCATTTCTGCTATTGAGCCTAGCCTCCCTCAACTTCCCATTTTAACACTTTAACTTAGTAACGTTAGGTGTCTATTACAGGCTTAGTAAGCGGCTGTTGCCTTGAAACAGCAAACAACTTTGGAATGGCTGAAGCTTCGCAAATATCTCTGGAGCTGCTCTGAGAGCAAGGTGAGTGTGGAAAATATAGGTAGCCTTCAACTCCTTGCAACCCTATTCAATTAGCCCTACAGTAGATAAATGTTGAGGTAACACCTGGTCTAAGTAAAACACTTTATTTAGAATTAACCGAAAGCATCAACTGATTATAATTAGCCTACAACATTTGACATGATCATTTCATTTCAAGCACAATTTCAATGTGGAAATCAATGGAATACTGATTTGAAATGGTGCTTACTCTGAAAAATCAGAGCTTTGTGTGTGTGTGTGTGTGTGTGTGTGTGTGTGTGTGGGGTGGTGGTGGTGGTGGTGGCGGTGGTGGTGGTGGGGGGGGGGGGGAGTGAGGCACCGGCAGGTAATCTAATTGGCACAGCTCCATCATAAAATAACTCTTTTCTGCTAGGAGGAGATGGAGAGGATGTTGACAACAACTCGAGTCCCACAATAGAATAGAATCAATTATTTTTAACAATAGTGGCATTTAATAGGATGTGTGAGGATGACACTCAAATCACAGGCACAAAATGAGAAAGTGTTTTATTGCCATTGTGAGTGCTCTTACTCAATACGTGTATGTTTCATGGCAACAAAACATCTGCTTAGCAGAAATGAACTCTCCTATGTGAAGTGGCTTAAGAGCTTGCTTTGCGGTATCACTGGGAAGGCCAGGGGGGAGATTAATTCATTAATTCATATCAGTACACATATAAATCTATGAATGATTTACCTGCACAATGAATTTAATTTGCTTTAGTCGTGCACGGGTACTGTGTGCAATTAAGTTATCACATTGACTGTCAAAGTGAAGTCTTGTTTACTAGAGTATGAGTATGAGATGCCTATAATTGGTCACTGTGTAATGGATTGGTGACCAATATAGCCCATTTATTTATGGGCTTCACTCGCTAGTGGTGACAGGAGGATTCACGGGATAAACACACCAATTGAGAATGAATTATGACCTCTTATTATGGGCAGTTTGTCTTAAAGATCTGCAAACCAATTCATCTCAACTCAGCTGACTGCATGCTTGAGCTGGGTCAGAAGGTTCTTATGATACATGACTGTATCAGTTAGAAGTGGTTGGGTTAGGGGTTTGGAACAGCATCTCAAAACGAAGATCTGTGTTTTGAGTTATGATGGCTTATGCTCTCCTTCAATTATTACACACATTAACAACGTAAATAAACCTTTTAGAAAAATGTTGAGAATAAAAATACATGTAGAAGTCACAACATGTTCAGCTGTAACATATTGTCAATCAACACATCAGCAATACAGACAATACACTTCAGAATAAAAACCTATTTTCCATCCAGACACTCAAAACATAAATAAAGCCAGTATTTGGACAACTTTCTACAATATGGAGTATGTATGAAGTATTCTAAGACCTAAAGTATGTTTGGTTAATACAGTAACCTGTATGGAAAGGTATAAAAGTACGACTCGCATGTTATTATTGAGCCAGAAGTGGTGGCACTCTGCTCCAAAATGTTTGCGGAGAGATATTATATTGCATCATTTAAGACCATACACAGATAACGTAGCTTATGTCTAGACTCCTCTGTAGACAGAATGACTAAAGTGTGTATTATAGAGGTTTGGATATTTCTTCTAACTCGGTTAGTTGGTGTGACATTGGCACAAGATTGAACTCCCTCTCCAGCAGTCAGTGTTTGCAGGGTGAGTCATAAGAGACCATGACTAATCATGAAATAACCTGTCGCATATCTGAGGGAAACTGGCAGTGTGGCTTGTATTTTCCAATCTGTTAAACATAGCTTAGCACAGCCTGTGTCTGTTTGCATTCTAATGAGCTATCGGCTTGCATTAAATTATCTCTATCCGTGACACTTTACGCAAAGGTTGCAAAAGGTCAATGAAGCGATGTCTAGTGGCTCTGATAATGAGCAGTTTATTTGTGAAGGAGGAAATTTTGATGCCAAACAAAGGGCTAATGAAAGCATTATGATGCTGGGCATCATACTTTGTTTGCGGTGAAAAATACTACTTCAATCCTGACCATGCAAAATAAAAACACTTACTGCATTATCTCATCAGTTTATGCTTATATGCAGGAATGGAAAGAGAAAAAAATATATCCTACTCAAGAAGAAAGACTGAAATTTCAAAGGGTTCAAACAAGGTTTTTTTTAATTAAAAAAGGCATGTCATTAGATCTGTGGTAAAAAGACTGAATGCTCCTCCTATTATTCAATAATGTTACAAGATGTTTCTTTTGCTATTGGCTCTCTAAATAGCTGGCAAGCAAACTAGCTAAACAACAAACAGGCAAGCACAAACCAACAGTACTGTAGTTGGATGGGTAGCTTTTTTGGCTAATGTTAACAAAGCTACTATCATGGATAAATGAGCTTTTAATGTTCCACTTTAACTTAACATTACTTCCACAGGCATGCACAGATACAGATACAATTTCCAACTGGCGAGTTTCTGATGAAATGCTTGTATGGAAAGCATACAAGATTTGTATTTTGCAATTGGTGCAATTTAAAATGTAGTGAAAGCATAGGCTAGGAAAATTACTGATTTTGAAAAATACTCAAAAATGTACATATACAAAAAAGCTACTTAGTTATACTAATGAGAGTAAATTGACCCTTGCTTATGTAAAGCATTGGTTACAGTATGTGTGCAACATTTTGCTGCTGATGAAGATGACTTCCATTGTTGTTGCTGTCCTCATCTTTTTCTGATGTGCACCAACACAGAGCGACAGCGACAGTAATGTGTGCGTGTGAGGTAAAAACAACATGAATTCTGATCTGACTGGTCAGACTCAGGTCGCATTGCTGCGTATCAGATATGTATCAGATCTAGGACCACATACAAATGTGGCCAAAATCAGAATTAAAAATGATCAGATTCCATGTGTTTTTTGGTGTTCACGCTGCACTGAAAAAAAAAAAGACCTGTGTCACTTCCACCTGTAGTGTGAACGCAGCCAAAGACTTATTTTAATGTGAGAAATTGTAAGGTCAGAAAAGCCAAAATAGGTCAAATAGACATTATTCCCTTAGGTGCTTGACTTCTTTTCACATCTATACAACTGTCAGAGGGTGTTCCACTAATGCCTAAAAGCCTTTTCTGTGCTGTAGAAAAGGGATTGGAGTGGTCAGTCATTGACTTAGGGCGTATTTCATAAGAGGCTGAGCCAATATTTTGTCTCATATTTTTCACTATTTTAACATCAGAATAGACATATTAACAATGTAGAAACGAATCCAAAATATATCTGTGATCCTTGAGAAAATAATTATAATTAGATCGCACACTATTCAAGTGTAGTTACTTTAATTTTGGAATCTGACTGCATAAACGTAAGATTACAGTGACACTTTCTACCCATGATTGGTTAACTTTTATAACCCAGTAAGCTCTGCCAGACAATTACACAACGCATGCTTTGCTACCTCTGTGATGGAGCTTTAGGGAGCTGTGCCAGCAGCCAGGGGCTCAGGGTATCCGTATGACTCATACAGAATAGAGGTCTAGCAGAAACGATCATTTCTAGGGAGAGACAGGCACACAGCCTCTACACTGAACAAAGCTGGCATAGGGCGGCGGATAAGATGATGGCTCTGGCAAGTGACAGAAAAGACCTAGGATCTGACATAATTTGGCCACTGTAACATGGCGCTGAGCTTGCAACAGTTCTATGAGATGTTGAATGCTTTTACATGAAGACCTCGTTCTGAATAGGAGTTCATATTCTCATGCTGAGGTCAATTAAGTTGCTATATGCATTTTTATATCCCATTCATGAGTATCCCTGTAAACATAAAAAATGGAATCTTACCAAGAATATCACCATGGATTTTTACCAAGGAAACGTTATTTACACAAACTAAAAAAAAAGGATGCATGTATTAATTGGGATGAGATGACTGCATGCCTTCTGGTTTCTCAAAATTTGGGATAAGAGCTTATCTAGTAGGTTACGGGGATATGATGTCTAAATGACTCAAAATGGAATACATGAAGACAATTACAATATATACGCATGTACTGTATGTAAACACATACTGAAAACATGAAGATGAAGAAGAGACTGTTTTGACAGAACTTTGAATGGTAATTGACTTTGATGGAGGCAAACAATGTAACTAGTCCGAAGGGAAATGCTGTGACTGGCACTGATCAAAAGATGACTCTAAGGTTCAGTTAGAGCAGTCTTGAGGAGAAAAAGCCCAGGGAGATTTCTGGGAAATTTTCTATTCATTCTGACCTAGTTACTGCCTTAGGTAAAGAAACAGAAGCAGTGATCCTCGAATTTCTAATCCCTTCTCAGTTTGAAAAGATAGTAGTACAATGCAAACAGACCAACTAACTGCAAAACTGCAGGCAATCAAACGTACAAAATCATTCAGTTGGCCTCAGGAGTCTCATAGTATTCAATGACCATTAAGGAGATGGATACAGAGGTTGTCTAGTTGTACACCACAGTCACCTCAGGGTCGGTATTGTTAACAAGGGGGACTGTGCCTCCAATAATGAAACAAAGCCTGAACAAGCGGGCAGAGCAGGCCTTTGTTCCTGAGAGAGCTCAGATGTTTGTATATTAGCAATATGATTCTGCTTATGCTCTATTAATCGAATCAAGCATTGATTTTTCTTGCTGCTATATACTGTGTTTGAGTGCGGGAGGTTTGTAGGAGGGTGGGAAGGATGTGGGGTGGGGCGTTATCATTATGTGATATCATGCAGGCAGGAGGGCCAGCTCAGTCAAGACTTGGACTTGACCCTCTGGAGGTAATTGCAGAGAATCAAAGAAAGGTCAAAACCTCTTTCATAATGAACAATAGTTCAGACCTCCTGCATGCAGTAATGTCAAGGGAGAGGAACTCTCTCACCCAGCGTCTATCTCCAAGGTGCTCAACTGAGCGTTTCTTTCTTTCTTTCTTTTTTTGCGATTCTTTCTACGAGCTGCCATCCAGAATCCAAAAGGCTCTATTAATTTGCCAGTCATGCTACCTATACTGAATTTGACGTTAGAATGGTTATGGGACTGTGAAATCAATACTTCTGTAGGAGGGCTGTCCAAGCCTACACCTTCACTTTCTCATATTCTCTCAAACACAATAGAATGTCCTACACAATAACAATTCCTAATCAAAATTACTTAAATTGCCATGAACTACATTTGTCATAGTAATACATGCTTATTTTTAATGAAAACCATATAAAGAGAAGAGACAAGAGACACAAATCCTGTCCTTACATCTGTTTACAGCATGTTTTACATTCAAAGAATGTAAAACAAAATCAGTAGCATTCAGGAGATTCAAAACTATAAGGAATGAAGCATATAAATGCCAAAGTCCGTTTACAACACTAGCATATAAATAAGAACAATGGTTTTCAAATTGCAATAACAATGAATATGTCACCCTCCTAAATTGTATGCGTTTCGCTGCCAGATCAGCCACAAGACAAAAGAGGTCCTTTTATTTTTAAGATAATTTGTCTATGTTGCCGTGTGCCAGGCTTTTTTATCACACTGTAACCATTAATGGTCAGGAATGATAGTAGTGTATTGTTACATTATGCTTGGTTATTGATTTGGTTTAGGTCCAGACCCAGAAGAGTGTAACAAGCCTATTTCTGGTAGGGCACCATGTGACAAGAGTAGCAATATGTTTTCTTGAGCCTGGGTCCCGGGGCGAGAGATTAAGTCTGAACCCCTATCCTGGATTATCCTGCTGGCCTTTGGGATACACTCGTAATCGTGAATGACTGCACCTGAAATGAAGGTCAAAGGAAAAACGGAATTTGACTGAGCACTTGAACTTACAGTTTTGTCACACTAACAGAAAATGGGGTACACTGACATTTTTTCACACGGACACTTGCACAATGGTTATAGATATATCTTTGCACAAATAGCCTATTAATGTTTTCTTTTCATAAGAAACCAAACATCTACAGAAATTACATATTTTAAAAATATTTTGGTTCAGATTTAGGCTTGAGTGAAAAATTCTAAACTATGTTCTGATGATCTTATACTCGGCCTAAATATAACATGCATCCAGGGCTACACAGAGCCTCTGCATGCAACATATACTTTATAATTCCATGAAAATTACAATTTATGATAGATAATGGCAACCTCATTAAGCTCTTTTGAAAAACTGCAACAACACTGTAATTTAGACACAAATAAAATGGAAGCTAGCTACTATGCTTGCTAACTGGCACATGAAGTAGGAAGGGAAGACAGCTGCTGTCTTAGTGTCCATGCTTCTCTACCTTGCCTGCATGCCCCGAGGCTACAGAGTTTGCCTCACTGTCAAGGGAATTAAACAATTCAAAGAAAATGTTGACTTACAAATTAACGCCGAAGGTAGGCTCCATGCTCTGCAGATAACTGGTTGGTACTAGTAAATTGGTTAAAATCAGGTGAGGTATGTGGTGTGTTTATCAGATGGGTGCATGTGCAGAGTCACATGGTAGGGGTGTGGGGGTGGGGGGGGGGTGGGGGGGTTGCATGGACGCTGCCCACTGGTATCCCAGAATCCTGGAATATGTCAGTATGAGAGAAAAAGAAGCAGGAACTGTTGCATCTGATTTAGTGCAAATCAATAGTTACCCATTGTGCCTTTAAGACTCGCTTGTCCATGGGACATCAAGGGAAATTGTATGTTTACAACTGCTGTTTGGGCTATGCCGAAGTAAAATGAAATAACTCTCCTTCAGTCTGGTTATTGCCTAAACATAATAGAGCATTAAAACACATTTTTTGTTATCCAGTTTTAAATGCTCTAATGACAGCTATGGTGCTATTTGTATTTGCTTCCAGCATTATGTTATCATTCAGTGGTAGACAGGCAGTTACAAACTCAGACAAACACACACACACATACACACGTACCGAGACACAGGTAATGAATATGCCAAAATAATCATCTGTAATTGTGGAGGTTAACCAGTCATTAAACTCTCCATATGCTTACGGAAATAAGCATTGGAAATTGAATAGAACATCATAATATAGCTCTGTGACTTTGGTGATGATAAGATGACCTAGAAGCAATTACTGTAGCACAGATGTTTGCAGCATGCCTGCTAAACGCTTATATGAATATAAATCTGCAAAAGCACAAACTAGAGATCTCAGAAAAAAAGTTTTCTGAATCCCTCATAAGCTTCTAGAGTTCTATTTTGTTTCTTGTGAGGTAGCCTATTAGTTGTGATTTCTCCTCCTTCTTTTCTAATGCTGGTCGCTTGGAATAGGTAGCAGACCTTGATTGGTACACAGACTTGGAAGAAGACAATAGGCGGGCGAAGTGAATTATTTGTCAGACTTTTAAGTGTGTGAGATGAACAATGCAGCAGATGGTGGCACGGATGAGACAGCCTTTCCCTCCTAATACTGTCGGCTGCTACTGAATATTGTCCTGCCTATATTTATGTTTGTTACACTTTCCATTTGTTTTGATGAGTCAACTTAAGAAACCTATATTGTGTTTGCTCAGAAGAAGGAAGAAACCTGATATATTGGTTAGGGCTTTTATATTGGCCATTCATGCCGTCCACTACCGGCATGATCGAGGGTCCTTCCTGACCACAGCTATAAAAGCAGTCTGTAACAGCTGCAGTGAGATTTTCTTTTCTTTTCATATGCTATTTTTGCACTTATTTGCTCAATGCTTTTTGTAAAGGGAGGAATACATCCCAGAGTTCAATACAAAAACATCAGTGTTTGTATCGGGCTGCAAAAACCCATACTGGTCGAACCCTACCTGTGACATCATCGATATCAGCTCTTCCCTCTGTCTCTGGTTTCAAAATACCACATACATTCATGCACACTACACATTTGTTTTGCTTTGGATCTTTAGCCCTAGGCAGCCATTTAGTTGCTCTCGTGGAAGACTTTCCAGTAGCTTAAAACTATTGTGAGATAATACAGATAATACTAAAATGTCAGCTGTTATTTGAGAGAGGTGTTATTCACACTCTTGGATTGAAAATGCATTAAAATCATGCAGCACGTAGGAAACATAGCTTTTTGGTAACAAGCTCAAGTACACAAGTACTTGTGAAAAAGATTAACAACTAGAGAAAATACTGCAAAATCTACTTAAACTACTACTTGAATGACTTATGAATAATTGTTCCCCAACACTTGAATCTATGCAACAAAAATTGAGATCAATCTGTTCTGTGGACATTTCTAAAGCGTTTAGAAATATTTAGACTTTCTTAAATTATCAACAAATAGAGTTTGGAGTGTGACGCCCCTTCACCCCTAATAAAACAATACCACATCCCATATAATACCACATATCAATAAAGATTAGCACACAGGCATAAACAATTCTTGTAATTATTCGGAATGACTCTGCAGCAAATGAGGCTTAACTTGCCATGACCACTGGACCAATAAGCTTAATGTTAATCTCTTGCTATTATAAGTATGAAAAGCCTTTGAAAAAAGTCTGGGACTATTATTTTGGACATAGAGGGCTCTTAATAGTGAAAATGGCAATCAAAAGACTGCTGTACTTCCTAAATGTTGTGCAATCAATGTGTCTATTTCTTAAGACAGAAATGCATGTTACCACCTACTCACATAGGCTACATATATGCATGGCATACACACTTACTGTACATGCACATGCACACTTTATGCTTATTAGGCAGTTCTTGTGGGTGTTTGAAAATAAACCAAAGGAATTGTGAACAAATGCCAAATGCAAAATGTTCAACAAATTCCAATTACCCCATCACATTAAGTGTTTCTTTTTAAACACAAAATAGCACTAAATACCACACAGTCTCAGTAGTGAAAATGTTCCAAGTAAAGAAAATGTCTAAATCAGCTATTTTATACTTACTGTATGTCCTTCAAGTCATGTAAATAATTATCGTTGGAAGAACACATCCATGGTATCCAACTGAAGACTGATCCATCATTTGTATCTTGCATTAACAGTGTTGTTTTTAATGCATGTTTAATTTACAGTCGGTTCCATCTTATGCAGACCTTAAGGTCTTCAGTAGCAGTAGCTTCAAAGACGACTTTTTAATCACCATATTATGCTAGTGCTTTAATAACAAATAATTATTCAGAACACTTCAATTGCAATACATAGTGCAATTAGGAACTGTGTATCTGTCAGAGACACACATACATGTACACATTTCACAACAGGGGTCAGAGCGCAGGGGCAGCAGGAGCAGGTTTGGGTTGTAAGTCTTATTCATAAACACTTTTTTTTTTACAGGAATGGACACACAGCATTGCAGTCAGGTGAAAACCCTGTAACCCCAATTTTGGTGATTTTCATGTTTTCACTTCAGTTAAAATGTCCTCTATGGGTTGAAAAAATTATCTTACCTCTTGGGGTGATGAAAACCTTTAATAACTAATTGGATAAACTCAAAAATGCATGGTTGTCAAGCTAAAAACAAGGCTTTTTAAAATTATAATTACAATTTTCAAGAGGTTCTCAGACAACAGTGACAACAAGTTGTGGTTGTCCACCCCTTTACACAGGTTACAACTGTGTGTAATCTGAAAAGATGTGCAGCCTCTTAACAGAAATGATGTCTGACCGAATGCTCCCAATAACATCTCCTATTTTACTGATAATTTCACATGAGTAGTGTCATCTTTAAGCCATCAAAGGGCCCGATCAATATCATCATTTATATACCCTGTGGAGACCAGTGAGACACCTTCTCCAAAACTACAGAGAAACCCCCACCATCCCACCCAACTAGGCGTAGCAGATAGCAAACGATGAACTGCAGCCAGGCTACTTACGGTCACTGCAGAACGGGCCCCCATAGGTGGTCATGGTGCAGTCACAGGAGAAGCCCTCCCACAGCTGCAGACACACTCCCTGGTGGTGGCAGGACTCCTCTGTGCAGGTGGTGCTGGGACCTGGGCAGGGGTGAGGGGGGTGTTGACAGTTGATTTACCAGATGCCTACACAATGACAATGCTATGTCCTCTGCCTTTTATTGTTGCTTCCTCACTATTGAGTAAGGGATATTATACAACGAGTCGATATTTGTCGCAAAATACGCCCCAACAGGGTGAGGCAGGTCTTGATCGACCTGGCTAAATAGGCATATTTTGCGATAATGACCGGCTCCCTGTACATTATCCCGCTTATTACACGGCTACTTACCAGAGACATGAATCACCTGACACAAAATATTGACGTGAATTGATTTCTTTACAAGCTTAAAAAGTAGTTCAGCAGGACTGCAGCCATAGAATCGTCTGTAGCTAGCATCCATATGCTACGCTATAGCACAGCTGCAACCATAGCAACCTAAACAAATTTGGTAAGGTTGCCGCTCGGCCTTTAACCAGCAATCAAAAGTTTCATAGAAGTGAATATTTGACACATTTGTCTGTAACCTAGGTTAGCGGTTGTCCGCACTAACCAAGGAGTCACGTCTTTTTGACAGTTAATTCGATAAGAAAACAAATCTTAACCGGACTTCTTGACTGCGGAGTGATATAGAAAGCGTTAGGCTAATTGGCCAATCACAATTGAGCATTTAACAAAGCCGTGTAGTAATCATATCACATAACAAATGCGGTGTAATTAGTTTTTAATCAACAGTCGCACTGGGTTTCACAGGCTTCATCTCTGTTCTGTCAACTGGTGATAATACAAGAAATCCAGATTGTAAAAAGGACCCCCAGGTGTCTGTACCGTGCCTCACCTCCACAGCCATGCTCCACCTGTCCCACCTTGTGGAGGGCGTCTGCCAGCAGGTCGGGGAGTCTCCCATTCAGGTCCACAGATGCCAGGCAGCCCTGGTATCCTTCCCTGGATGCTATCAACCTGGGCAGGCTGCTGTACATGCTCTTGCCAACACCACCAATGTACAGCTCCCCTGGGAGACATGTACAGGACTTAGTGAAAAAAAATTATCTCAAACAAAATCCATTTAATTGGCAAGTATAATTGCATATACTTGGAATTAGAGTTGGTGCATATAACATGAGCAGATTATGCAGACAATGTGCATGGTACTGTAAGAGATAAAAATAATTGCATTACACAATAGTATAAACAATATATTGTATGCAGTATATCCAATGCACACAGATTGAATTTAAATATACAAATGTGAGGTGTACAAGGGCACGGTGCAAATATTAAAGTACGAAAAATTGAACATATTTAAATTGCTGTGATGAATGACTAAGCACTCAAAGTGTCATGATTCAACTTGCCTTTGATAGATCTTGTATGAAATTTTGTGTGAATGGTACAAATGGTCTAAACGTAACATTATTAAATGTACTGTGTAAAACAGCAGGTAAGAATTGTCTATCTGGGGTCTGAAGTTGCAGTGAAGGAATATTTCACTTAATTAGTAGATTAACTACTTATCACTTAACAAGTAGGCTAATGATTTACTGTTTAACTGTATTTGACAGGGTAAATGTGAAAATTGAATGTCCTGTGTATCCTTCACTGAGTATCTATAACACATATTCAAATGTGACCTATTATCCAAACCAATATTTCTACAGCATAATGGTTTAGACAAGCTACCTTTTAGATCCAGGTTGCGGGCTCCATTGGCATGTTGGGTGACGGTGCGGGAATCAATCTTGAGGATGTGTACATTGCTGTTGTCCCGGGAGACGACCACATTGTGCCACTGGTTGTCATTGAGTGGCTTGTCAGAGTTGCCCTTCATTAGTGATGGCCCATTGCCCAAGTCAAAAACATAATGAATGTACCTAAGACAGAAAATAGGACAATACAGATGTTTGTTTACACTCAGTACATCTCATCTATCATTATTTACCAAGATATATTACTGTTTCCTAGCATTCCCAGTTTTTATGTGATTAAATAATTTAAGCAAATGTATGAAGGACTGAATGCTGTATTACTGTTTAAATAAATTCCATGTAAATGTACATGTTAAGGCGCTAGGCATGCTATCACCTTGATGTTAGGTTTGATCAAGTGACGGCGCACTGGAGGAATTGGCTTTTGAACCTGACAGCTCTTTTTTTAAAACGGAATCTAGTTTGAATCAAAGTTAAGTAACATCCATGGGAATGCTGCTACACTTCTTACAGACATGAAACTCAGCAGCCTGAAAACGGTGACAGAAGTGTGTGAAGCTACTTTTGGTCTGTTTTGTCGGTGCATGCTTCTGCTGCAGGCTCCAGAGCTGAACAAGGCCTCCTGCTGACTAATTGCTTACTGGGTGAGTAAAGTCTGGGCAAGGTTTGACAGTGGGAAACTACAATTGTTGTCTTGCTTCCTCTGTTTCCACACCCCCTCTCTGCTTTTCTCTGTAACAGAATTATTTACGATGAATAAAACATTGGGAACATATTTTTGATGGAGTCAAGTGTGCTAAATGTGATCAAGTAGGTTGGAGTGTGAGAACAACAGTGGTACTGTGGTACTGGCAGTTATTGTTTTTCACTCTTGCTTCCTCTCCTCTGCTTCCCTCTCTAACAAAATAATTAATGATGAATAAATGATTTTGAACCTGTTTTTTCTCTCTACAGCGCTGCAGGCTGATGGAATGAAGTTACCACTCATGATCAAGTAGGTTTGAGTGTGAGAAAGAATAAAAGCGATAATGTGTAACTATTCATATGCCCCAAGTTTTGTCTGCACAAATATTGTTGTGTTTAATCAATAGAATGTACAAATGGGTTGCCTCAGGCACAAAATGAGTTGAATATAAATAGCTTGGCCCAATCCCAAATAGCCCCTTCTATCTCTCCCCAGTCCAGACTTGTTCAGCACATGTGAATCCGAGTTAATGGAAGGGACCAGTCAAGTTGCGTGGACTGCAGCTCACTTCTAACACACTACCACTCACCCTTTGACTAGCTCCACCACTACGAAGTCACTTCCATCTCCAGAGTTGTAAAGTATTAGGCCGTCGGGACTGGTGGTCTTGAACTGGAAGAAGAGGTGCATGGAGGCATAGGCCTGTAAGGTGGAGAAGGCCAAGTAGCTGGCTTGGCTGAGAAAGGTCACAGGATCGGCCACAATGTGCCTCATGCCGAAGCGAGCGTTCAGCTCGCAGTAGGAGATGTCTCCATTCTTGCACTGGTCCAGATAGAGCATCCCGTTGAAGGAGAGGGCTTGCAGATGCCCAATGAAGTTGGAAGGCATCACAGCGATGAAGCGCCTTTCTGTCATGATACCCGTCTCGATGTTGTTGAACTCCAGTCGGGTGTGGGCGCCAGTCATGTGGCCTAAGGGACAACACATGCAGGTTAAATGGCAAATACCTGCCAACATCTATATCTTTGTTAGTATTGCCCCTCCACCCCTACCTTCCACGGTCACATTGTCCACAGATAGCTGCAAATTCTTCCCACGGCGCACCACCTTCACTGTGTGCCACTCATTGTCATTCAGCTTCTGGCCTACCAGGAGAATCTCTGGTCCCTTGCCTAGGAGGAGGAAAACCTCAAGTGACAATCACATCACGTTGGTTCAATATAAATTCTTTCCAGACGAAGCCCTCAACAAGAGAAACACTCGCTCCTCGGGGAACATACATTAACTTACATGCCGCATCATTATCACTCACATGCACACAGACATCAACAGTCGCCTGCAACCAGTCTTTTGCAACCGCTCATCAAACAGTATAAGGGCAATATAAGAGAGAGGAAACAAAGAAACTACAAACATAGCCCCTCCTCTAAAGATTCAAGTGTTGATAGATGTTTAATTCTTTTGAGAAATATGTCTCCTACTCCACATGTGTAACACTATTTCTATACTGAAATATCATCTGCATGTGCATCTCCTTTATAGAATCATTTGATTGATGTCTGACACATAAAGGAGACATAATGGTCATTATCCAGTAGCCTGGCCCAAACATGCAGCTTTAAAGTTTCAGGATTTCTGTACCATCCACTGCTTTTTTCGCTGGTTTCAAAATAGGTCACAGTGCAGAAGCTTGCCACTGCAGCACCGTCATCCCGAATCAGTGCCTATGCAACAGGCCGACACGGCAGTTCAAAGGAGTTCTGACATCGCTTGGGAAACTAATTGGCCATGCCTAAGCTGACTGCGCCTTTAGGGGTTTGTCTGTCTAATTGAGCTCAGGGTGTAGGAGAATTACAGGGGACGTGGAGAGGACACTAAATGGGAAACATCAACTGGTTTCCGAACACTCCACAGTTTTCATCCTCGGGATATAGAACTGCGACTGGAGACTTCGGCCATGGCTGCATATCAAGTGTCTTTGCAGCACACTGCACGATACACACCCACCTGCTGAATTTTGACTACACAAACATACTGATCAAATAAACTATGATTATAGTATATTTACTAATGGAATGAAAAATATAACTCTTACTGGAGTCATATCTAACAAAAGCCATGTTTATCTTGTAAATCCTTCTAAGACTCTATCATGCAGAGGTACAAAATAGCTTTGCTGTAATGAAAGAGATAGTGATCCTCTGGATAAAGGGGACTGTTCATCTGATCTGCTGGAGCACTGCTGGTCTCAGAGTGGGGGTGTCCCTGCTATCTAATGTCAAAGCCTTAACCCAAACATCCTAATCGGAAAATAATAAAATGGAATAGAAATTAGCAAGAGCATTGTCATGAATGGTACTTATTTTATTGTACATTATTGTGATAAAGTGTATATTAACTGTGCATAATATTTTGAATTCACTTGGTGATACACACCAATAAAAGTATTTAATCTATAAAATGGACTGCACAATGTTATAAAATTATGCATGTTCCCAATACATTTCAGTGTTCAAAACATTTAATTCTCATTCTCAGGCATCAGTGGTGTTCCTCAGTAAAACTCATGATGTCATTACATGCTAATATCTCTGTTAATAGCTCTGTATAAGGCACATGCTATTTTATTATTATTCGTATTATCATTACTATTGCTGTTGTTGTTGTTACTAAAATCAAATAGTTTGATTTGGGGCACCAGATCAAAAGTGAAAACTCACTGTTGGCATCACCTCATGATTATACCAGCTGGAGTCTAAATGGCTTTTAGCTATCAATGAATATAAATGAAGGAAATGCATAAGGTACACAGAAGTACACAGAGAATGAAATTTACTATGCAGATTGTCTTTCGTATCAGTATAGTGATCTATTTCTAACACCACAGTGGGTAGGATTGTGGTGTAATATAATATATATTCAGTTTTCTGATTGTAGGCCCTTTGAAATGTGGACTCCTTTTAAAGTGCCGTTGCCCCACTAGCCAAGCTTCCAGAGGCTAGGGAGCAAGCTGCAATTTTAAAGGATCTATTTGGTCCAGTCTGATCCTCAGTTAAAATTGGATTTGATTAATATCTTCAAACAAGGATAACTTCAAAGGCATGGCGATGTTATACAGTTCAGCATTATAAGTGAGCTGAGGCTTTCAACATAGGCTGTGTGTGTTAATCAAAGCATGTTATGGTAATTATGTAATTTTGTAGAACAAATGCCTCATTTTAAATGTAAAACAATAATGTGCTTAGTGTACCATTATTCCAGAGTTTTCAGAGATTAATCAAGAGCATTGCTGCAATATTTGTTGTTGTAAATCACATGCCCATTATAGCCATTCCACTGTGGGTCCAATCATCATCATGGACAGCTTCCAGGCAGCTGCTGCAGATGGGCTGTCTCCCCTATTCCTTCAGAAATAAGCTAGAAGACAAAATACTGTATAGGCCACATAGAACTAGCTATGGTTGCAAGATGCCTCATTCTTGAATTTCCACTGCCTTGAAAACGGTTTCTGTCTCCACTTCCTAAAGCTGTGTTATCTATTGAACAACCTGGATTCACATTGCCTGTTAAAATGTAATCAGATTGTAAACTGGTCCTTCTGACTAGTCAAAACACAGATACTTAAAATCCATGACAAGCTTATGGTCCAAACTGAAATTCTCCCAGATGACAGTGAGCTCTAAATGAGCATCATTTAGGTGGCTAATACTGCCATTTAAAATTTGGCTCCATTTTTTTATTCCATTAAACATAAAATCCATCAACACACCATCCATTAACAACACTGCAGCTTCAAGCTCTTTCAGAGGTCACTGGTGTATGATACATACAACAGATAAGGAAGATAATTAATTTCACACAGAGAGCAACACACACATACATGCACGTTTTCAGTGTACATGGGGAAAATGTGCCTCAGGATGGTACATGATGGTACAATGCCATCTGCTGGTAGAGAGTGATATTTGACAGCCAGATATCTGAGGAGATAATGTTTTAGTTGTAATGAGCCATCTTCAATATATTTTCTTTGCTACTGTTGAGTTTAATGAACCATTCTAAAAATGGCAAAAAAATGGCTCATTGGGGGATTGGTTTAGCGGATTAGTTCACACACGTATAGCTCACTCCCCCTCACATTCCACTCACCCCCACACACACCCACAACCGCACACACACTACTCACCTTTGTTAGAGAACAATAACCTAATGCATTCAATACAAAGGATTGCTGCTTAGGTTCATACACATATTGTAAACAGAGCTACAGCCAGTGGAAAATCAGCTGTAACAGTGAAAGCGGTCCTTTTTGCTGTATGCTCATCAAATTCATATGTGAGATTAAAAGATGAATATGGGGCAAAACTACAGGACAGACTGTGAGCGATTAATTCTGATATTTTATAAGCTTATATGTCAAAACATGTAGGAGAGTGTATAGACAGGTGTTGCAATCAATCCCCCTTATCTCAGGTGAGCATAAGGACACACAAGGATAAGGATTACTCGAGCTAATATTTGGCCAGCTAGATAAAGTGGTGGAGAAATTGAAAATTAAACTATCTATTCTATTTCATAGAATGGAGAAATGATTCATCCATGAGGGGTGGCAACAAGCTTTTAGCCAGCACTAGATTATGGCGATATATTTCACAAGAATTCATAAGCCGCTTCAATATTGGATGATCTGTATCAGAGTGCCATTCACCTCTCTGCTGGCGATAGCTTTCATGTGTTTCTCACAGCACTGTAGTCTGTATCAAACCTTAAATTGCCTGTCTCTCACTATCAGGTGAGAGCAATGATCCTCATTATAAATTCCTACATCATAGTGCTGCAACCACTCCAGTTCACAAGAGTATGAAATACCGGAAAATCCATTTGTTAATACAGAGTTAAGAAGCCTTTGGCATTTGTGCCCCTTTTGATTGAAGCAGAGTACCAAAATCAATCATGTTATGTTCACTCATTCAGCTTACCCGTGGTTCATGAAAATGTTTTTAATGGATGCTCTTGTTTTTTTGTAATACCTCCCTTGTAATCCTTTTCATTCTCTAATGTCCAATCATGTCATGTTTTATTCATTCTTTATTTCATGTCATGTTTCATTCTGTTTCTTATGGCACTTCTGGCACATCTGAGATTCTTTCAGTGTACTATCTCCTGTATAAAATAGAGGTTTCGATTTGAACTGAGTCGATTTTAGAGTCACCTACACATCCCACACTGTACTTAAGTATTTTGGTGCAGAATGCATCTTACAATTAAAATCTAATTTATATGCAAAAGGATAGAATATCTGAAAGATATCAAGTGTCTGTTGATGTTGGTGGATCTTTAACTTAACACTGAGGTTTGTAATTAAATATTGACACAGACATCTGACACTTTCATTTACTTAAAGTGAAATTGAAAGGACTGGCTACAACAATTGCAATTTCTCAAACATGTTTCAACATATAAGCAAAACAAAAGTCACATTTGATAGCTGACAGTCATGTCTCATACTCATGTTTTGATCAAAATAAGGGTAACCTTTAAATTAAATCTATCCCAGCTCAGCTATTACAGTGTAATTACACAGTAATAAATATAATTTATATTTAAATATAAAATAATAATTCTGCAAAGAGAGAGGAACTGGGCTCTGTTTTTCCCTCCACAAACAATGGTTTATTGTACTTAAGCTGCAACCAATTATCTACTATCAGAGCAAATTGGTCACAGGCAAATGAATGATAGGCCTATTGGAAGCAAAACAACAGACTATGTCAAGTGTTGTTACATTTCATTACAGCATTATTACACAGCAATACTGGGAAAATCTGTAATTTAAATTGTTACCGAAATGTGGATTTCATGAGTGTAGAGCAAAAAGAATCAATTATATTCCACTATCCAGCTGCTTGCCACAGAGTGTACATCATTCTTATCTTCGTAATGATGAAAATAGCTTGTGAGCAGAGTAACAGCAACAATGCACAAAGAAAAATGTGGGGCAGAATAAATGAATTATGTTTTGTTTCATATGGGAATAGAGCAAGAGGCATACGATTATGCTACAGTACATTTTCTCTACATCATGGTAAATAATCATAGGAGACACTTACTGAGATTACAGTCTATCCTGATACAATCTGGTGAGAGAGAGAGTGAGATGGTGAGATTAAAAGAAAAGAGAACAGCATAAAAGAGGAGAATATTTCACATCCTTCAAGGTACATTCTGCAGACAGTTCAGTGCTTTTCAGAGCCCACCATCCGGGGACAGGCTCAAGAGTCTAAACCGCCTCTTTCCTCCCTGTAGCGTACAATATGAAACGGGAACAGTGAGTGAAAGGAAGACCTGAGCTTGTGTCTGACTCTGCAGGAAGTATTACAACAGATCAGATCAAGGTTGGGATGAGTCGATTTGACTCAAAAGCCCAAACCTTGACCCGTCTTGAGTCTGAAACGCTAATTGTTGTTGACTGAAATGGTTTAGTCTCCTGCTTGTCATACAGACCTGATGGTAATAAAATTTCCCAAGTAAAACAGAGGAAAAGGGCGATTTGCACAACCTTCAGCCACACTGAATCTTACACCCTGAAATAATGACAACAGCACTAATGTGACAATTTCCCCATCATTTTGTCATGTCCAGAGGCTAATGTCTTCTAAAGTCAATTGGAAAATTCAAATTGTTGTGCGCGAAATACATTCACCCACTCATCATTTACATGCGCCGAATAATGAACCAATCAATCCACGGGTGCACGGTCAAATTGGTGTAAGTCACGTGGCTGAGGAGTGCTCTCAAGCTGTCAACCATCACAGAGCAGTGGATGCAGACAGCCAGGGACCAGAGAAACTATCTACTGTAGGGGTGTGTGTGTGTGAGAGTGTGTGTGTACGTGTGTGTGTGTGTGTGTGTGTGTGTGTGTGTGTGTGTGTGTGTGTGTGTGTCCCCATCACTGGCACCCTCTGTTCAGTGAAGCAATACTAAACTGGACAGGCCAGTGACTCTGAAGGTGGGGGAACTACAATACGGTCAGATCTAATTCATGTAATTGGAACAGTTAAAGTGGTAATGTAACTGGTCTGGTCTCTGACTGCCTTCTCCTGGAACTGCAGACAAGCCATTGAAGGGCTGAAAGAGTTGAGACGGTCAGACGGGACCTGACCAGTGGATGAAGAAGAGAGAGAGAGAGAGAGAGAGAGAGAGAGAGAGAGAGAGAGAGAGAGAGAGAGACTATAAAAGATAAGGAAGAAAAGAAGGAGAGAAAGCAGAATATACATATACACATACAGCTGCTCAAAAAGGTGCAAGCTCCCCCTGAGTTTTTGCACGGTTTGTTGTGTTAAAAAACCTTTTCCTTTTTTCGTGTTAGATTGATGCAAAGTAATCTATTCTATCTAACTAGAACGGGCATTGTTTAAATTTACATGAAGGTGTAAATTTGAAATAACAGTAAAAATCTATTTTCAATATGATTCACTCAGTTGCTTCGTTTTGTACTTAATTCATGTTTCATTCATGAAAATAAATCATCCTCTTACCATTGTCTGAAAATACAGGGTTCAGTTTTTAGTGAGTTTTTCAATACAATTTCTTCATTGACCTCCAAAGTAAAATCAGACTATAAGTGAGCTAAAAGTGCGTACTTGTACTTTTTCCTCTAGCTGAAGGAGGGTAATTGTTTATTTTTTCTATGAAATCTCAGAAGCAAGACTTACAACAAATTCCAAACAAACTCTAAAATCCCACTGAGATGTACGGAGGATACTTAATATGAGAGTTCAATTAAAGTTCAATTAAAAGAGTTTAATTAAAAGTTAGATTAAAGTTAATTTAACACAATGTTGTCGGGCATTTGCAAATGCAGTACAAATGAAATAATAATATGGAATATACTGTATATATTTAAAAAGATTAGGTAAGTAATGGGAAGGATAAACTATTGGGAAGAATAGTGACTTTTGAGTCCGGGACTGCTTTTGATTTCCTGATATAAGCAAACCAAAGCACATATGGCAGAAAAGACAGAATTAGACCAATTTTGAAAAGGAAAACTCTTAACTATAACCTAAAGATGAAGTCCGACTAGCCTATCATATGAAATGTTGAACTTTTTAGCGCAAACATATTTGCAAACTAGATTTTTACTGTTATTTGAAATGTAAACTTTCACAATTCACTAATTTCTGATTAAATAGAATAGAATATACTGGGTAAATCTAACACAACCTACCCCCCCCCCCCCCCAGAAAATGCAATCGCAAAACAATGTGCGAAAAATCAAGGAGGATGCTTCTCTTTTTCAAGCAACTGTAGTTATTGTGCATGGTGATGGGTATGGACCGTGAGGACTCTAACTGGCTGACTGACAGGTCCTGAGAGGTGAGTTGCGATTATCTGCATCCGCATCTGCTGCAGCAGCATTACCCAGGTTCACAGTGAGCTTCACCCTGCCCCTGTCCAGCTCCAGACGCAGGGTGTCCGCTGACTCCTGGGAGGTGGTGGCCATCAGCAGCCCATAGGCCCTCTGGGACATGAAGCGCAGGGACACATCCTCCGCCTCGGTGTGCAGAGTCCTTGGCAGCACCACCTTCAGGTACATGCTGCCGTCATAGCTCAGCACTGTCGCCTCTATGGATTCCAGGAACAGGAAGGGTTAGCGGCAGACATCGAACCCCAGAGGGCTCCATGACACTCAGCTATAAACAGAAAGTAGCATTTAGAGAATATAACCTGTTTTTTTTTTTAGCTTATACAGTATGTCTCAGGTGTGACATAATTTTAGATTGCAATTTTCATCAGTCGCACCAGATGGCAGAAAAAGCCCGGAGCATAAAAAGGCTGTTGCGAGACGATAACAGTAGCAATCATCTTTTCGAGGGATTTATACTCATCACAGTGCAATACAAGGAGGATTTCATATATCCCTCATACTATTAGCAGCCAATGGATCTGCGTAATTTGGCTTCTCTGTGAGAAAGTGATCTGCATGGCAAATGCAGAGTGATTCAGGCTGATGAAGCAGCGCTGCATTTCTAATAGAACACTGATAGCTTCCACTGGCAATTCATCAGTTCACCCCTTGGATACTGACAATCCATTAATAAAGAACTAAAGGAAAGACACTGTAATTTACCTTTTGAATGTCTCAAAAAAAAAAAAAAAGCTTTCATTTCCATTGTCATTCTGTGTTTTATTGTAGAATTTATTTGGTAGATGTTGGGGTGGGGCTAAATTGAGACGCAGGTTTCCTCCCAGGTCCAATCCAGGAGTATAAGAATGGCTGTTACTTGGACAGATATATCATTATATATGGATGACTGTACCGGAATTGCAAATATAATTGTTATTGCTTGGGAGGACAGAGCAATAAGGCCGGATGATTCATTTTCTTTGTGTCTATAGTTTTCTAGCTGTGCGGGTAATTTTCCAGCTATGGGGGGCCACCACAGCTAAATGAATATCAAAGAAACTCATTCAAGAAATGTTATAAGGTGTGTTAAAAGCCTTGTTTCAACCAAAGCAACTCTTACCGTTCTCACAGTTGGGACCCAGGTAGCCAGTGCCGTTGCAGTCACAAATATGGCGGTTCCAGCCTTCTCTGCACTGTCCGCCATTGGCGCACGTGTCTCTGGTGCACCTGATGTGAGTCTCTCGGGTGCAGAAGCTGCTGACACCCGTGGCACCCTGGACCTCCGCCAGCCTCCACATGTCACGGCTCTGTCCGTCGATGAAGAGGTCCCTCATGCAGCCCACATAGCCAACGCCGAGGGAGGCCGTCCACACCTCGGGCGGCAGCATGAGGCCCTGCCGCTCCTCAGGCAGACCTCCCAGATACATGTCCCCGTCCAGGTCCAGGATCTCACTGCCTTCATTAGCAGAGAAGGGGCTGCTGTGGCTGTTGACGGAGATAAAGCCTGCGGGCCGGCATTACCAGTGAGTCAACTTGTACATATACAATATTTTGCGTTGCAGAAAACGTGGACAGGTGTGTGTGGGTTGTGGTAAGGATTCAAGGGACGAAGTGAGAACAAACTGTGAGACTGAGGAAGTGTGCATTTGTCCCTGCTGTTTTTTATGTGGATAAAGAAACTGTTTTACTAGTCCTTAGTCCCACTAGGAGTTAAAACTGATTTTGTGAACAGAAGAGAAGCTAAAACTAAAACTTGCACTGGCAGTGAAGTCAACAAAGAAAAATGACAAGTCTGACAGATCATTGTCATATTACCCTGCTTGGGCAAAAATAGAAGGCAATGTATATATATATATATACATTTATATTTATATATTTCTTTAATTATCATGGGTTCTACTAATAAGGGCAGACATTTCCCCACATGAGGTGGCAACTGCATAATTGGCCACTTCTGAAATAGGTTAACATAATTTTCTAAATGTCATGCATAGATAGCAACTAAAAATAAAACTGTAATTAAAACAGAATATGCATGCATGCTTCACTGCAGTGAAGAAAAATGGATCTATGCGATTTCATATGGAGATTTCACAGTTTATAACCCTTTTTACTGGACAACCATAGCAACAGAGGCAGAGTAACAACACAGCAGGCTTCACAAATACACAAAACTCTCTTACCTTTGCGCCCCTCCCTCTGGAAATCCACATGGCACCACTCGCCATCATTGAGCCTCTTGTTACTGGCTTTCATCTTGATGCTGCCGGAGCCCATATCCATGACCAGGTAGAAAAAACCGTCCAGCAGCTCCATGGCAAAGTAGTCGGCCCTGGGCTTCCTGTCGGACTGCGCGCCCTGCAGACTGCCGTGGCTGAACAGCAGCAGGCCGCTGGGCTCTGTGGTGCGGAAGTCGAAGGATATGGCGCCCGTCTTCTTGGTGTTCCACCTGGGCAAAGTCAGGTAGGCAGACGGCGTGTCGAAGGTGACCGGCTCCAGGGCTTCCACATTCTCACAGCGGAATATCAGGTCACCATGGATACTGACCTTAGGGTCTCGCTGTTCAGCGAGGCGCGACAGTTCGAGCCTAAACTCATTATTCTTGTAGACCACCTTGAGAAACAAGAGAGACTGCCTAGTGAGATGACAGCTGGGAGGAGCAACAGTTTCAATTCACCATTTGAATATTACTCATTTCTAAATGGCAGAATTGATATGACACATTGTTATTCACAAGGATATAGAAAACAACTGTTTCATGTTGAATCAACCATGAACTCAGACCTGAAAATGCAGATGAATTCACTTCAATTTTACTCAACCAAACTGATATTATTGATTATAAACTGAGAAGCCCACTAGGCATTGTAAAGGAACACATTTTGTCTCAGTGAGAATGCTCCTGTCTCTTGCTGTGCATCCATGTAGAGACAGAGGAAGCATGTACAACTGAACATATTTCATCTTCACGCTTCTGGCACTCAATCCCAAAAGCTGACTGACAACCAGCTTCAGGGTGTGAACGTAACTGTCTGAAAACACACCAAGACGCTTTAATTCACACTGCACAGCCAACAGCACCTACCTAAAAAAAATCCCGTGAGAATACTCAAAAGGAGCAGGAGCTGTGAAAATGCAATTGTGGGTTTTTTTTTTAGATACAAAGTGCAAACATTTACATTTTAGACATTTAGCTGACACTCTTAGGGACTTACAATGGGTGCAAGAGTAGAATAAGCTGAAATTTCTAGATCGTCAACATTACAAGCAGCCATTAGTAGGAGTGCAACGATCAAAGCCATAGCACCGACACAATAACAGCTATTTATTGTTTAATAGGGGAGTGTGTGGTGATATTAAAACTAGAAAGAGACGGAACAGGGAGTAAAACCAAGTGCGAGTAGACAAGGAAGGTAGGAGAGAGGGAGACTTAATTCTTTACAAGCACCGCTAATAGTTCACCCAACATAAATTATTTGAGTGGGTAATGTTAGTAAAATTAACGTGGTAGTAATCCACTGGAAACTTGAATTTCGTTTTGGAGCTGATGATGTAGCAGCATCTATGTTGTAATAAAATCAGATGCCAAAGTCCTTGTGGTACCTGGCTATTGATTTGAATTTTCAGATCAATCACAGGAAAATACTGAAATACAAAAAAAAACATCTGAAAAGGACTGACATTAATTAAATGCAAGGGAAGCCCTGTTTACAACCATCAGAATTGCAGCTTAGTCAGATAAGATACTTGCGCTAGCTTTATTATGCTGTTGTTTAAGATTGTTACTCTAGATGATTAATTGAGTTCATCAATATGTAGAATAGGAGACAACAATCCTTGTCTCATATTGTGTCAGTGGTAAGTCATCCATAGCCCACTCTTATCTGCTCCACACTGCTTCACACCACACAGCAACCGTGACGCGCTCCACGTTGCACAATGGACTAACCGCAACTTGCGGCAATTTGCTCCATTATCAGACTTCACGCTGCTTGAATGTGACTAATTATACAGTGAAATCAGATGGTTAAACTGACCACCTAGTAATGTGTATAAAAGAGACAAAGAATGTTAAAAAGAAAGACAGTCAATTAAGGCAATACAAACCACAAACAATGGATTAGAAACATGCTATGTTAACAACATTGCCATGGCTACAAAAAGGCACACCATGACCTCTGCAGGGCCATTATACAAGTCAAAGCACAATACTGGAAGTGGAATCCTATTCCGACCATTTGCACGGCCGTGGTATGCGGCAGGATAACAGACTGTCTGGGAAACTGTGCAACTGTACAAGAGTAAAGCAAGTCAAGTGTTGACTGCACACACCCTCCCCCGAGACGCACTCAATGGCTCTCATTCATCAAGCTATCATGGAAAAGAGCACACAATCTGCCGTCGAAATGATCCTGAGACACTTGCCACATCTGATTCATAAAACTTTCTCACTTGATTGAGTACTGCGTGCAAACAAATTACTATTTATATATGACACACCCAAAATTAGAGGCGTTTGGCAACTCTTGGCCTATAAAAAGGAAGGCTCCAAAGTCCCCATGAAATGATCTCCCAGTACTGTTACTTCCTGGAAAACACAGTATCTTTAATGGTGACCTCATGCTGCACTAGTAGGCGTAAATATTAATTTCTAACTAATTCAACCATCAGATTTTGAACCCGCCCCTCCACACCCCTCCCATCATATAAAACTGCCTTTCTGTCCCTGACTTGTATTCCATTGGTTTAGACTTTTGATTGATCCCTCACTGCATCATGTCCCGCCCCAACATCCCGCCCCAACATCCAACTTAAAACATTGTATGATTGTGCGATAGCTTGATGAATGAGGGCCAATGTGTTTTATGGTCAAATAGAGGAGAATAATACGACTTCCTAAGTGAAGAATGCTTCTGCTCCTAACAGCTGTGTGAACACGCTCTCCATGACCAAACAGTACAGTAAAAGTAGTAGTAGAACCTAATTGCACTCTGCAGCATATCCTGTGGACACATAGACCAATTAGCTGGTGTCTTCACACGTATAATCATCTCTCCCTGTGCCCAGTCATAGTCTGAACATTTTTTTTCAAATGGCCACTATTTTTCCTGTCGCTGAGAGCCCCAGGGCAGCAGAACCTGATGACTTCTGCCCAGCAGCACTCACATCAGTTATCATGTAGCAGCTAGAGAAATTAATCATGGTCCACACTGACTCCATTCTGTAAAATTAAACAGATCCGAGATAGATATCCCCCCAGTAGATCCACTGCTGATGCAATAACTATTTCACTCACTGCACACTGCACTTTCCCGCCTGGCCAAGATGGATATATACGTGACAACAGGGCACGTCTTCAACTTTGTCTTCCCCAAGCTCATCGCCAAACTCAAGCTCTGGACTTCCTGGCAGGCTGATCCCACACTCACCCTCATCACTGGATCTTCTAAGGTATGTCTACTTCATCCTCTACTCTATTGTGATCAAGCACAGCAGTAGTGGGCCTAAACAACACCAGCAAAACAGGCTACAGAGAGGAGGTTACTATAACTTCTCCGTGAATATCAGCAAAACAATAAAAAAGAGCTAATTGCAGACTACAGGACACAGAAGGAAGGGCACAAAACCAAAATCCACTTGCATCTTGAACTTGAAGAGTGATTGTTTTTTTGTTTGTTAGTTTTTTTCAATTTATTTACACTGAAAACTAATTATGTGGATTATCTACATAACATAATACATAAGACATCTGGTAAAAAATACTGAAAGTTTCCAGTTTTCAGTAACTCTACTCTCTTTGGGATGTTGTATTGTTTCATTTAAATGTATCTAATGATTCAAAATTAGCAGCAGTCTCAGAAAATATTGTGAAATGAGCACGAACTCTGAAGTACAGATATTGCAGACAAATAATTTGAAGATTAAGTTCCTCCACCACAAAAGAATTACGCGACGACAAATTGGTCATGCTATTTTCACGTGTTTGTCATATGAAAAGTTTAGCTAACGGTTAACACCAAGCAAGTGAAACAACTTTGGTTACAGTTGGTTACTAGGGTAAGATTTAGATCATGGGTAAATAATAAAAGGGTTAGGGTTCACTGAAAATGAAAACTTCACTCACAGTAGATAACCACTTCATGTGAGTTGGGAATCCATCCCAGGTCATTTGAGGTGAAGCTTGTTAATGTATACACCCATCCAGCCTCTACACCTTTACTTTCACCGCACTATTTCAATGTCGAATTACTGCTGTTTTTCTACTCATGTTTCCTCCTAATCTTTTTGTGGTGCTTAAAGGTATTTCTCTCACTTTTCATGCATATTTGCATCATAAAACATTGTTCTCAATTCCTGAAATTTCATGAGACCAGGCTGAAAATGGTCATTAGCCCGCAATTCACTGCTTTGTATATTCTAATTCTAACAGGTGGAGCTGACTACGAGGTCTTAACTTGCATACTCAAGATAATGTGTCAGAAACCGGCTACAGTTGAACAGCAGCAAGATTGTGGAAATACTGATGAAAATTGAATTCACGGTGTGTTATAGGAATGAACAGTAGAGGCTGCATATTTTCTCATGTATATTAGAGCCTGCTACCTTTCTCCAAGGGATTCCTGAAGGAATCTATAAATGCATGTGCTGTGCAGAGTGCAGCCTCACAACTAAATGTTTCTCCTTCAAACACCCTACAACAGGAGAATCAATATAATTTTCTATACACAGAACATGCTCTGCTTATAGGAAGGGTTGGCGCTACCTAAGGCGGGCAGGATAGTGTTTCCAGTCCTCTGCTGAGGCTGAGGTCAGGCTGTACTCACATCCTTCAGACAGCCCATGAAGTTGTTGCTGACCGGGGAGCCTGGCAGGTCGGCTGTGTTGCGGCTGCCCCCAATGTAGAAGAGGTCATCAGAGCCCAACATGGTGTAATCCTCCTGAGTGTAGCCAGTGGTGGTTAGGATCCCATCCACCAAGATCGTCACCTTAAGGAACCGTTGGGTGCGGAGGGGGGAAATGAAAAGACATGGAGAGATTCTCAGTCAAACAGAAGGAATTGGCCTAATTATTTCATGCTTCATCTTCTGAATTTAGTTGAGCCTGCCATAATGTTGGATCTAGAAGGCAATTACAAAAGTAGCTTTGAAGGGTCTGCAAATCTCAGATGATCCCTATTTCTGATATCTTCTACATATTGAGATTAAAGATCTCAAGATTGCCTGCTACAATGTGTCCACATTGGCAGTGACAAAAAAAATAATTATTTTTATCAATCTAAAATCAGTGCACAGAGACAAAGGAAATAAATTAATAGGGCTGTAGAGGAAAAATGATACGCTTGTTGCCATGACAATAAGCCAACAGTTGACATGTATTTCTGCACAAATGATACAGCTCCCCCCTTGGGCTAATAAATGAAAACAACTCAAATTTCTTTGTAGGAGAATAAATGAGAGCAGCTTAGAGTTCTTTTGAAAACCTTGTTGTGATTAATTGCACATATGGTCGAAATTTAACTATGGCAGCTCAAACAAGGCAGGAGATATGCTCGTTCACAGTTTCAGTTAATTGCTGCAGTGTTCACCTTAGGCCAACCAGTGGCATTTTATAACTGCTGGACCTCAATGGCAAGACACATCAGTCATCAAAATCAGGCCAGCTGTTTCTGAGATATCTTGTGTGACAAACATATGCAGAGGTGGAGACCAATTCAGTCCGCCTGCTGTTTTACTGGTATTTCAAAACCAGGACTGAGAGATGAATGCTCGCAAAGGTAGTAATTAAAATTGGAGAGAAAAAAAAAAAATTAGAATCACACTGGATTCCAAATATTGAGAAAGGGAGATGCTGGCTATGCGTGGTTAGCAGGGTAATTTTCACAGTTCTACACCACAACTCTCCCTGCACCTATCAGAGAAGAGCGAGGTCCTGGCTCTTACACTTTAAGACTGTCCTGTTATCACCAGCATTTACTCACAGACTGTTTTACAACGGCCTGATAAAGGGCAACCCATATATACTGTATGGCTGCTAGTGGAGTCAAGAGTTAGTGTGAGAATTGAAGGCATGCTTTGGAAAAAACAAACAATGGATGAAAAAGTGTGTGCATGTGTGTGTGTGCACAGTGTCATAAATATGTGAATGCATCATTAATGAGGGTCACGGAAGGAGAGAGAGAGTGAGTAAGAATCAGGGTGCACACAAGACAGCAAAAGGAAAGACAGATGTAGAGAGAGATAGCAATCGCAGGAATTCTAGCCTGAAAAGAACCACCGGATCTAATAAAATGTTTCCAATAGCGCTCTCACGGGAGTTACCGTTCCCCCTATCTACATGTCAGTGAGGTAACTTATCTGAGGGGAAAGCAATTTACACAGGGATCAAATGCATGGCTGAAAGCATAAGTGAGGTGCAAGCATTGGATTGCTACTCCACTGGGAGTGTGGGTAAGGAAATAGATGATGAGGGGGTTGAGAGTTATATACAGGTTGGGGTGACAGGTTCAGGATCTATTAGGAAAGACTGGAGGGTTAGACACAAAATGCTTGCTAGTTTAGCAGTGAAATCAATCACATTCAAATAGGTATTGTCAACCTGCTATCAATGGCCAAACTAATTTTTGGAGAAAAGTGTGTTTAGTTTGGCTGTGGTTTATCTTTCAAGCAAATTAACTCAGTTTATTATAGGTACACCTAACCAGCACCAGGCAGGACCCCCCCCCCCCTTTTTGCATTCAGATGCCTGAATTCTTCAAGGCAAGGATTCAACAAGGTGCTGGAAATGTTCCACAGGGATTTTGTTGATTCAGTAGCGTGACTCAGTTCCCCCAGATTTTTTGGTGGTACATTCATGCTACAAACATCCAACTCCACCTCATCCCAAAACTGCTCTACTTGCTGCTTGGTATAATTTGTGGCCCAAACTTTTTTTCTTTTTATGTTTACATGTAAGTGCATAGATCAACAACTCAAAATAAAACATCTAACTTATAATTTTCATAATCTGCCCCGCATCCTAAAGTAGTTGAATAGCCCTGGTTTAAATTGGAGAATGATTGGGGAGCCAGCAACAGAACAGCGGTAGTAAAGAAGCATTTAATGTAACCGACACTTCCTGACAGTCTGTAAATTAGTTTGAGAAATCAACACTGTGAAACCTATTATATGGCTGTGCCTTGTCAAGTGGACAATGTTAATGAAAGTGAAATGTTAGGGACACGTTGGACTTGATTGATGTTCCAAAACCACATGAGAAATATCAGAGTATGTACAGCAACACAACGTCAAACACGTACAAAGGCTGTAGCCATTATATAAATCATACTTTCTCTTGCATGACTGCTGTGATACTGCTGCAGTTGCTGCAATGCTGGACTACCAAAGGTATTGTTGTTAAATATTTTGTTGAACTTTTTTGAGTGGAGTTTGTCAAAAGCTGACACAATGTGCACATTTTGTTCTACTGTACAGTAGTAGAGAAGAGAACAGGCAGTAGAAACCACAGCACTATTGCAGAATACATGAATAATGGGTAACTTATATGATGGATATCATTGTATGAGTTAAGTCTTTCTTTCAATAAGGCAATAAGACCTTCGGAGCATCATTTTAATCCTGTCGGTGCAGAAAAAGCAAGTTGCTGATTATAAATGGATTTAGTAGTTTCCACTAAAGCAATCTACTTCATGACAAAGAGGGCAATGACCTAATATAAGTCTGAAATATCTATCAAAGTGGAAAATGGGAGTTAGGGAATCTTGCAAAGTACAGGAGGCTGCAACATTAAAACAGAAACCAACATGGTAGTTTGATAGTGGTTATTCAGGCTTTGATGATGGACTATAGGCCTACGACCTAGGGTCTATTCAAATTGTTTAATAAAATAGTTATTAATTGTACCTAGAAAATTGTGTGGTATGAATCACTGATGTTCAAATTGTGGTAAACAAACAAAAATAAATAAATAATTAAAAAAAAAAGGTGATATGTTGAAATAAACATTGTAAGTTGCTTGCTTTTCCATCAGTTTTATTTTTTTTCATTATAGTTCATTAGTTCTGGGAGATTAACTGACAAATCACAGCAACTATTTCAATTACAACTTGTCTACGTACAGTAACTGGTTTCTCTTGGATACACATGGCAGCAGAACCTTTCTGCCAACTACAGGCTGACATAAAGCAAAATCAAAATCATGTAACATAGACACAGTGGTGTGTGCAGATGCATACCTGCCGGAGGTTGCGTGTCACACGGACATCATGCCAGACATTGTCATTGAACTTGCCGCTTGCAGGTTCCACCAGGGCCTCGAAGGCACCAGAGCCCAGGTTAATGACCAGCCACACGGCTCCGTTCCTCAGGGACAGGTTGACATAGTCAGCTGACTTCCCCGTGTGAAGCAGCAGGCCGTTCCTCTGCAGGGTGCGGAAGGACAGCGTGATCTCATCCAAACTGCTCTGGATGGGTGTCTGAGACAGGTTGTAGCTGAAGAACTCATTCCCTTTGAAGGTGGCCACTGACTCCTCCTGCCCTAAGAAGGGAAGAGACACATCTTAGAAACACCATTTTTTCCAATCATCAGGCAGAAGTGTGGCTTATCTATAATCACTGCTGTATTGATATGCGTTGGTGACTAACACTGAACTAAAATGAGTGGAAAATATGTGGTATTATTCAACAATTATCCCATAAACATTAAAATTATTTTGAACAGGATGTTTATTTGTAGAGGTTATCACTACATAAGCTGAATTTGCAATTTCTAGGAAATCACTGCATTCTGATGGAACAGTGTGCTGTAAACGGGCCTGTTGCCTGAGAGAACACTTGGTTCTGTTTGGCTTGAAGGATTTCCAATACATTTGTTTAATGTACAGTAAGAGCTAACAGCTCCAACACGACTATTTGATCAGCTGTCCAAATCTAAAGCCATCGATGGCTAAAGCCGATTTAGCCATCGATTAGGAAAAAGATGTTGTTCTTTGTCTGCTTCATTGTCCTTGGACCTCGAGGTCAGCACATTACGTCATGCAACAATAATAACATTATCAATGCACTCTTGGTGTCAAAGGTCTGGTGCAGTTGATACAAAGTCTCTTTTCACATTGCATGAGCGATACCCACTTCAACCAGCAATGATGCAACTCATGATTCCACCTAGCAATAGATGAAGCCTTTGATCTTTTTGGGAGAAGAATGTTGATATTCTTTTGGGGACAAAGAAAAGGCTAGCTAGCTATGTTAACAAGCATACTGATTTGGACATTATTCACCAACCATAGCCAACTGTAAGCCGCATTAGTGAAAGTTAACTTATATTACAAGATTTTTAAAAAATCATTACAGCACAATTTCTGTTCACAAGTGTATAATTCAAGGGTTGTGAGCTGTGAGCCTGGGCTGGCCCGTCATACATTTTCAGCCAGCACATCCTCAACTGAACCACAATCCAAACTGAACTAATGCATCTCCCCTTGCATTAGGGCTCAGATTTACTCTTGGGGATCCCCTCAGGGCATGCAGCTGTCAAAAGCTCAATTCACTCACCAAGAGAATAAGATATCCACCATTTAATAAATGTGACACCTACGTGAAAACTGATAAAATTACCCAAAATTTGACTAACAAGCCCTTACTCACCTGCAAATACAATACTACTTACAATAATTATGATACCTAATATATATTTTGAGAATCAACAAAACCTCAGCAGATGCAAATAGAAAATCGAGACACTTTAATCAAAAATGAAGACTGGCAGACACTTGAATTGAAATAGTAGCAAACTGTTGTAAACTGATCTGAGAAGTTACAGCTGCAAAACTTCCCACTGCTTGTACTTATGTTGAATGTTGTGTTGTGATTTTGTTGACTTGTCCTGTGGGTTTTGTCTTTGTCCTATTAAATACTGAATAATGAATAAATGAATGATGCTGTATTTTACTCCAGCTAAGAGCTAAGAGACTAAGGCCTTGCACACACATGCTTTACATATTTTGGAGCCCATTCTTAATCTTAAGAACAGTGAAATACACATTTCCAAGGTTGTGACGTTTGATATCGAACCGTTCTTTTACACTGAACCACAGTTAGGAGTATTGTTGACCATTGTATGATATAATGCGGTTTTAAAACTCATGAGTGGGCTGTTTCAAGCTGATATAGTCAGCCATTAACCTATGTTTGTTTGTCATTGGTAGTACAGGTCTGATCAGAGCTGAGAGTGAAGGACAAGTGGTTATGGGACACCAAGGAAACCAAAATTACTGTTGAGCTTTCTAGAGGTGCTGTGGACCTAATTCAGCAAAACATCAGTATGTGGGAGGTGTCCACTTAAAGCCCTAAAGCCATACATTTTCTCACCTACTACCCTTTTTCTCTAATATCCAATAAAGTTTTCCTCATAAGAGCTCACTCCAAATAGCATGAGGGTTACATCATATCCTGTGAACTGGTTAACACTTAGGACCTGGTTTTGTAAATGGTGTGGAAAACATATTCTTTGTTGCGGGTGTGTACAAAGAGTTGTTTGCCAAAGCATTATCCTCTCTCTCACATAATCTAGGCTCACACACACACTGCATGAAAACAAAATTGTCTTCAGAATCTTAAAAATAAATCTTATGAGTTTTGTTGTTCTGCTAAATTTTTAGAAAACCTGTGTGAAGTTTTCAACTTGGTAATCAGTGAGGAATACAGACAGTGCACGCTTCATTAAAAATATGAACATTCTGGTGGTGATTGTTGTATGACTTTTGCAAATCTGTAGTTAATGGAAAGTTTCAAAAACCATTAAACCAAAACATTTCTAAGAACCCTAAAATTGTGTGTGATTAGAGATAGGCCTACCTGCTATACGTAACGGTAGAGTGATTTGGCCCAGTTTGCTGGTATAGTCGGACTTCTTTACAGTGGAAGCACATTTCATCACTATCACTACAGCGTATTTTAAACACCTTGGGGAAAATAATGGTCAATTATCAGATACCTATGTCAGTCTCACCACATATTGCCTTTGTTGTTTGTATAAATTCACCCTAGAAAAGTGTTGTTGTTTAGTGTGGCAGGTAGAGCGGCTCAGGACGAGGACAGGACTCTCCTGAGGAGTCTGCTTCCATCCACTGCCTCCCCCCAGATAATCTACCCCACCGGCTTCCTGTCTTTCCCAGCTTTCCCTACTGAAGATGTCAAAGGCGGATAACCCAGAAGCCTTCCTGGAGGTCTTTGAGGGATCAGCGGTGGTGTGTGGGTGGCCTGAAAGAGAGTGGAACGTATGTCTGCTTCCCCTGCTCACCTGGGAGGTGCAGCTCACAGCCCATAGCCTGCTGCCACAATAAATACCAGCTTGTAAAGAAGGCGGTCCTGGTCTTACTCGGCCTGACGCCAGATGGACATCGGCAACGATTTCAAGGGATCGCCTATGAAGTGGCCGCAGCCAAGGATCTACACAAGGAGATCGCTGAACAGACGGTGCTGGAGCAGCTCGGCACCTTCTGCAAGCCTCGGTCAACTGGATCCAGTACCACCACCCCTCTAAATGGGCTGCAGCCATGGCCATGATGGAGAAGCATCTTTCCCTGCAAATGACTGTAGGAGGACGCCCAGAGCTCCAGAAAAGGAGCAGCCCATACTGGGCTCTGGCCAGCACCAACGATCTCACCCTGTCTCCCCTCCTCCTGCTTCTCCCATTGTCACACCTTGCTGTTCTTTCCTCTTCTCTCTCTCTCTCTCTTCCTTTACATCTCCCCAGGTTTGTGTCTCCTCTGCCTCTATTAGTTTGGACCCACAAGGGGTCCCTTAAAAGCTGGGACAGAAGTGCTAGCTCTAAAGTGCTAGCTAAAAAATTTGCTCTAGGCGCAGGAACGTCAAAAGCGCCTGTAAAACAGAAGCACTCAGCTGAGACACTTTTCAGCGGGAGATAAAGTGCTTGTATTACTCTTCACTTCCATCTCAATTTTTTTTGCAAGTGGCAAGGCCATTCAGCGTCACACAGCAGGTAGGGAATGTCGATTATGAGGTAGTACGGTCTGAAAGGGGTGAGGCACCCGATAAAAATCTCAATCTCCTCAAAACTTGGAATGAGGTAGTCCCTGTGTCTCTGGCTAGCATGGTGACTGGGAGAGATGAGTTGGCACCAGAAAATCAGCCAATTCCTCATACTCACCGCATAGAGACTCCCCCAGGGGTAAAGGTATGGACCTGCCCCTACTTTTTGCCTAAACATAAAGCAAAAAGTTGTTTAGGCCAAACTGAATTATACAGCTCTGTGTGGACTACTGCAAGGTTAGTGCTGTGTCCAAATTCGATCCCTATCCAACGCCCACGGTCAACAACCTGCTGGACCTGATAGACGGCGCTCGTTTTAACCCAACACTAGATTTGACCAAGGGCTACTGGCAGATTCTCTTGTCACCAGAACAAAGAGAAAACTGACTTCTCCTTTCCCGATGCATTGTACCAATTTGTTACACCTCTTTTCAGGCTATTCAAGGCACCTGCTACGTTTCAGTGACACATGGACTGGGTGCTGCACCCTCAGATGCCTATTCAGATGACATCATCATCTATAGTGACAGCTGGCAGCCCCTGTGGGCTCTCCTGGAGTCCTTGAGGCGGACGGTGCCCATGGCCAACCCAAAGAAGTGTGCAATTGTATGCAGGGCGCTATGGTATCTGGGGCACCACTTGGACTGTGGGCAAGTCTGCCCTCAGATAGATAAGATGACAGCCATTGCAGCATGAGTCCAGAAAGGGACCACCCAGTGCTATATATTAGCTGCAAATAAAGCACTGTAGAGAAGTAATGTCTTGCAATCAAATAGGCGGACATCACCTGCTGCTACTACCTCCTGGGCCACCAGTTCCACCCTCTGTTCCAATCATGCCGTGTTGCAACGGCTCCACCGCATGAAAAATGCCAACGTGTGGAGCGCTCATTAGTATCAGGCTTTACAGCTGATTAATTTCAAAGTGGTCCATAGGCCGGGGGCACAGATGGCAGTTGCTGACTTCCTCTCGCGCTCAGGGGCGGGGGAGTCGGTTGTCGGCTGGACGCACCCCAGCGTGATGGGGGTATGTGGCAGGCGGGGCAGCGATTGAGCATTGGTGTGGAGGTGGGGAGAGCCAGGAACAGTCTAGCCGGTCAGCGAGGCACACCTGTGCCTGATTAATCTCGCCCTTTATATCTGTGTGTTTCAGTAGACGCTGGCAGAGAATGCTGGGACTGAAGCACATGGGCACACAACCACATCTGAGTTTCCTGAAGCCTGAAAAAGCTGTTCATTCTTTTGTAGACGGTGGGACTCATCCCTGAAAGGGAGAATGGTGGTGTGTTTTTGATTTGTCTTTCTGGATTGTGGAATTATTTGCTGCCAAAATAAATACAGACTGAACCTCTCCAGTGTCCCCCCAGGCGACAGACTGAGCGTTGTCAAAGTCAATAACAAAACTCGGAAAGAAAATTAAATGGTTGGAAATTTTTTTTTTATATGAATACCCATGAAATCATAAAAAATGTGCTGTGTTACTAACGTTAGCTGTGCTTTGCCTGAGAATTGCCTGGAGTGTTATTTTTATAAATTTTCATTCAACAATCAATTACTGTTCTCTACTTCTCCTTTACTGATGCATGAAATGGTGCAATTACATTTACTCCTCATTTCATGACAAATCACACTGTGGCAGGCCTTTGGGACATACTTATGACTTGCTACATATCTTATGTTGTAGCTTTACTATACCGCAGTAGAGGGTCTTAACAGCTAGACGGGTGAGGCAGTAGCAGTACATGTAGCTGCATAGTTTTAGCCTCATACCAATCAGTTGAAGGAGCTTGTATTATGGAATAATGTTATCTTTTGGCCTTGTACAGACCAATCACTATTTCTGAACATGAACATCTCTGTCCCAAAGCTAGTAACCGCAGAACCAAGACCCTAATCTATGATGTCATACTGATGTACAGCCTGGAGCTGCGCAATTTATAATGAATGGGTGAATGACTTTGTGGACTCATACTGTACAATATTTGAGCCTTTCCATCCAAATGACCTCTATATTAGTGTTATCAGTTCCAAACCAGAAAATGTACCCAAGAAAACCCAGGGAAATGCCACACTCAATTTTTCCTTCTTTTCCAAATCATTTTCTATGGGAGCAGAAATGGCATTTTTCAAAACTGAAATACACTGCTATTGCACTTGAAGTCTGTGCAGTATGTATAGTGATGTTTATAGTAATACAGTTTATATTAAAATACTCTTCGACTGTTTCAGCACTAATTGTGATCAAAACCATGAAGAGAAATGCTGCTAATGCAGATTGAGTTTAATCTCTATGAAACTGCAAAGTCACTAATAGCTGTAACGGTGAAATAAATTTAGGGTGTTTCTGTAGTCAAATCAGTAATCTTTAGAACGCTGAAAGCATATTAATGTTTAGTTTGCATTTGAACCAGAGATTAATGTTTTAGCTCTAGAAAAAAGGTCTAAGTAAGATTTTGCTGAGGAGAAAAACGATCAGCACTTTGTTATACTGTCAGAATGGGTCATGAAAGCCAAGAGTCTATGTTTAGAGACAATACTGATTGCCATGGAGACAGGGAGGTGAATTTTATGTACATTCTGCCAAATTAATTGCTGACAATAAACAGTAACATAAATATGTAGGCTCTCATGCATCTCTTATGGGAATAGAGCTATAGATCTGATAAACACAAACGAGACAACAAGACAAAGGCTCCTTCTTAATATGTTGTACGTTTTTGTTTCCTCCATGATGTGTTTAACACAATATCTGACCGCCAAAGCACGATTCCTAAACAAAAGAACACAAGGACGGAGGATGGATAAAGATCCTGGAAGTTTAGGTCCCAGACGAGGATGTATCGGATGATGACTTGACTGACGAGAACGAATGGGAAGCCCCAAGATTCACTGCAAGCACAACGCATCACATCTGTGCTGCGCTACAGTCTACAGTACAGAGCCATTTGAAACAGCTGGGAAACTGAACAGCTGTGCGTCTTAATTGATTGCACATTAGTTCACTCTCTACAAGACAACTTGGGAAGGACTTTCTCCACAAGGTCACAAGTAGCAACTTGGCATTCTTGGATTTGATAATCATCCAAAGCATAAACAGAATAAACTTGATGTAGCTGAGTGCCACCCATCCTGTCAACAGTCAAGACGTGAATTCCCAAATTTTTGCTAATTAGCTAATTCTAATGCTTTCCTTTCCACTAATGTGCAAATGATTTCCCCTAAAAATCCTAATACTGCATTGTGTGTTTTTTTTCCCCAAGGCTTTGCATCACAGTAGCTTTACACTGATGCATTAGTTCTTCACTGCTAGACAGTTGGAGCAGCAGCATAGTCTTAACAGCACATCAACTGAAGTAGCTTGAGCAGCATTATCTTTTGACCTTGCACAGCCCAATCACTATTTCTGAACATGGGCAGGACATCACAGATTAGTCTCTTCCTGAGTCTCTTCCTGCAAAAAGAGCACATAGGCAAAAATAACAAAAATGAACTTCTATCAGTATTTGAGATGTGTTTTTCCTGAATCCACATGTAACACAACAGCACCAAAATTACTGCCACGATGATAGATAACTTGGATAAAAATTAGGACTCTGGAGAATGTTTTAGATGGCATTTAGAGGCAATGTTATTTGCTTCCCACTTGAAATGGGCAGAAATTTGATAAATCAGTACTATCCTGTATCTGTATGTAAATCAGATGAATGCATCCAACACAGCCATGAATAAATTTGGCAGGAAGCAAAGGCAAAAAAGAATTCCTCTCATAATATGCTACTGTATATTTCAGATTTTAGGAAAAGCAAATAAACAATTTTTAAAAATAACAGTGCGGTAACCTTGGAACATTCAAAGAAGCTATTTGTTGATGAAACATATTTCCACTGAATGGAAATATGACATAAAGAAGACTACTGTGGCCTGAGGACTTCTTTGGCATGAGATACCTTTTCTCTCGACACCTGTTTATTCCCTTTGAAAATACCATATGAAACCAAGCCGAAGAAAGGCTATGAGCATAGATGCATTACCTTGGTGAAAAACTGCAGAGGTCAAAGGTGATGTTCCAGTAGCTCAGTCAGTGGTCAGGACAAGGGTTTGACGGACAAAAATTGAGTGAGTACAGTGAGCATAACATGACAGGAAGCAAAAACGAATAGGCAAATATATGGGAGAAAGAGGATAGGAAATATTAGTGCAGCACAGTTAACTAAAATGATTGCAGGGAGGGAAATGTTGTGATCAGGTGGTTGGGAAGGTAAAGCAAACCAATAGACCCCATACCTTGGCGGTTTAACATCAGGTGCGCCAGACCTTGAGGGAAAGAACAGAAAAAAGGATACGAAAACAGGAAGTTCATAAAGAGGTTTGGGAAAACAAAAGCATTGTCACAATGTTGGACTGCAGTTTGTGACAGACATCCTGGGGTAGGTACGGATGTCAGAGATCAAAGTAAAACAGAAGGGGAAATCAAACTAAAAACAGACAAACATCGGGGGGGGGGGGGGGGGGAGCAAGATAAGAAAAAAAACATCTTGATTGGTGCAACCCATACAGGCAGTTGCTCACACAGATGCTTTTTTTCAAATGGAACACATATGTTTACTTGATGTAGACAGATTTTGAAGATCGTATTTTTGTTATAATTAAGTTATTCTCATTTATCCAATACATAAAATCTTCATTGCAAACACCTTATGCAAAAACAGACTGTACTAGGTTTCTATTTGGATTGAAAAGGACCAGTTCCGGAGCAAACCATAACAATTATTGTAATATATAAGAACTGACACTCTGACAAAGCACATTGTGCTAATCAGAGCTGGTTGGAATCTGTAGACTCTTTGAGGAAATTGGCCAATTGACGTTGAGGTTGTAATGTTATTGATCATTTCATCATGACACTCCATGAGGGATTTAGAACCATGGTCATTTATTAGTGAACTGGCTGCTGTGCATACACATGCCATTACTCCTCTACATCTATTGACCTTTTATTTAGAGTGGCAAGGTGAACCTATGACAGACACAATGAAAACAAAGACAATATTCAAAAGAGCTCTGCACTGTTATACAGCGTAAAATAATTTACTGTTTGCCAAAGCTGAAAAAAAACAAAACAACATTTTTTTATTGTGATAAAAATCCCCATACTTTTTTCCAGAACCCTTTTGAACAGTCAAACCTTGCTTCAGACATGAAACATGTCATGCATTGAAGTGTACTGTAGTGCTACCATCTCTGTGTTGGCATAGTAACAGGCTTGTGTTTCTCCGTAATATGATGTTGACCAACCAAGCCTCCTCTCTCTCTCTTTACTTTCAGTTGTTTTTCCTGGAGTGAAGGTAAAATTTTAGTATTTCTTCTTTGACACTTCTCCTGAATTTTTGTCTCAGTAGCCTGTTAGTCTGTGAAAAAGTAAGCATTGTCTATTATTTTCAACATTAAATGTGACAGTGAAGTGGAAACACCATGCCGAAGAACATATTTGCCAATAAATTTGTGAGGACATGAAAATGTCGTTTTCCATAAATACACAAAAGGGTAATCATTTGTCAGAGAGGCTGCTAAAGCAAGAACAAAAATCCTCTTGATTTGTTTTTTTGTCATGTAACTGTTTGTGACAGTTTGAACATTTGAAAATAGTTAAGACAACACAGATTAAATCATTTGATGAATTTTGATACATATGTATTTATGTATTAGCACATAATATTAAATTTAGGTAGCATTTCAAATGAGACAGAGATTGCTATCCTTAGTTTAAGAAAGCCAAATAGCAAATACAAATGTCCAAGGACCTTTCAGTCATTACTGTGACTTTAATTAGCAAGCATCTAAGAAGAAAAGGCCATTGCATGAGGATTAGGATTTGCTAAATTTGTTTTTCCATGAAAAGTACAGTATTATGGAGCCTGTTGTAATGAGAGATTAGACCAAGGTCACTGCTGCTGAAAGATGCAAGCCCACTAGGGCCAGCTGTGTCCTTTCTTTCGAAGATTTCTATGCTTGCTTTGTCATGTGCCACATCCCTTTAGTTTTCTCACCATAGTTCTTAGTATCTTATTATTGACTGCTGACACTTAACACGCAAAATCTGAGAAAAAAAAAATACAGCAAAACAAAGCAATGGACAATATGTCTGCACTTTGCATGTGGGTGTTTGTGTAAGGCTTTTCTATATGTTTGAGGGGTTTCTCTCTTTGTTCTATATCTGCTGTGTGAGGTGGTTGTCCTTATCTCTCTTTCACAGACCTGTTTTTTGCTCACAAAACATCAGAGGATGCTGCACTCTTTTGGCATCAGAGCATGCCCCACCGTGGCCTTTGTCCGCACAGATAGACAGGAGTCTACGTGCTGCATACATGAACAACTCTGAGGACTCACCTGCCGTGCACTTCTGATCCAAAGGGTGTCACCGCTAAAAAGCAGTTCCTCAGAATGTCAAATAAAGAGAATTCTTGCACCACTTAAAACCCCGGCCAAGACCAAATATAGCATATGGGTTACCATCTTTACCATCTTTGGGGGGGAGGAGGCGATTTAGCTAATGCATAGACGTGTCTATTTCCATCGAGGTAAGGACCATAAAGACTTGCTGCGGCATGTCACATTGAATTGTCCCAAGGACAGAGAAAAAAGAAGGGATCTGGTGAGTGTCATTTTCCTACTGTCATCGTTGTTTTCATGCATTCTGCATTGGGGATTGTCTCCATGTCAAAGCTTTAATCCAATAAAGATTCTGATGCGCTCTCTTTGCAGTATGTCATTTAATAATGCTTGCCTTTTTGCTGTGAGCATAGCCATGCCATCTTTGCTCATCACAACTGGTATTAAGAATGATTAATGCTTGTTTTTGGAAATAGTCCTGAAATGAAACCTATTACCTATTACTGAAGCATATCATGTAACCACAGATCTCTATATAGCCCTCAACCAAGCCTTTCTTGTGTGCTGTATTTATCATTAAGAATCTACCAAAGCATTTACCATCTTTATCAAAATATTACATCTAATATCATATATGCATTTAAGTTTTATTTATTCTGCGTAAAGCCAAAGTCATCCTACATTCAGGCGAACTTATTCTGCACAGCTGTGTTACAAGACCATACTGTTCATGCAGATGATGTTTTACAATCTCCAGTCTGTTTCACAGTCATCTACACAACATGGAAGTGTCAAACCTGGATTTCAGAGAGCAGGTGTGCGTAGGTTGGTGCTTTTCAAGTCAGTAACAGTGATTTATAATGTGCAGTGGTTCAGTGCACCTAGTGCTGGTCTCCTGAGCCTGTTGGCTGCCCTTTCACCAGAACCAGCAATCCTTACTGGGGAGATGGATGTCTCGCTCTGCTGCCGACCAAACAAAACTGTATCTCCTCACTTGTATTTTCAATCTTCATTTCCTGTGCAGTACCTGCATCTCATTAGAGACCAATCCTGTTTAATTGTGATCAGTTAATTGCTACCAATAATGAGACAAATTGCCCTTTTCCTGCGAAAAGAGATAGGTTAATGATTAAGAAGAGGATTTCTAAGGTACCCTATTTAAACATTTCCATTACTGTGAAGTCACATGGTGCAAATCATTTTACAATTTGATGAATGCTCTTGGTGTCAAGGCCATAGTAAGCAGTCGTGTTATATCCAGGGCATTTTTGCCATCAATATCTGGATTAAATCTAAATATCTACCTTAGCACATAGCATCTAAGACAACATTCAGTGAGATTCAGTCTTTGGGCAGAGACTGGGTATACTTTAACAGTAAACAGAACCAAACAAAGAAGCATTAGTTTACATGAGGAACATATGGTACTGAAGAGAGGAAAAATACAGAAGCTGTAAATAACAATGCAACGCATCTAATTATGTAAAGTGTACAGTCATTTTCTTTGTGTTGCAGTGTATTAATGTTTCCCCAATAGCCTGACACCCACTTACTCTGCAGACCTCTTCAGTCACCTTGAGTATACTGATTATATATACAGTGAACGTTCAACACATTAAGCGCTCTTCTCTGATTGACCTCATGACCAGTGAAAGTATATCTCCTTTCAGCTCAATTTGTTATAGTTGTCAGAACTGCAGTCCAAACTGACAATAGCCACCCCCATATTTCTGATGCTGTGATAATATCCTTTACAGTGAAGAGCAACATATAATTACATCACATAACGGTCTTGGACGTGGTCTTACCTTCTACTTCTTTCTGGACAGCTGTAGGAGAAAAATAGAAAAACACAATATTTAGTATATTAGTGACAGCAGGATGTTAAGTATCAAACCACTACCAGTCATTCAGTATCTCCATAAAATGAATCCTATTATGTGCATATAGACTGAGACAATTACATCTTACAGATGCCATATATTTAATATTTCAAATTTTCCTTGACCTCTGCTTGTTTTCACTTAGGTTGTTTTTGGCTGGGCACAAATTTGATCTGTCTCATAGTTTAACAAGTGTAATCACAGTTTAACAAGTTTAACATGTTGAGCACTTTGAAATGCACATGTACCAGCCAGGGCCTGCGATGACAACAGACATGGTTTGTCCAGTGGAGGCGTGAGGTGCTGCTTTGTCTTCTGGCTTGCTGCCCTTAAGGGGTCTTTTGGCTTCGTTAGCTTAGCATAAACATACAGTAGGTTCGGTTGTTTCTTCCGTGTGTGTAGTTTTGACTACTGAATCGATATTGCCAATAATGTTCACACTGTATAACATTAAGAGTCAGTTTATCAGTGATATACAGTACCATTGTATTATCCATGTCGGTTAGTCTTATCAATGGTTTGTTACTAAGTTAGCTTTAGTTAGCATAAAAACACCAGATGTAGGGTGGAAGTGTTTAACTTCTGCTATCATTCTGGTATTGTGCATTTAGCCGTGCTAGAAGAACATTAAACATAGACACTAACTCTTATAAACACAGTCCATTCACCACAGTAAATGGCCCAGCCACTGGCACACTTGGTCTTGTTTGGATGAGCAATAGAGCCAGCATGGTGGGGATTTGAGGTGTTTCTCAAATGAAAGTGACAATTCTACAGTTTCCAGTAACATGCAGCTTTCTGTGTTTACCATTGAAGAAATATGAGGTAAGTAGCAGCAAAAACAGCTAGATTTTCAAAATAGGGTTCGCCTTATTCGCTTTCAATGTATTTACTACAGTGACAACAAACAGTAAAACATTTCAATAAACCTTTCACAGTCTTATTATATTGCCTATGCCTATTGCATATATGTACTGATGAATCATGCTGTGTCTGTTTTTAACCGTGCCTCAAGCCAAAAACAGCTTTCCAACCTGGGTGGGCAAGTATTCTATTCCTTTGTATTCTATTGTATTCTATTCTACCCATCACCATTAGTTCTTATGATCTGTAGTATTTTTATTTATTAAATTGAAATTGAAATTTAAGTTTCACCTTTTTTCCCCTCTATGTAGGTATAGATAGGTACCATAGCTCACTTTCATTTGCCAAGTTCTGTGCTTGTTGTTTGCTCTTGGTGTAGATTTTCCAGAAAAAATAAAAAATAAAAAAAAATAGCCATGCTATAAATGACACTCCATTGGTATTAAATGTCTCCATGTTGAACGGGAAAACAGCCACCCAATCTCCTCAGACAGAGGCTATCCTCTGTGACTTGGAAGATAACGTGGGGCTGCTGAGACGAGAGTCTAAACCTGATGCAAACATCAGACGATAAGTACTGCCATGGTATACTTTGACAAGGAGCGGTTTCATGTGGGCTTTATTGATCACTCTCTTGAGCTCAGTGTGACTACTGCCATTGCCATATGGTTGGAATAAGATATTTGGTCATTTTATAAGTTGATGCTAACTGTAAGGAAGCCAACATTTTAGTGCTAGTGATGGTGCAGCCAAGATGCGTAAGAACTATAAAGCCATTATAAAAATTGCCACTGACAATAATGTAATGTAGGGCTGCACAATTAATCATAGATCATTGTATATCACGATTAATGATTGTGTAATTTGGAAATATTAAACGGTTTGTATTTTCATTTCCCCTGTAAGTCCTGGTGTGGTATATCAAGTACTTCCATTACACATAACCAATCACAACCTTTAAATGTCCAATGTGCACCATGTGACCAAAACAAAGTTAAGATGGAGAAGCAGACAGCTTCGGTGGGAAAGAAAGAGAGAAACATTACAACATCTTTGGAAAAACAGTAAGTAAAATATAGTGTCACACTACATGCTATGCATACATATTTTCAGTCACATTTATTAACATTTAGTTTTATCTATCTCATTATCTTATTTTAATTTTATAAATAAGGACCACAATAAGAGTAAGAGTAAAATAAGACTTTCTGGCTGCTGCTCTTTGAAAAATACTGAGTGAAAAAGTTAAAATATGTTCAAGTGCAAAAGTGCAATAAAATATTTTGTTTCCTGAAACTGGGACAATTAATCATGATTAATTATCGTGATCACAAAATTAAGCGAAATAATTGTGATCGTGCAGCCCTAATATCATGATAATGTTTCACTCACCGTATATTTCCACTTACAAAAACTGATGTTTAAAGCCCTGTGGAATATGAGCTTTAACTGCAAATGTAATCAACACCATGCATATAACTTAAAAAAATGTCTAAACCCCCCAAACATCCACAGACAGCAGCACATCTATTCAGATAATGGCTAAGAATTATAACAAGAATTCCACAGAATTCCCTAAAAAAAAAAGCAAAAAGCAAAAACATAACAACAATTGTATATTTTTCTCACCTTCCTGGCAGTACCTCTCCCTGTAGCCGGTGTTGGTGCAGTCACAGAGGACCTCTCCCTGGTGGATGGAGCACTGGCCTCTGTTGCTGCAGGGAGAGTGTGTGGCACATATATACTCCAAATCACTATGAACACCTTGACCATCCAACAGCACTGGTAGTGCCTCCCCCAGTTTCAAATTGGCTATAAGGCCCTGGAATGGCGGCTCATATTTAACAGTGCTGGATGTCAGGGCAGACAGACGCACATCTGGTGAGATCCCACCTACGTAGAGGTCACTGGCTACCACCATCTCATTCCTCTTGGACTTCACCTCAGCCACTTTCTCTTCGTTATCCACCACCAGCCTGGTCTCTCTGAAATTTCGAGAGAGGAGGATTCGGTGCCAGCGCAGGTCGTTGATACGCGTCTCTGTGTGCAGGGAGGCCGGTTCGGCACAATGGATGGTGAAGCGCATCTGCAGCCTCCCGTCTGCAATTAGAAGCTCCAGGAAGTCGCAGTTCCCGCCATCATCCAGGTAGAGCATCAGGGCTTTGCTGATGTTGGTTTTGAGAATAAAGCTGAGCTCACCTGATGCCCTGGCGTCCCACTGGCCATAGCGTGTCCACTGACCAGGAACCCCCTCATATTCCAAAGCCATCCCCATTACTGTTAGCACCAGCCCAGCTAACAACAGTGACCACGAAGCCTGGCCTTCACACCTCCCCATGACGCTTACTATCTTCAGCTACTGGCTCTAATCCCTCCTCTATGGTCTCTAATTGATATGAATCCCACACAGCTGCGTGGAGGAAGTCTACTGTCTACAAATTCTTGTGTTATCACCGTAAAATCTACAGAATGCCTCCCAAATTTAGGAAGTAAGTTTCTTTAGCCTTGCCTGTCTAGCCTGATTCTTTTTGCCATCTCTCCATGGGTGACATGTGAAAGAGTGAACAAATGAGGCACATTGCAGAATACTTTGCATCTAGTTTGGATTGGCTGAGAAAGAGAGCAAACACAACAACTGATCCGCAATACTCTGTGCTTCCTCGTCTTCTCCATCCAGAATCTTGGCCTCCATCCAGCAGTGTTCCTGTCAGTTCTCCATGGGTTAGCTAGGCACACAGCCAAGCAGAAACAGGTACAGCCTCCATCATTTTCAGCTTCCCAACATCCTAAGACATAAAAAAGGAATGTGTAATGAATGGTTGGAAAGATTATTGACATTCTAGCATACACACACTATGAAATGTTAAATAATCTTTAGTTATTATAAATCACATGGCAAAAATAATTAAACAATCTAACAAATCATTAAAATGGCAGAGAGGAAAATGTGGAGATGAAAGAGAATGATATAGAGGCTTTATCATTACAAATGCTTTATACTGCTTCCTTCCTAAAGGGGCAGGGTTCGGGATCCAGCATTGGCAGGGCAGAAAAGGCAAGTTCTTTTTCAGCCGACTTTGTACGACTCAACTAACTTAATGGGATTAACATCCTCATAAGCAATTGGCTTGAAGTTCTTATACATGCATTTCAGGCAGAAAGGACTGGGCAGCACTAGGGGCGCTCCACCCCCCTCCTCTACGCATCCTTTCCTTCACTATTTAGTAGTGGTGCACGACTCCAAAATTTCTTAAGTTTAATCATGGGAGTCACTGGAATCGCCTCCTCACCTACTATAGATTAAAGCATAGGAAGCTACATTTGAGACCTCTGCATCCAATAGGCTAAATTGTGGTAAGTCTTTTGTGAGGGAATAACCTAAAGCTAATTCACGCAAATTAAGAAATCTCATGCCCTATCCCCTTCATACCATTCTAATCCATGCTCAGCTCAGTATCCCTGGCTGCGTGTTTGCCTACTTCTGCTCTATGGATGTACACTATGGAGGTAGCCATAGTATACACTGGCAGTTTATCCAACAGAGCAGTGAGTGAGGACTAGACAATGCAATCCCTGCTCCCTTTTGAAGCAAACAGAGAAGTCCAGCCTTCATGTCAAACAGCTTAACAATGGGTCAAGTGGTATCCCCCATAACCAATTATGTGCAGACAAAAATAATAATTGGTGAAAAAAGCAGAATCAAGAGATACCAAGAGTCCACTCCAAGAGACATCCTTAACTCTCAAGCTTCTTGAAGTCGGGAAATTGACACTTTTGGGGTTGATTCTCCACCACCACTCCTTAGCTCTTCAAAACTCTTGGGAGGTCAAGTGTTATGAAGGACCCACCTTTGGATGTTCTGCAATGGTTTATGGTGCATGGAACATCATTGCCACCTCCGTACTTACAAGCAATTTTCCATGAGTTGATTCTCACTTGCTAGTCAGCAACGCCTCCCTTGCTAACCCTAACAACCCTGTTTATTCAAGGAACCTTCGCCTGGGGAATTAGTGCCCTGGACTAATTTACTTCAGATGCTTTAGTTTTCACCACAAGGTACTTTTTCTATTCTCTGCACTTGCTAAACAGCTTGCAGGCTATCCAGGCACTTTGGCTCACTGGACCCACAACAAAGGATACTAGTCCATGCTCTATTGAGAGAAACAAATACCACACTGTCAGAACCTGGCTTGTGCCCCCATTGCACTCGCTTTGATGACAGGACCCCTCAGCTTCAAACTTTTGAACCAACAGCACTTGGAACCCTTCCTATCCAACCTGTAGGGCTCAGAGATGTTAGCTCAGGAGGAGTGGGGGATCCCTTGTTTCAGTTGGACATGGATGTCACTGAGCCCAAGGTTCTGCTCAGAGTATTTCATTCTCTCATGGAAATGGATAAAGCTAAGGACCTGGGCTGCCTCACTTGCCCTAAGCTCAAGTCATTACCTCATAAGCACCCCGGCAACGGGCAGAGTTATGGGGCTGACGGTGGTTGCCCAGCGACACCTAGCCATCCATTTTGGAGAAGTTAAAAGGTCTATTTCCCTAGGTTTGAGAGGAGCTGCTACTTGATCCCCTAGTCTTCCAGCAATTGAACAAACTGTTCCCATACCTTCAAACTGCACACAGAGACATAAAAATCCACAAGATTGTCTGACTCTGGGTAAGTAGGCTAAAATAACCAAATTCCCAAAAAAGTGAACTATCCTTTTAAACAACAAATGTTAAAGTTTGTTTTCGCACATTCAGGCCAGAGGCTGAGAATGGTGAAAAGGAAAACACATAACAAGCTATAGCAACAAAAAAACGTTGCAATATCTGTGATCCCAAAAGCCCCTCCATGCCATAGGCAGGGGAGCACCCTTGGTGCTGGGACATGAAGCAGTGCACCAGTGCTTGGCAGAATGGTGAACCTGTACTGTTTCTCCCTGGCTGATGGCCACCAACAGACAGGCGACAAGGTACAATTGGCGACCTGTCATCCTGTGCAATTGATTGTGCAAGGGGAATCTGCACATATTCTGAGACACTAAATATTCTCCCTTTTAGCCAAAAAAGCTCATTTGTCTCAAAGCAAGACATAATCTTTCTGTGTCTAAAACTAAATTCTGTCTCATGAGTAAAAGCATTTCAGGCAACTATGGCCTGAATTCATCTTGGCCATAAAGTGAAATACAAGATGTGTTTGAGACTGCTGGAAATTATGGTCTCTATTGGGTCTCCTGGTGATGAGGGACTGCCACAGTTGGGTTTACTGACTAAAGTTGGAAGAGCGCATCACAGCAGAGAAATCAAAGTCTCCCCAATGTATCAGGACTCCCCAGGCTAGGAGAAAATCTGCCCTCAAGATGGGGAGCAATTTGCCAGGGTCAGGTAGTGAATGGTGTGTGGATAGTCTCTCGGAGCCTGTCCCACATAAATTACCTGCAGCTGTATACAGTATTTCTGGCCTTCTAACACTTCCTTTGAGTCATACAGGATGAGTGTGTTGATTTGGACAGGCAACACATTGGTAGTATCAAATGCAAACAGACAGGGAGGCATGCGGTCCTGTAAATTCACAGCTTCACTCACATGATTCAGCTGTGCAGCAACTACCACATACAGTCATTAAGCAACTCATGTTCTGAGACCTGGTTGTAAGACCTAAATGTGGGAAAAGACCATCTATCTATCTATCTATCTATTTTCTTATGGTTGACATAGGCTAAAGTAGATTATGGGCAAAAATAATTATCTGCTCTATGGTACTGATCAGTTGCATATCTTTAGCAATCATTTTGGTACGTATTAGATTCTCACAGTTCTGAGGAGTTTGCACACAGTGTAACCCCATTCTGAATGAGTTTCATTGGCTAGGGTGGTTGGTTTGATAGTTTGGGATTCTCAGTGTAGGTGGTCAATTAAGCTGATTCCTGTATAGCGTGAAGCCTCCACTGAGAGTACTTTTACCTCTGAACTATTACTGTAGTACAATACCTCAGAGTACTTATCAGACGTTGTCAATAAGCTTCAAACCTCAACATAACGCTGTGCCCATGTCAACACTGAGCAAAAATTACACATACCACCCACTTGTCAACAGGTTAACTGACTTTAATTTAAATAAAAATAATTTCTGCTTTCACCAAATATAACAGTTTACCTTCTTACACCAGTTTACCCTTTTAAACTGGATTAACCCAGTCCCTAAGCACTCGGGGCCTATAGAAACAGTGTGTGCCCATGAACTGTATACACCCTAATGTCAGCAAAATAACCTCAGTTGATCAGTCAGTTGGTGGCATTAGCCTAATTAGATAAGCTAGCTGCCTTACTCATGATCACAACCTGCTGCCCTCAGCATCCATACAATCCAGGGCAAGAATTGTTGAAGAGCTAATTTAAATAATCCACGGTCCAATGACCAAGCAAGAAAAACACTAACAAAAACTCACCAAAAACTGTCTGTATTTTTTCTATCTTTCTTTTTTAACTTTCCCACCACTTGTGCACTCCACAGTTATCCCCCCCCTCTATTTTTGCTCCCATCAATTTCACTGTCACTCAAAATATCTCAGGAACTTGTTTGGCTAACACGCGGAGCAGTGGCAGAAAAATACACAGGCCTATTTTTCCATAGGGCTACATTTGTCATGCTAGTTTTGCTTAGTCCATCTTTCCCACTTGTAAAAAAGCTGGGTGCTTTTTGAGATGATTCAGCTATTTTAAAAAAGGGCATTTTGTTTGGCTTTGATATAATTGCTATTGAAAGCAGCTACCCCAGGATGAGGACAAAGCAATGCGAAAGAGACCATGTAGGGCTTTTAAATAACACATGTAGCCCTAGTCCACAGCTATTGCTCTTACTCAGCTTGTGCACTATATACTTAGTTCACTTTGTTAAAAACAAAACAAAAAAACAAAAAACAACAATTTAACAACTTAACCCAATACTTTGAAAAAATCATAATAAAGTCTAAAGGTCAATACCGCCCCAAATGAATTTTCAATATTTGTTTTTCATGACCCATCCCTACTATCCAGGGGGAGCCAAAAGTTCAGAATCCACGCTCAGGTAATAGAAATGATATGGGTCGGTTTGGCAGCACAATGGTGCTGCTGAGTGGAACGCTATGGCCACTCCCCCTTTGCAGGGATCTTCTATCACAGGCCGAAAGGGAAATATGGCACCTGCACCGGGATATACAGTATCGACCTTTGGGGTTGACCCCTGAAAGAGCAAAATTGAGAGAAGAGAGCTTGCCACATAAAAATAAGTCATTGCAACCAATTCAAAGCACTTTCCAGTCAATCATTAGCCTACATCGCTGTTGGCAACAAAGAAGCTTAACCCCAAACCATTTAGCATAAATTTTAAAATTCTGTAGCTGGGTGAGGTCTGCTCAACCCTTGAAGCAAGACAACACCACAAAACAACAGTCAAAGTAGGTCCTTAGGTGAACAAAGCGTTTCATACATTTGGAGAGAATGTAAGTGCTTCCAATTGGAAACACAAACTCTACTTGGGTATTTATGTTTTCCTAAGTCTGGGTTTCAGGATTTGCTGTGTCAAAATTATGTCACAAATCCTAGTGCAGTGATTTTGAAAACTACTGTTTTGAAAAAACTGTTAGAGGATGTCTCTCTTCTGCTCCATGCCTCTCCCCTCTCAGGGGTGAGGGCAGCTTTGTTATGGAAGTGCACAAAATTGGTTGTTGAGGGCTAGCAAATTTAGCCAGTTAGCAAGCGAAATCTGCTTAGTTCCAAAAGCTGACAATGCCGCTGCCTAAAATGTAATGAACAACATTTTCAACCACATTTTCCAGTCCACACTTCAGTCATTCATGTATGACCCACAATCCACTGTTGAAGAGATTTTGCAAAGGAGGCAAGAACAAGCTGCTGCTGCGAGTTAAGCTGCTACACTGGGGAAGGACGGAGGGGCTGGAGGGGCAATGGCTAACAGTAACTGGTGGTGCATGTGCAGACATTGCACAGCCTTGCCCACAGAGATTGAGAGTATATGCTGCAGGGAATGGGACCATGCAGATTTTGCTTGAATCCATGGCTGACACTGAAGAACAGGGATTATCATTGTTTTACTCAACATCAAACTTTCAACACACACTGACAGCAGCGACTCCTCTGTATTCCTCTGTACACCATTCCTCTGTACAATCAGCAGGATAAACTGGCGAAAGAGCAAGACATCAGCTGGACTGAGAGGGGAAATGACTGACGAGTAAGTCCCTTCAACTGGCTAAACTATGCTAACTTGACAATTATAATAAACAACAAACATTGGCAATAATAAGCTGTTATGTATTATCATGCCAATGGGATGTGCATGTCTGTGTAATTGTATGCTCTTTGCTATGCATGGTGTAAGACAATCACTTTTTGGTCTCGTATAATAGAGTTAATAATACTTCTATTTTCCACTGTGGCAGTTCTGTATGTGTATTTTGCCTGAGTGTTCTAACTGTAGTCAAATGCTTACATGCTTGCCTTTAAGGATACTCTCTGCTTTTTCCCAGTTACTAACCTACTTTGCTCATCTCATCTGGATCTGGTATGTTTGGTTTCTTTTTCTCTTTTTCCCTCCACCTGTGTAGTTGGACGGGGGTTATGTTTTTGCCCCATTTCGTCTGTTTGTCTTTTGGAAAGATACGTCAAAAAGTTGTGAATGGTTGGTCATGGGGCAAGGAAGAATTGATTTTGAACTTTTCATACCAACTGGCCAAAGGGGGCTTGACGGTGGGCTTGGCTTCTCACAAAAAGGAATATAAAAGCATGGGAGCTCATTTCCAGTTTAGACATAACCACCCTGCTATTTTTTCCAAAACTTGGTCCAGTGGTAGAAGGACAGCCCTAATAGCCACTGAACGGATATAGAGCTGATTGGCCATGTGGTGTTGTGATAATTGGCTGAAATGCTTAAAAGTAGCTAGAATTTGAACAGGCAGATCTCATGTCCCATTTCAGGTCCAGGCATGAAAATGTTTTGTGTATATCCTCATGTGAAACATGTTGGTAATGGGGCATGGAAGAAATTATTAACCTTTGGTGAAAATCTGAGATGTGGAACTGGGATATCTTGATAATTACATAGCGTTGGCGGAGGTATGTGCTCTACTGAGTGCCATCTAGTTATTTACTGTCTCTGTGTCAACTATTGCTTGGTTACTCCAGCTAGGTTAGCTATCTTACTGTACTAAGCATTTTTTTCTTTTTCTCCTGTCTTGTAGCCTGGTTTTAGACTCCTGAATCACGACCCACCCACTCTGCAGATTTGGTTGAGCAATTCAGAGAGTCTGGCGTTGCTCTATTCATTCGGAAAAAGATCGGGCAAATCAGTGCCTTTGTGGGCGGGACTAAAGTTTGAAGATTCGTGCAACAGTTTTCATTGGCATTTCGGCATAATAATATTTGTTGAAATAATTCCTTAACCAACATATTGTCTTTGCAAAGATGATATTTTTGTCAAAAACATTCTTGGTAAAGTTACTAAATACACCCAGCATCAGTGTAACTGAAAATAATGTCAGAGCGGCTGGATACATCAACACCCTCCACAGCTAACATGGAGGCAATGTCAGACTGAATAATGGAGTGGTAACGAAATGGCCATTCAGTCTGAATATCAGGCTATATCTCTTGCCTCGGTTGGCCATGTCCCTTTTTTTTTTAAATGATCTGCACCCTGACATAATGTTATTGGTCTAGGGATGTGTCTAGTGCTCAGCGTAGCTCAATGCATGCAGGAAAACTGAGTATGTAAACCATGTCAGGAATCTGGTTACTTGGCTGCTCCCCACTCTGTCTCTAGCAAAATTGGTGCAGAATCCAGGCTGTTATGGAATACAAAGGCATGGTTAAGTGTGTTTATATCCGGAGTGGTTGTTTAGTTTGGTTGCCCAGCAACCAAAAACACCGTCCTACATTTCGTCACGACTCATCGTTCCCCCTTTCTCCCCCTTGTACCCAAAGTACCTCATGGTTATTGTTGCCCAGCTGTTGAGCTTTCTTATTGTCACCTGCCACCCTTCCTGTCAGAGGAACAGCGGAGGTTGAACACCCTGGGTCTGTTGCTACATACATGTATGGAAAGAACGCAGGTTTTCCCCAAGAGTGAGCAGCTCTCTATATGTTTTGCCAGAGGACAAGCGCTCTCTAAACAGCCTCTTTCATAAGGATTATGGAGACTGTTGCAACGGCCTATAGGAGCAAGGGTAAGGACCACCCAATTCAATGTGCGGGCCCAATCCACCACAGGCATGGCTGTGTCATGGGCCTTGTTTAAAGAAAATCCCAGTGAGTGAGATTTGTGCTGCAGCTAGCTGGACCTCTTCACACTTTTATTGGATAGGTCTTGTCCAATCTTTTCTGCCTGTAGAAGAGCTCCACCCAATCACAGACGAAGACACTACTCCCATTGTCTCACATTGTCTCCTTCAGAGAACCGAGGTGTCCTTTGTAACCAAACCTTTTGTTTTGCAGAGAAAGAAAGGCTTTTAGGGTATAGAGAGATGTTATGAGCTAACCCTCTCAGTCACACAAATAACACGGAATATACTAAAAAAAAATAGTTGATTACTCATTTACTCATTTACATTTATTCAACAAAATCTGAAATAGTCTTTAATAATTTGACCTTAGTGAGGGGTCCTTCAAATTAACCTAAACCTCAGGATGCTGTCGGAATTTATCTTATATCCTATTCCAAGGGCAATGGGTTTGGGAGGGGGTCATGTGCTTCTTTGACCAGTGAAGTCTGCCACTGCAACCTCAGACATAAATCTATAATTAGATGTAAATGATGCAGACAAGAAGTGACAACAAGTGATGTAACTGTTAATTTCAACAGGGTAAAGGTTATGTAGCTACAACTAATGCAACCCCCCTTACCACTTATAGGGTGAATTTTTGTTTTTTATTGTTAGCTAGCTAAAATTTGAGTCTTCATAAGTTTTGTGATCTAATTTCATGTTGCTAATGTAAACCACTGTGTATTATTTGCCACTTGTTTTCCCATTTATCAAATTGATTTGTCATGCCAGCAACTATTTTATGAAAGACTTTACATCTAATAGGGTGTAGGTGTAGATTTTAAGTTGTAACTTATGTCTATGTTGGAACTATTTCAGTTAGTGCAACCATTAAAATGTTAGTAATGCGTAAACCCGGACTACATTTGAATTTAACTTCAACTGGAGCAACAGGCTGCTGCATTATTTTCCAGCCCAATTGGATAAACAACATGGCCACTATCAACCAGTGAACTTGCAAGGGTCTGTATTTTATGAAAAAATCTGTCATAACTTAATCAGTTTGTCCAATCATCATGGACCTTGATCCACAAGGGCTCCATATTGATATCTACATCTGGTTGGTTGCAACACATGCTATAGGGGCAAGTACTAATCAATATTAAATGTATTCATGATTGGAGAAAGTGGGGCTTACATATCACTGACTGGCTTATTATAACTCAGTCTGTTCTATGCTTTTTAAGTTCATAGCCCTTTGTAAGTAACAAATTCAGACATAGAGAAAAAAGTATCTTCTCATTAGGACATCTCACACAACTAGAACAAAGTCTGTAGAAACTCTGTGAAGCATTTCATGTAAAACGAACAGAGATGTATGAGGCGTATTATTCAGAAATGGAAGAAACTGCAACTGTGATAGACACTTTTAATGTACCAATTTCAAAATTACTATTTATAATATAATATGGGACAAAGGCTGGTTTAGCTTACATATGATGGGACCTTCTCATTTGATGGAAACTTTGGATTAGAGGCATCACACTAAGCTGTGACGGGGCCCCGATATGGGTTGCTACTTCGGCACTTTGCCTCCTCCAAGGTAGCTCCAATGTGATTTTTTTTTTTTGCTGCTCACTAACATTTTTCAGCTTATGCTTTCATTATTGGTAAAGCTGAAGAAAGACAAAAAAACAGCATTGCTATGCTTTTTTGCTGTCTTTTTGTGTGTAGTGAATCATTTACATATCTATCTACCTATTTTTATGTTTTAGGAATTACACAGTGTCACGACAGAGTGCAAGCGAAGGCAGAAGTGGGAAGGGATCTGTGTCTTGCTTAAAGATAACTCAATGGGGATGGACAGATTGGCATCCGATCTGTGGCCCTCTGGTTACAGGACGTAACCCTGCCTCTAAATCTATAGTTTAGATTAAGCATGCATTTTATTGTTCTTTTTTATGTGCAATAAATGTCATTCAGGAGACAGTATACATGCATAACCCTTGTTCTCTGAAAGATTAGAAAAGGCAATTGGCCTCTCCAGTGTCCTTCATGGACATAGAGAGATAGACAGATAGACAGGCAGACAGACACATACCATTTTGGACCTCTAGTGAGAAACTCATGGGACTCCCTGCAGTTTGCCTATCAGGCACACATCGGACTGAATGATGCAATCATCTACCTAGGGGGCCTATTCCCACCTGGATATGGCTGGCAACATGGTTCTAATCATGTTGTATGACTTCTCAAGGGTCCTTAAAGGGAAGCCTAACACATAGACTACTTTTCAGGTCTGACTGACTACTGGTTAATTGCAAGCTGCTGATCTTGGTTACCTGTGATGTATATAGGTTACCTGTTTTGTCATGGACCAGCCAATGGCAGATTGCAATTGCAATACTTTTTTTTAACCAGCAGATGTCAGTCTAACCTGAAAAGTAGTCTCTATGTTTGGTTTCCCTTTAGCACCATCCAGCCCCTCTGACTGGGGGATAAGCTCAGGGAGATGCAGATTGACGCCCCAGTTGTTTTCTGAATCATAAACTATCTCACTTGCAGGCCATAGTTTGTGTGCATCCAGGGATGTGTGTCCAATATGGCAGTTGTGTGCAACACGGGGGCTCCCCTGGGTGCTGTACTGTCCCTTCTCTTGTTCACCCTCTACACCACCAATTTCAGATACAACTCCAAGTTATGCAACCTACAGAAGTTCTCATATGACTCTATGATAAGGTTTGTATTGTGGAGCCGGAAGAATCACCTGCTGTTAAAGATCGATAAGACCAAAGAGCTGTTCTAACTCAAGCAAATTGGTGAGGCTTTCAAATCATGTGCAACAAATCTCTGTGCATGTTCCACCAGTCTGTTGTGGCCAGTGTCATATTCTATGCTACTATTTCATGGGGTGGCAATATCAACTCAGGGGTTGCCCGCAGGCTGAACACACTAGATCCAGTTTTGGAAAAAAGGAAAAATCTATGCTGTCATGAACAACACCTCCCAGGCACTCCACTCCACGACGAGCACCTTCAGTGATCACCATACCACCACAGGGTGCCAAGGAGCATTCCTTTGTTCCACCCCCGTAAGGCTATATAATGCCTCCATACACAACATCCATCTAATTAGCCCACACACATCATTTGTCACAGTGAGCAATAAATTCTAGAAATTCTATGTCCTCCCCCCATATACAGGGGTTATAGGTACAGCACAAATTCATATTGGTATGATGACATATTGGCATAATCACATATCAGCATATTGAATGTATGCAATGGATGCAAGATGGTGCGTTACTGATGGTGGCCTTTTTGCAACAGCAATAAAAATGGACTGATTTAAAAGGTCTTCAACACCAACAGCTACCATTAACCTTAGCTATCTCTATCAAAGTTGGCCAACTCACAATGTTGTTCGCTAGTCAGTATTTCAACAACATGTTTCACAACTTTGACGCAACTTTATTCTTTATCCACCCAGATCTGCAAACTCCCATATGCCTCCACTCAAATAATGATAGTATCATTTGATTTTAGGGAATTATGATTCGTTTTTTAATTAAGATTTTTTAGAATTCTAAAAACACAGGAATTTAAAGGCAGAATATTTAGGAAAAGTTATTGAAAGGTGAGGACATTACATTTATAGTGTTGACCATAGCACTAAAGAACTGAATCCTGGAGTACACCATTTATGATATCAAGAAAACTTAGTTGAGTGAAAGCAATCACAGATTGATGACAACTGGCCATTTCTAAGAGCAGGAGGCAGGCTGCTCTCACAACAGTACGACTACACAAACACACACATTGTCATGCTAGAGAAAGGACCAACAATGTTAATAAAAATATACCTACATCCTTAAAAAGATTTCAAACTGTTTTCACTATTTCAATGGCTGTACAATAATGCTAATTTATGAGGCTAAACCATGAACATAAACCTGTGAAATCAAAATTTAAAAAGCACTAATAACACAAAAATATTGTGAAAATTGTTTAACAGGAAAATAACGGGACACATTGAAACATGGTGAGTGTAGTGAAAATGGTGAAAAATGGTTGGGCATGGATTCTGCTGCGCTGGAAACAGGATATATAAACAGGATATTTATATAAAGTGAGCGGGCAGGGAGCGGCAGGGGGTTGTCACTCAGGCCCCGACACTGTGCCTGGAGGCCTGCGGTGCCAAGGACAGCACCCTCCCTCCACCCATGGCGGCCTGCAGTTCAGCACCCAGGACAGAGCCACCGAGCGAAGGCTCAGCTGCGTGGGATCACTCTAACGAGCTGCTACCCCAGTCTGGCCCAGCTGCAGCTGCTTGGACTGATTGCCGGGCGCCTACAACACCAGCTGCAGTGAGCGTCTGTTGGTGGGTTTTGGGCTGGATTAACCTCTCTTTATGTGCTGTGAAAGAAGCGACTACAGTGACGCCTCAACCAGCTGAAACCTCACCAGCCTGGAAGAAGAGTTTCCTTTAAGTATATTTTACCTCAAGCTGTATTGGGAAAGCTGGCAATAAAAACTTTTCCGTTTGACATTCAACCTTGTCTCTCCCCTCTATCTCCCCACAGAGGGCCCCTCCCTATAGCTTCCCCCACAAAATATACATAAGGGCACAATTAACCAAAATACAATTGTGTTTTGGACATGTGCAATATCAAAACTGTAAGAGGCTGTGACTTAAAAAATAAGTGATCTCTTGCACACAAAACCAATTGATCAAACTTGTTAGACTGATCTGTGACTATTGGAGAATCTCACTCTGCAGTGTCCATGCCCTAGGCACATGCACAACTGATGTTGACTTGGTGGCCAATCAGAAGCCTCCTTACCAGTTGTTGACCAATCAGAAGCAACAGAGGCAGTGATAGCCAGAAGAGTGGAGGAGAGAAGCAGCCAAATGATAGAAAGGGATGACACTGAGGAGGGGAAGTCCTTGGTAAAAAATGAAAGAGGATGATTTGGTCCCGAAAGAGAATTCCATATTAGTAGTTTGGCAGTAGGTTGGATTCCAGACTGCAGACATATCAGGTGGATCCCAAAGCTTCAAAAATCCCTCCGTCTTTACACTGTGACCTGGATATTGATCCTTGGATATTTTTTCACGTTTTCACCTCACTGTGATCACGCCCAGAATATGACATTATTGACAAAACTTGAAAAAAACATAAGGGAAACATAACAGTATAAAGGATTATGATATGTAGGATTGGCCACAATTGTTTGAATTGGGCCCACTAAGAAAATTCATTCACCAATCTAGGCTGAGGAAAAAGGTTCATCCATGCATGCGAGTTAAGACTATATAGACCTAACTGTATAGCCTATGGCAGCACAAGCGAAATATGAATATGACATTCATATTTTGTGCTGGGTGTGCATAAAAACTTAAAAACTGGCTATGGGGCATATTGTGGGCTGGGGCTATGTCAGTTATGACAGCCACTTCATCAATAGCAGACGTCCAGTTTTGATGATGAAGTAGTTACTTCCTGGTACGAGAGGAGTGATAGTGAGGGAGGGGAGGGGAGGGAAGGGGAGGAGTGAAAAAGCTCTGGGATGCTCCCATCACAAACTCAGGTACTAAGCAAAAAATGCTGGACAGTTGTAGTGATGACATCTAGAACAATCCCATAGAGAATAGTATCAAGAATACACAGCATACAAAACCAGTTAAAGTACAACCCATGCTCAGATTCAACATGTGATGCCTTGTTAAATAGCAGCTAACCTCGTTTTGAAAAGTGTTTAATAGAAATATTAATGATATTGCAATTATTAGAGGTATTGCTGTTGAAAATATTTTGAACTATTTAAATTCATTTTTTGTATTTTTCAGCACTTGAGTGCTTCATCCAGTTAGAGCAGTAAAAGGTTTCAGTTATAATGATATGCTGATATAGTCATTCTCATAATCTGTTTCTAGTAAATCTGTGCTTTTAGCCTTCTAACAATAAGAGATGTAAATGTTTATCATATTGTAGTTCAAATCCCAATTTAAATATTAACTTAATCACAATATTTTTTCCAATATCATGCACTCCTAATATATACTGTATACAAATCTAAAATATGAATGCATGATTAATATGTCATAATATATGACATAGCCTAAGTTTAAACCAAAATATGTTTGGTTTTGCCTAAAGGAGTAAGAAGCATCTTTCTTCTGAGTTTGTTTCCATGTTACATTAACTGACAGCTTAATAGGAGATAATTTAGTGATAGGAGGATAATTCATTCATCTTAATTCAAAATCCAACAACTCTGGTTTGTACTAAAAGTGGGTCTACCGGAGGAAACGTCACACAGGAACAGCACTGCACAGTTTTTGAAGTCACGATGGCTGAATCTCATTTGTTTGACATTATGTCGTTTCATTTGCTCATGTGTTTTGCGTTGCCTCCTCACCTGGCACTCGGGGGAATCCCCTGCTATACCCAGATGTATTAATACCCCCATTTGGAATGTCTGTCCATTTCATTTTTTCACAGAATGGAGTTCATATAAGTATTCCCTCCCCCTCGATTATCCTCCCTCTGATGCAGTCTGCTCAGTTACAGACTTCAGCCAGTCTCTTCATTTGGATTTCCCATAACGGCCCAAAATGTTGAATATTTTCTTGACTGATGGTGAATATGAGTGGAGCCAAAACTATCTACAAATGGAAGGATATTTTATTCAAATTGTTGACATACACAAACACATGACTGGATTGATCAATAGCAAAGATTCTTTTATAGTGTTCTCCATGGCAACAGAGGATGAAGTCGCAAAGGTATGATGCTGTTCCATTCTCTTTTTTATAGCGGCTCACTCTTCGTCCCTGTTAACAGTCGTTCTGTGTGACTGTCCCTCCACATGACGTACATAATACATCACACATCACACGGAGGCTGCTTCTCAGAGAGGAGTGAGGGCTTGCAGTTTACACACCACTGAAATGGGATTCAGCAAATGAGACGACATTTTGAGAGCGTCTGTATTTCCTGTTGAAACAAGATATTGGGAGAGGGATCATTCAAAAGTGTAAACCAATGGAATATCAGTTAGAGAGAGAAAGGCATTTTGTCTGAGGGGTGCAGAGGGGTGGGACTGTTAAAAAATCTGTAATGGTTTTATTGGTTGGAATTTTTATGTATGCCTCCTGGTTCAGCATGAGGTAACCATTAAAGATACACAGTTATCAAGGATGTAAAAGTAATGGTATTTTGATGTAAAAATACAAGAAAATAGAAAATATTGTACATTTTATGGCATTTATTATTAAATGGCATGAGCTAACGAGGTGATTTATCATTTCATTTTGACTTTGAAAGCTGAGATATTTAAATTCTAAAATTGAAAACAGCTGTTTGTTGATCACATTAAGATAAACTAAGGCTCCATTTACTCCTGGTATTAAAATGTGATCTGATCTGATCACAGATCACAGTATGCTATCCAGATAATGAACAACCTGATCATGTCCTTCGCATTTACATCTGGTACTTATATGGGTTCTCGTCTGCATTCTGACCACATTGTGATTAGATGGAATTTTTTGTGCGAGGAGGTGGGGAGGTGGCACTGTCAACAAAAACAAACATGGCGGCTCCAGGGTCATTAGATGGGATAATGTACGGCCTGTATTTACGTTTCATCTGAGGCGGAAAGATTCATCTTTTACGACAACAGAAACAATGACAGGTTTCAATAGAGTTTGCAAACTTTGCAGCTGCTGTGAACACTACATCAGTGGAAATGTCCCAAAGCTGTTTCACTCCTCCTTTCCCTCCCTCCCCTCCCTCGCTACCACTCCTCTGCTACTACAAAGTAACTTGATGAGATGAGGGGAACATGTAATGGAGGGAAAGTGGAGGCCATTTGGGACAGTTTATTTGCTACTCCATCATTAAAAATGGACGTCTTTTATTAATGAAATGGTCCTATGATAACTGACAGAGCCCAAACCCACAATACAATTAGCAGCCAAATTTATGCACTGCTTGCACATTAACATGAAGCTGCTGATGTGAACTAGTGATGTCACAAGTTAGAAGATAGCACTGACTAACTGTAAGGTATGTTAACTGTAGTCATATTTATGAGCTGGTAATTTCCCTGCCATGTTTTTTTTTTTAAAGTTTTGTCAACGATGTCGCATTGTGGCATCTCCACCCCACCTCCCGCACCCCTCCAACATTGAGAAGACTTCCTAGGGAGGATAAACCTGTGGGTGGATCCCTCGCTCCTCCTCTCCTCCACGCCACTTACTAACTGGGTAGGAGAGGAGTGGTAGTAACGGAAGGGAGGAAAGGAGGAGGAGGGAAAGTGGAGCCATTTGGGACAGTTTATTTGGTACTCCATCATTAAAACAAGACGTCTGCTATCAATGAAGGGGCCCTATCATAACCGATGTAGCCCAAGCCTACAGTGTGCCTATTAGCCAATTTTTATACACACCCAGAGCAAAATACTGTCACATTCATATTTTGCCTGCGCTGCCATCCTGTCGATGTTCATTTGATAATTGGGCTATACAGTGGGTCTATGTAGTCTTAACACGTATTCATGGAAGCTGTAGTGGTAGGAAGGAGGAGTGATTTTTGGAGCTTTGGGATGTCTCTCGTCTCCTCCATGATTGGAGCAGCAAGCAGCATGGTGGCACAAACATCAATTTCTGGGTCACCGAGGAAAGGAGGAGGTAGCGGAGGAAAGGAGGAGTGATTTTTGGAGCTTTGGTACACAACCAGACACTCTTTCAGTACATGGATGAGGGAGAGTCGGGGGTGATTGGTGGGTCGCAAAATCTTTCCTCTGAGCTGTAATTTGGCTAAAAACAATAGGGATGGACAGTCGACTCCAAAAGAGTCGATTCTCGATTCCATCACGTCGATTCTACTAATGGAATCGGAGTCGACTCCTGACTCTGGAATTGTAGACATTTATTTAAATGAATTTGTAATATATTCATTCTGATTTAGGCCTATCTATACTAATCTGTGTTTGACTGCCTTGGTCTGATCCATTTCACAACAAGTGGGGAGGGGGGAGGGGAGAGGGAGAAATTCAAGGCTCATTGGTGGAATGCCAACCAACGTAAAACTTCAATTTTTGTGTTGATTTTAATTTGGAATCAGAATTGATTTAGAATCGATTCCATCGATTCCATTACAAGGAGTCAGTCGTAAACGACTCCAAAAAATGTAGAATCGCCCATCCCTAAAAAACAACCCAAACAGCCTGCCGTGAACCAACAAAACTTTGGACATATCATATCACGTCATATTCATCTTTATCCAAATTGTTTTCACACCAGACATTATTTGCACCATGGTCCAAATGGAAGACGACAGAAACTGCCGAGTTTTGGCAAACATTTTGCAAGCAGGACGAACACACTTACTGTCTAAAGGTGAACAGATGCATATTGTAGCTCTAATTAACCCAATTAACCCATTTAATGTGATGTGATTTGTATTACAACTGTGCAAATAAAAGTAGAGCAAGCATTTATGAATTTCAACATTGTACCTTTTTGCTACTGACTTAAATCATTCTTGATTTCATGCTGAGTCTTAGGTCCTTTTCCTGTCTAAGGTCTGAATCATGTTTCATGTAATTTGCGATATTGGTTTACAGCAGTCAAGACAGTTTATTTGTGATTTAATTCGAAGTGCCTGGAAGTAATTTGACAAGAATGTCCTTTTTTAAAACCTCTTCTCTAGGTATTCTTTCATGCCCAAAGCTTTGGAGGCTCAGTGGAGAGGTCCACATTTTTCATAAGAAAGTCAAGCTGTTGAAATTATTTATTTGATCATTTGCCAGCTTATAGTGCAGATTTCTTGAACTAGACCTTGTTTAAATCATAACATTTCAGAAAGGTTCTCTTTTGTAGTCGAATGAGTGGAGCATGGCAAAATTAAATTAAAATTGAACATTTAAAATAATTGAAACCATTCATGGTATATAAAGGAGCATTAGATAATAGCATCCACCACATGGCATAATGCTTTGTTTTTAAAGATGTTTGGGACCGGGAGTGTATTCATTCCAGAGATTTTCTTTAGTTTGGCTTTGAGCGGCCACATTTCCATTTGAGTACATCTTTGTTTCTCATCTTCATCACTTCCACTCTTCCTGAGTTCGAGGACAAACAGTAATGGCTTTGCAGAAGTAAAGGATTGACGCTCCAGTTTGCCTCTTCATGGCTTTTTCTGTCCCATGGTGGAAACAGATAATATTCTTGAAGGTGGGACCAGACTCAAAATTGATGTTGAATTTGAACGCATATAAAATGTATTTGACGATCACATCCCCCTAACCAGATTTGCCATTTACTCTGTGCGCCAGTAGTGTAAACAGTGCTCAATTTTTAATTTGGCACCATGCAATTATCAGCCCAGTAAATTGCATGCTCTTCAGTGTGGTGATACAGGCTGATGCCACCAACTACATTTCTCTCAGCAGTATCCTCTTGCAACACTACAGAGATGGTGTTCCTCTTCCCTTGGGTCACCTTTCTTTTTGTCACATACTGTAGGTTTTGTGGTATGCTGTGATTCTCTCGGTAAAGACTGCAGTCTCTACACCCGGCATGTAAGAAAGCATGATCACTTGCTGAAAGTCAACCTAGTGTACTGATACATGTTGATGTTGAAGCATGCTTTCTCTGGGCATTTGCCTTGTGTTTCCAGGCTCTCTCAGCCCTCCTTTTACGCCTTTCCCACTCTTGACAAATCATGCAGCAGTGAGATCCGCATCTTTTATTTGACAATGTGCCGACTTCAAATGTATGTCATGTTGCAAACAACACTCACTCCTCTTCTCCCAGCTTTATGAAGCTCATATTTTTCTCTTTCACCAGCTTGAAAAGATACGTCTTGTAAAACCATGCTTCTTTTTCTCAGTCCTTATTTTTTTGGTGATAAGTTCATTGGACAGGCATCTTTTATGGCCGCCATGCTCTCATCTATATTGGCCGATGTGTGGATTGAAACCTAACACGCTCTTAGATAACATCCATGTGTATTTCTTGTTGGGCTTGTGTCTTCCTCTGCAAGTGGGGTGAGGGGGTTTGGACTTGAGGGAGCTGATGAATTGGTCATTTTGGATGTTATCTGTAATTATTGAGAATGAAGGTATTACAGACTAATTGCAGCTGGCCATTGTCATTGTTAACATGGTAAGTAAAAATCTGGTGCTCCTGCTGGGATGTCCACCTGTGGTGAGTCACCGCTTCTGCATCTGCTTTCTGAAAGAGAAATCCTTGTTCTAATATTCCCCAGAAATCCTCCTTCGTCTCTTAGTGGTGATTTTTCTCTGTGCATTTTTTTCCCCACAGATGCTCTCCCATATATGGGATGCTTTTAACTTCAGCAGGAAGTTCATCTGATGTAATGGTGCAATCACCATCCTCATCATCATCTGCATCAGCAGCCTCATCACCCCTGCCATCCGGCATAGAGTCTTCATTATCATCACAGCCATTATTATCCTTGTCTTCATCATCCACTTGATCCTCTTCTTGACCGTTAACATAACCCATATCCCTGCATCAGCTGTTATCCTTATGATTTATATCCTGCATAATTTCCAGAGAAGGAAAAAAATACTCTGATATCTGTGGTGGTGAAAGTGAGATCTTTGGTCCTGTACTGTCTTCACATATTATGTTGCAAAAAAACATGGTGATTTTCTCAGTGACATAAAAGTAGCTCTTTTTTATATGTTTATATTGTAAATGTGCTGCAATAACCAAATTCAAACAAAATGTTGTAAAACCTTGCTTTTTGTTGGTGTGATTGGTGGTCTGTGTGTGTGTGTGTGTGTGTGTGCGTGTGTGCGTGCGTGCGCGTGTAATAAACAAAGTTATTATTGCACTTTATTATTTCAATTTAGGTCATTGTTTTTCTTCACATATTGCCAATTTGTCATGCTGATGTAGCTCTTTGAATTACAGAGATACAGACACAGAGAGGAGAGAGATGTGTTTTTACTGCACCTGTAGACTCCAGTGTGATAAATGTGGACAGATAAGGCACTGTAGCTTGAACTAGACTCAGGCAGAACCAACAAACTGTATACAGTAAGTGGATGTAAACTGTAGCAGGAGTTTCATCCATTTTCTCAGTAGCACCGAATACTGTAACAGCTGATAGTTTCACAAATCAGCAAGCTAGGTAATTAGGTAGCTAACTACGTAACACTACCTACAAGTGTAAATTGTAGTGTGTGCAATACTCTCGTCAGTCAGTGTAAATAGTAGATGCAAAATGTACATCTGCTTGCTACATAACTACAATTGTTGCCACTGAAATTTCTTCAAGAATGCAATTTCCACAGGTCCCCGAGGCAAACATTGTGATATAAAACACAGTTTTGCTAACTGCAGAATGAACCTGCTACAATCACCAGTTCAATCCTGTACCCGGATCAGGTCCATGGTCCACACAGAAACAGAACAAATCAACAACAACAAATCCCTTTCAACAACGAAGCTATAGTTCCTTCTCTCAAATAATAAAACTTAAAAGATAGCATGGCAAAATTCTACCTACAAAGATGATCTAAAATCCATTTTGATATGTGTTGATGGACTTTTTGATGGCCTTGATATTTTTGATGGACTGGTGGGATACTTTTTGATGGACATTTATTAAATCAGCTGACATCGGGCGGCTCCCTGGAACTTCTGAAGGATGATATTTTGAAGCAGTTGCACTCTTGCATTCACACTACGATACGCTTGATACGCTTGAAATATGTTTTTTTACAACACGTAATGTAAACTGTCAAAACATACACTGATCCAAGAGAAATCGAGAGAAAAATACACACCATGAGAGTTACCATTTACAGATATCAAAGATCAATGTAGCCCTTCTCTTGCTGTGAAACTTCATCAATTTTCACATCCATCAAACCGCTGCTTCGGGATTCGGAATGTGCAGATAGTTAGAACGTATGAACAAGCATTCTGATAGAAACTCAAGCGACTTTCATACGAGAGCACTTTCCCTTAAACTCCCAAGAAGTTTAAAATTGCCACCGCGATTTCCTTTAAAGCATCCTCTAGTGCAACAGTGTGTATTAAAGTGCAATACATGTTCTATAAAACAGCCCCATATAAAGAGAATACTTAAAATTTTGCACCCCAAAAATTAAATGAGACAACTAGTCGCTACTGTGTTTCACTGACATTCCCAGGAGCCATCATTCAGCTGTACTTGCTCATACCACTCTCCCATACATACTCCTAATGATGGAAATGTCTGCCCTTGAAATCTCAGTTAATAAGCAGCTATGCTATGACATCCATGATTAGATCATCCAGTGCTGTCATATCTCATCCTGAGGAAGATGCCACCAGACAAAAAAGATAGTAGGAGCAAGCAAGCTTCTTTCTCTCTCTCTCTCTCTCTCTCTCTCTCTCTCTCTCTCACACACACACACAGACACACACACACACACGTCTCCTCTTCCCCAGCGATGCAACAGAACAGCTTGGGAGAATATTGGGCAACAGCTTCTTGGCCAGGATCAGAGAGCCCCACTAAGGCCCAATGAGTGCTGACATTGATACGGCATGGAGCCTCCTCACACAGGTAGGAGGACACATGAGACAAACGGCTTCAGATGATGCGGCCTCGGACAAGGATAAGATTGATTTTGCAATGCAGCGTTAGATGAGATTTCCAATGCGTACTATAACGAATTAGCATGAATCTTTTCCCCCATGAGAGAAGCCGGCAGACACAGGGAGAGTGAATTGAAATAAATGACTATTCCAGTGTTTACCACACCATCCCCCCATGCTGCAGTCAGTTGGCCATCTAAGTGTGACAGGCCCGGTTCAGGCACAGCAGAGATCAGCATGATGGATGGACAGCCAGACAGCTGCTAAAAATCTCTTGATTCACACCCAGCCTGATATGCCACTCACTGATCGATTGCATCCATGTAAATCTGCAGCCCGCCTTAATGTGACACGATAAGGGAGGACACAGCAAAGCATATGAGACTGTGCTCTTTTAACCTCAGCCCTGATAGCTTGTTTTACAATAGTTGGATAGCTTCATAGTTTGTTTTTTGTTTTTTTTTCATTTCAAAGTTGCCGTTGCTGAGTATTGTGTTAAGTGATCCATCTGTGTGTTGTCAGGCTGACAGTCAGCTGAAGTGAGTTCCTGCCCATCCTCATGTTATTGATTCAACTGTGGACAAGTTTCTTTAATGATTGTCCATGATGTGGTCTAAATCTTTTTTTTTTTGGTGCCAAACTAACTGTAGATTAAGTAATGTCAGCTATAAGACATGTGTGTTTAGTTACAAAGGGATATGCTCTCCTGAATAGCACATGTTTTTTCAACGCTGATGTTTGACTTCATTTTGATATTTTTGTCATTGATTTTCCCAAGGAAGATTAGTTTGTCCCTGTAGAAAATATGGATTGAAACACTGGTTTGTATACCAGCGATGAATTCTTTAGAAGATACTTTGCATTTGTTGTGTTATACTGTAGCATGAAAATGACTTTTTGATTACATGCAGCGATGGAATAAATTCCATAATTTCCCCTGAATATGCAAAGATTATTGGTGATTTTATTTTAGTTTTCCGTTGTTCCATTTTCATTTGCCAAGCATGTAATGCATTGTGGCCGGGCTGTTCAGTAGCAATGAAAATAAGAATTCTTCAACTTAAATTCCTAATACCTTGCACCTCAACTTAAGTGAAGGTAAATACAGGTTTGCTGTTTAAAGAGGAAAACATTGCTTTTATCTTGAAGTTATCTCTCCATGTGCTCAGCATACAGTTTAAAATGTTATATGGTGTTGATGGTATTTTGACAAGGACGTTTACAGGGTAGCTACTAAAATGGCTAACAAACTTTAAATAGGCCTACTGTCATGTTTAAAAATAAAAACTTACTTGGGTGAAAGGAGGGAACAGCTAATTAATCTATTGCTCATTTGGAGGTAAAAGTGCAGATTCAAATGATGATGAAAAAATGCAAAAAAATAAAATAAAAAAGGAGGTGTTATTCATAAAATGCACTCAAGTAAAGCATATAGAGTAGCTGACATTAGTTACCATCTCTAGATTTTTACTATGTGTAGCAGATGTGGGCCAATATAAATGCTTCCCTCGTTGTATTGCCATCTTCTGAGCACTGTAACTGCATAATGTATATCCTGACAGGGTGATATTGTGTTTCGTATCTCTAAGGGCACTGATTATGCTGCCTGGGCACATTTTGGTTAACAGCGCAGTTTCAGCTTCCCTTTCTCCTGCTGTCACACAATAACAACGATGGATGAGCTGAAATACTTACAATTGCAATGTAATGCAACACTTCTGAATGTGCAAAAGAAGCCTGGACGGAATAGTTTTGTCCTATAAGACAAACCTGCTTTTTTAAACTGCTGGGTCATGTATCCTACGTCTAGTACTGAATGCTTATTATAAATATCTCCTTGAGGGGCTTTTATCTGCACTCTAAGAACACATTTTCCTCTATGCTATACCAATCAAATTATTATAGCAGTGTGCATTAAACTTTATGATTATGAAAACTAACACAACTCAATTTTAGATTTCCTTTGTTATTACGGTGTTCTAAGACAGCCAACTCAAGTGTTTGTAATCATGAACAACTCTTTCTTACGCCCAGAAACCAGCAGACTAAAAACAAAACTCAAGGATGTGATCATCAAAAGTGTCAACCTTGGGATGCAATCAGTTATAAAAACTGCAGCTGCTCCACAGACAAACTGCTCTTGTTGACTGAGAGAACACTTTCTTGAGCTTTAATGAACTTTATTCTATAGTAACATTGTCGGTTAACTACCAGAAAATGTATCCTTATCTTTAAAGAAACACCCCGATGTTCTGCTCTTTTTCATCATCACATGGACCGGATCCAGACTTCATAACTGATGATATCACAAGTTTGAGTCTTGGTTCTCTGGTTTTTGGCTATGGACAGTGTTGTTCATGTCAATGTTCATGGTAATACGCTGATGATGGCTCATTGCTGAAACGTCCGTCGTTTGTGCTCTATAGCTGCCCATTTAATTAAAAGACAAAAGGACATTATGAGTGCTGGCTTTTCTTTCTTCATATATTAGTCTTTGGCCGTGCACCTAAGGAGGATTTTTGATCGAATTGCGCTTGCACTTGGCGGAGTTTTGACACTGTCCTGGTAATAATGCATAGCTCAAACTACATCTAATCTCCGCATCAAAGCAAAATAAATAACTAATAATAATAATAATAATAATGATGATGAACAAAATACACAAGAAACTTGGCTCTGTATAATGGCAGCATTGGTCCAAGCAAAAAGATGAGTGCATATATCTGGTAGCTCTACTGTATGTGTCTGTATTGATGCGCAGCTCGGGTTTTCACAAACATGGTTATCACCGTGTTTCCAAGTATCACACGCTCCCTTGTACAACTTATGCTGCATCCTGGGGAGAATTCTGCCTACAGAAAATGACAGCCCCCATTCCCTCCCATTCCACCTCCCTCCTGTTGTGAAAATGACTGGCAATTTCACTGACTATTATTCCGCAGGTATATAACAATATCAATCAAGCATTCCAAATCAGTTGCCACTGTAAATGCCGTTTTTTTTCCAGTCGTTTTCAATGTCCACGCCTGGACTGTAATAATATAATACTGCTGGTTTTCATACCATCCTTCTAGCTACTCTTTTTTTCAAATAAAGTGGCACAATGACCCAGATGGTAACTTAACCAGCAGTGTGCTGCTGGTGTCAAAACCCAGACTATCCTGCTCCCAGCTGTATGCCTCGTATGCCATTGTGCGCATGATTTCAGTTATTTAAGTATTTCATTTCAGTTATTTAAGCAAAGTTCATTGGAGATAACACACAAATAAATAAATAACCCCAGCTCGCCAAAGGTGTAGAGAAACAAAGATCTCAACAGTGACCTTTTTTTTTGTCTTCACCATCCAGGGACATAATCCCTGTTTGGCTGTGCAGCTGGCATGCAACTGAGTCACGCGTCAGCCCTGATTAGAAGCAGCAGTGGTCCGCGGGCCCCATTCCTCTGCCAGAGCCAGGAGTGGAAAAGGCCAGGGCCACCACTTTCAGTCTGTGGATATGACCTTGATGGGGCATGATAGAGAGGAAGCGACACGATTTGCAATGCCACGCAATATCTATAACCTTCCAACTCCCCTGTATGCCTGCCGAAGCCATCGAGCTGTGACACAGCCGTACGGACGCACACCATTTCAAATTTGCCCTGTCATTACTTCAAGCCGTCCCCTCCCTCATGTCATCCCATCATCCATCTCTCATTGCATACTGGCTGGTGCTTTGTGTGAGATATCTTTCTAATTCCAAACAAACACTGTTTTCTTTTCATACTCTAACAGCTGCCAGGCTAATATGAAAATCCCCTAACTAGCAACTTCAAGTGAAAAGGGCCACAAGAGTGATAAGTTTAAATGTTAAGCTGAAGTAGCATAATGAATCATGTAGCTAAATTCCAAGTAAGACTATATTAGTAGTAGTAGTCGTAATAGTAGTAGTACTAGTAGTAGTACTAGTAGTTGTAGCGGTAGTAGTAGTAGTAGTATTAGTAGTAATAATAGTAATAGTATTAGTAGTAGTAGCAGGTGGAGTAGTAGGATCACAGTAGTAGTAGCAGCAGCAGTGTAACACTATTTTCTTTTTTCATATGATAACACTGTTTTACCCAAAATGCTAAATCTCATTCGAGGCAGCTATGGAGACAGATGCACTCTGAGTCAGAGCGTAGCAATACAAGTGTGGTAAAGACAGAGCGGAAGGAACACCACAAATATGGGGGTGCACTGAGTATAACTTTGGCAATGGCCTGTTATGTGTCCAAATAGAGCCGGTTAGGATAAAAAGAAACGTGGAATGTACTGAGGTGCAAATATAAAACGATGAAGCACGACCAGGGAAAATAACATGCAGTATAGTAGAAGAAAAACGCCAAGCCTGTGACACACCCTGCTCTTGTCTTGCAGCCTGAGGATATCACTGTAATAACACTATATGTGCAAAAAGTCGTGCTCAGCGCTGCACAAGTTTGTCATTGTTCATGTTTTGAGCCTTGCAAGCTGAGACTTCATTGTCGGCCACGTGGCTCTCAGTTAGGAAGCCAACTGGCTGACTAAATGCAATAGCGTTTAACTGGGTCTGTCGGCTCAACCAGTAGGGATTTAAGAGTGCAGCCAAACAGCAAATGGCACTGAAAGCATGTGCAACGGATCTGAGACACATCACTGTGTGCTGTCCACAAGTGTGGTGCTGAAATGTAGTGTACAATAGTAAGCAGTGGTCCCCTAATTCGGTTGTACGGGACTTAATCAGAGCTAGTGGCTCCCTTGCCAATTCTGTGGATACCAATAATTCAGCTGCCCTCACCCAGTGAACTCAGAAACAGAATGCATTGTGTTGCTGTTTGGAGTAGAATTTGCAAAGCAATTTTTTTCAGGAGATGCAAGAAGGGCAGTACATGTGCATAGGTATAAATCCATCCATCTGAAACTGTAAAATAACAAAGTAGTCTAATATCTAAAAAATACAAAAAAAATACAGCGTCACCATTAGTATGGTAAAAACAATAAAGAAAACAGTCAATTTTATGATAATAAAACCATTTACATCCCCTTACACATGCAATCCAACAACTAAGATAATTACTGCGTGGATTGTCTCTGTGTGTTCACTCACATTCATCCACTGATGAGACACAATGCTGCAAGTCATTAGTGTGGAGAACTGTTCTGACATTTGTAATCTTTCATCTTTTGCAAAACAGTTTACATTTAAAGCACAGACTGTCTGAATTGGAGTAATGGCACCTCCTTAATGGTCAACCCCAAAAGATTTTGCCCTGTCAACTGTTTTGGCCATGTAGCCTGCTCTATTCCTTAGGGGGGGTGGATGTGGGGTTGTTTTTAAGAGACCTTTTCCTACTAGGTCACCACTTCTAGATAAGAATAAATGGCTGATGCTGAACCCGCCTTTGTTGTGGAGGTGATGAGGTACAGAATATTGCAGCTGTTTGTCTTTGAAGGCCAACTACTGTTTCTGTCTGTCTATCTGTCCTTTCATCTATCTTTGAACTGCCCATCCTTTGGCATAGAGAATGAAATCCCTTTCCGTTCAATAATATAAATAACCAATAGCATTTCTGAGAGAAAGGCCCGTGCTGCATGACTCAAAGACCACCTTTACTTCACTTTTATGTTAAAAACCCCCCCCCAAAAAAAACAAACTACCCAGCGAGTGACATCTGGCGAATGGAAACAATAGGTTATGTATCTCTTTGCCATATTGCTGGTTATACTGCTGGAGCTGCAGCCTGTATTGTAAGGGAAAGCCACCACTGTATGAGCTGTAGCCCTTCCACGGGGCATGTCTTCCGGCACGCAATTAAGCGACCTCATCCGCTACCGTGTTGAATTTGGAAACCATCCCTCTCCCTCACCCACCTCAACTGACAGTAAACAAGCATAACAAAGAAGGTTAATTCAATATCTGATTTTTTATAGATGAAGGAAGGGAATTTTCCTACAGCCACCGCCAGAGAAGTGTCAATAATTGGTGAGCAATAGCCTAAAATCCCTGATTTGGAATACAAACAATCCCAGACCACTGACATTGAAAGAAAAAACACACCACGGCTTATCTTGTAGCTTTCTACTGCAACACGCTTTAAAGATATTTCCCTGCGTTCATAAGGTCGTTTCTGTCTCGGAGGTGTGCGGTGTCATTTACCTGGACATCATCCGGCGATCCGACACATGGATATAGCCTACTGTAGCGAGGTTTGTATTATTCCAGCCAGGCAAGGGGAAAAAAAAAAAAGAAAGAAAGAAAAAAATCCTAAATTGAGCAGAGATGAATGCGGCAGATGAATGCGACCTCTGTCTTCACAAGGATAGGCTGATCTTTAGATGTTGCTGTACCGATAAAGGCGGCAGGCGGGGAAGCCCAAACCTTCGCTGTAGACAAAGATGCTTTCTCTCCTCCGCCGCACCGAGAGCAGCAGCAGAGCCGTCATTCCCCCGACACTTGATGGTAATAGTTTGGTAGGTAGCTTATATGGGTTGAGGGCGCGGTCAGCTGCTGTTGACCAATCCTGCTCCCTATCAAACTAACAATAGCGTTGCCATGGAGGATTAAGTGGCGTTTACCCACAAAATTACGACCTATAGTGGGCACATATGGAGATATGTCCCCCTCTTTTATTCTAGGCTAGTTCATATTAAGGAGCATCCAACATATGTGTAGCCATCTGATTAATGGGCGGCAGGGTGACCTAGTGGTTAGAGAGACACAGGTTCAACCTCCCAACGCCCCCGCCCCTCCACAGCCCCGCGCGCGCACGCACACACACACACACACACACACACACACACACACACACACACACACACACCACCCGCCCTGCCGAAGTGTCCTTGAGCAAGACTCCCAGCTGCTGGCGTGCTGCTCTGAAGCTCACCCTGTACTCTCAGGTAAAGGAGGATTAGGGGAGACTGGGGATGGTGTTACCAGGTGGTTAGTTGTACAACACTGAATTGCTAAATGAATCAGGCGTGGTTTCTTGTGGACAAGTTGCCTGTATGTTTCTTCATTCCCTCCTATAAACAAAACAAAAAGCCCTTTCCTCCCTCGCTCTCTAATAGACTAGGCTACTTCTGTTACCCTTATTCTCCCCTTCAAAACAAATGTGTTGTTAATGGTCGTGTCTTTCAGTTGTAATGCTGTTTGACTAATCAGGAATGAGTTAAGGTGGTGTGATTGTATGTGTCCACATCCCACTTGAGCTCACAGGAAAAGTTTCTTTTTTTTTTGGCATTTTCACCTTTATTAGATTCAAAAGATTGGGAGAGAGAGAGGGATGACATGTGACAAAGGTCCTGGGCCAGATTGGACCCCAGGATGTCACATGTGCATGGGATGCACCTTAGACCACTGAGCCACCAGGAAGCCCAACACTGAGGATTTCACACCACTGACTGATTCTGAGGTAAGAAAGTAAAATTTCTGTTCAAGTTAATATTTTGGTTAGCACTCTTAGTGTTGTAGATACATTTACTAACTTAAATAGTATCAATCAGTTGTCTCTCTAGTTAAATCTGATGCTTTAATTTCATGCTAACTCCGTGCTAAAACAGTTAGCTACATATGTAATGGCTGACAGGGATCAGGATAGTTGTAACATTGCTTTCAACACAATCAGCTCAGATACACACTCACACACACACACACACACACACACACATACACGCACACACACACACATATTGTGCTATAAAAAAAAAAGGTTTTGTTGAAAATGTAACAAAATAGATTTTTAGTTTAAAAGTTAGGCTAAGAAATGTGTGACTTTGAACAAAAAACATTTATGTTTACAAAACAGCTTTTAGGTTTTGAAAATGCTGAAATATTAAAAATGTTACAGAAGGGTCATTTTAACTTCTAAGTTTAAGAAAAAATAACTATCACTTTCATTTATTTTGTTGAAAAAGTGTATTCAAACGTTCTTCATTAAAATGTATACATTTCACAGTGATGTTACATCCATCCCCAGCTAGTTTTAGCCGGGGATGGATGTAACAGTGAAACGCGATGGTTGTAACAGTGGAATGCTTTGTATTTGACATTACCTCACATAATCTGTGATTGTGTTACTGTGGATGTCTAAAGGGCTTTTATTTGTAGCAGACAACTAGGGGTGTAGCTTGTATCAAAGTTGAGCGATCTAGCAGAAACAACCACTGAGTTATAGATGCTGAAACCAAAAGTGTTACAACCATCCCCGGTCTCCCCTATTACATTAATAGTAACAACAGTTTATGTAGCTTGATAGGCAAAAACATCAGGGTAATGTTCTTAAAATATTCCTACAGGGACTTTTAGTTGCAGTGATATTTGTATTTAGTATACGTATAAAATACTATTACTATAGTAAGAGTTGTGCTACAAAATGAAGTAGGCCTATGTTTTTAAATAAAAGGGGAGTGAAAATTCAAGAAATGTGATACATGAACATGTAAAATTCCAATCACCCCCTTTTCTCACTTGGATTACATATAGCCTATTACAGATATTATTCATGCTTCATCTTTAGGTTATACTTAGACATATCAAATGTATTTTCTTTTTAACACTACTCTATTTTGCATTTCTTGTCAGGAAGTCCCAGGACCTTTCAGTACATGGGATTTTAGGGTGTCAGGGCTCTAAACTGATACAGCCTGTGTGACTTACGGGTGACATTTAACTCACCCACCTTATTCCCTAAAATCCCATTAAGATGAAGTGAAGGTATAGGCCTAAGCCTTCCTTGTGAGAAAGATAAAATCAGAGCAATTTTGAATCTGAAGATGAAGTATGAATAATAAATGTTCTGAAATGTTTTTGCCAGTGAGACAATTCAGCCCAAGTGAGTAAAAGAGGGTGAATACTTTAACCAGCTACACAGAAAAATCATCAGTGCTAAAAATCAGCACTATGCCAGTGTTTATATTATGTAAGTCCACACCCATCAGAGTTCATTTAACACTTGTAGATAGTTTTGTACACCCACCCCGGGGTGCATTTCAGGTCCATGAGTGAACCCTCCAATCAACACTTGTCAACTCAAAATAATTGCCACTTAAAAATACTTATTAACACTGGGAAGTTAAATTAATACTGACGATTTTACTGTGTAAAATGTATGTATGTAATATATATACATAAAAAAAACCCCAACAACACATGTTTATTTTAACTATTAAAGACAAAAACTGATGTTTTAGCCCTCCTGTTGTGTTCGTTTCATATTAATGAATTCTGTGTTCCCAGTCCAAAATGACCGCCCCATTGTAGCTGATTATAAATCCATAATAATACATATATTATCACCTAATGTTGTGTTAGATCTTTTTATCAACTTAGGTTCTTGTGAAGATTACAAGTTTTGAACTTCTAGTTGCTGTTTATGGCCTGTAGGCCTAATTGACCTGAGCTCATACAACTCGTTTTTGAGTAAAAAAAAGCATAATGTATGGATTATTTTGACTATAACAAATACTCAGATGAAACATATTGTGCTATTTATCACAGACTATTTTGTGTCAAAGTTTAACAAGGACATTTGTTTTGAAACCATTTCAAATTTTTAAATAGTGGCACAAAATAACATCTGTTGTGTTCCCGGTCAAAACTGACCGGTATGATTTTATTAGTAAAGAACGGACATAGGCCCAAAACTACACATGAAAACTTTACTGCATCTTCACTGTCAGTTTCCTGACCTCTCTTCTCCTCACCAGTGTCATGATCAAAAATAAGATCAAGAGCCTCACATACAGTATATTGTTTTATTGTGCTGCCACAGAATGAATTGTGAGCAAGGCCTCAAAAAAGCTTTATATACCAGAGCTGCGAGAAATGTTCTATATATTATTGAAACCATGTTGCGATTGTTTGTGAGAATGCCAACAGGTGTGGTTCCCGTGGGGGAAAGATTCTATTGGGGAAAGGTTCCCGTGGGGGTTGCCATGGAAGCCAAGAAGGGGAGTGAGGTGTGTGTGTGTGTGTGTGCGCGTGTGTGTGTGCGTGTGTGTGTGTGTGTGTGTGTGCTCAAACACACATGCATCTGATGAATGGGCATGTGCCTGAACTCAATTTTATACACTAATTGTAGTCTCACTCATTCATTTCTAATGACCGGTCATTTTTGACCGGGAACACCACAGGTGTACAAAAGTTAATTAAAACATCCAAAATGTAATGAAAATTATCAAAATTGATTTTGTGTGTTCAGATGCCCTGTGTGGACAAAGTCATGGAACCTTATGACAATCAGATTAAATGAACTACATTTTTCAGAGAGAAAACTTGTAAATCGGTCCAATTCGACCGGAACACAACAGGAGGGTTAAGTGAGTTTGCAAAAGACACAAAACACACACAGGAAATTCAAATAACCACCCTGAAGCCAAATTTCAGCTGCTTAGTTACTTAGCTGTGAAAAAGGATGTCCAGCAATCATCTTCAACTCTACTATGAATCAAATCTGCCTGACAGTCACATAGCAACGGTGTTTACTGCAATCCAAACAACATGCGGATTGTTTCAGACCATGTCTTGAAGAGCTAAGGTCAGACACTTTTGGGAGGTTAAATGCCCATGGATGATTTTTCTGGTGGCACAGAGCCGAAGTTTGGCCTTAGGTTGGTCATTTGAATTTCCTGTCTTGCGTGGCTTTTTCTTATCTTACTGTCAGGTTCTCATTCCAGCCTTTTGCATTTGAATATATCTGTATGATGATTCAGCTGTGACTATGCTTGGCTCTGTATTACTCTCCAGCAGCACAGAGTACATGGTACGAGCTAACAGAGAATAAGTTATGCAGTGTGTGCTTTGAACCGTCCTGCCTCTGATGCAGTGCTTCAAGTTCGGGGTGCACAATTTCAGCAGTTTTTTCTCCCAGCTAATTTTCAATAGAGTTCTGTTGCAAAATTACTAGCACTAATCTTTCCACGCTAAAGCTTCTGAAATGCTTTGAATTGCTTGGATTGTCAGTGAATGATTTTTAGTCATGCAAGGGGTTAATATGGGTTTGTTTCTCAAGCATGTTGCTTTGTCATAGCTGATAGGTACAATTTATGAACATGCTGTATTTTTGTTGTTTTGCTCAAGCGGTTTGCTCAGCAAAAGTAAAGCTGTTAACATTCAAAACAATGCATAAAAGATATGGACAACAGCAATGTAGTGCAAGTGACCTCTGTTCATTTAAAAGTGAGGCTGCTTTAAGGCCTCAGTCATTTCTGGCCATCTGTCACTAGCTACCTTACCATTCCGGTAGCCTTAGCTTTTAGGGATGTATGCCAACTTGAGGGACAACTACACTGCTTTCCCTGACCAACAGACCAACATGTCGTTTGTATTTCTGCCCCAAAACCACCTCACCAAACAGTAGTGTATTTTAGTCTCCTCTCTATGTCAATTATTGATTTTTGGACCATTCTTTGAAGCAGTTCCAGTCCACAAGGAGGCAGGGTGAAGTTCTCTGTCCTGTGTGATTAAGCAGGAGTGCCGGGCTTTGGGCCGCTGGAGCCGAGCTCCGGTGGGCTGAGATCCATGATTGCAATAAAATATTGAACAACGACCACATTATGAGAAAACCCTCAGGACTCCAGTAAAGTCTGGACTTGAATCTGCTTTCTGGGGTACAATAACTGCAAGTTATTCTGTCTGCATCTAAAGCACACTGGCCAACTAGCTGACAACTTTCCAGTAGTTTGTGAATTACTTGTGCTACACTTTGTAGTGCAGTTCAAGTAGTTTCCTCAGCACAATTAAGTTGCTGATACTAAAAACAACTCAGATAAGATATAAGCAGCAAAAGTGTAGTGCAAGTAAACAATGTCTCATGTGTAGTAAGGCTGAGAGTAGCTAACTAACTACAAACTACACTGTATTTATCTAAACTGCTTTGCTCCAAGAGGTCATGTTGAACATTGGTTCAACATGGCCAAAATAATTCGCTTTTTATTAATATTTGATCTTTTCAGCTGTTTCAGTTTGAATTAATTCTAATGAGTAATATTGTACCAATAATACTAATGAAGGATTCCATCAATCAAATATTTTTAGAAAAAAGAAATATATAATTTCTTCATTTTCATGTTTATTTTAATGTCACATATTTTAGACAAGAAGAGTTTGGTCTATGCCATGGCATGTTCTAATATTGTGACTTAATCACTGACAACTCAAGATATATTAAATCCAAAAATGGTTGTGTAGGACAAAATCTCTATGAACAATTATACAAAACAGCATATAAAGGTGTTACAGCTGACCCCGCCGGTGATAAATGCCCTGGTTCAGTAACTGGCCATTTTATCGACATGTTAGGAAAAACTGAGGCAATTTCTAAAATGATTGCTGTCTTAAACAGAGACAAAGAATGGATTTTAATGACTTGATTCCCACAACTCCTTTCTCTGAGAAAATTAGATTTCAGCATCAGCTATGTGAGATAATTCTAAAGTGATTTTCATAGAGAAGTATTTCCATTTTTTGGCAAAAGATTGCGAGAAAAAAAAGATAGTTGATTACAGTGAATGTTTGTATTAGGTAAGATTTATGTAGTATAGCCTATTAGGTGATACTCAACATCCAAAGTTGTCCTTGTGTTAATTAGTTACAACCTGTCCATCAGTTCTCTGATCTCTCTATCAGTTTGGAGTATTTCTCCCTCTCCAGTCGACTTACTGTGTGAACACAGTGATTATCATTGGGGCATTACAAGATTTACCACCAGGTGACACTATTCCTCCTATGCTGACCTTAGATTTGCAGCAGCTTCACAGGCAGGAACAATAAGATAGAGAAAAAGATAAAGATTTGAACTTAGGAAACAAGCTCCCTATGACCCGATAATGCCATGATTTATTTCCAGGAAGAAATGTAATGCAAATCAGATGTTTGATATTCTGGTAACACGATGGCATATTAACTCTACACAACAGAAATGCTCAGTGTGGATGCAATCAAATGGCTTTTTTCTCCCCATTACACACCAAATTATATTACACAAAAAACAATAATGCTTATCTTATCTGTCACTATTAGAAATCATTTCAGGGCAACTGGAGACGATTGATGTCACAGTGTATGAAAATTAACTGAATGGGTTCAAATTTGATAAGTTAGTGAAACAGATTTTTTTTTTAACTGTATCAGTCAACATTAAATTTAATATATTCTGATAATAAATCACTGACATACTAACAAGCGCTTGCATCATAGGCAGAAATGAATGTGTGCCGATAGGTGTGTTGCCTTAAAGAGGTCCGCAGCTTTTGGTGAGATGTTAGAGATGTAGACAAAGACGGAGAAACAGTTTTCCCAACAACAGACTGTGTCTAACAATGCAAACGTCTGGGAGTCAAGCTGTAAATCAGGCAAGAGACGGAATACAAGAGAATTATAGCCAGATCTCTGCGTTTTCTAGATGTATTTATTCAGCTGCTTAGCTTTAAGCTTGGCCAGTTTCAGCCTTGTCTTCCATGTGATGTATGAGTGTGGATGGGTGTACAAGATTAAAAACAGTATATGGCTATTCTAGCTATTACTATACCTAGAAATACTTACTTTCTTTTGTAGTCTGAATTTGACTCCTTGGTGTGGCCTCCTTCAAAGGGCAACAACTCTGAGTGCTGGAAGGATTTCTCCAAACCATGCCCTCTGCTACCTATTAGGTGTGTTATCTTGTACCATTGTACTGAACTAAAGAAACCTCAAGTGAACTCAGTCATATCAACAACACATTTTTACAAGATTTTGCCCAGTCTCAACTTTCTTTCTTTTCTTTTTTTTGCCTTGTTCCTGCAGGAGCCAACCCCCTGAGCCCTCCTGCCGTGGAAACGAAATTTTCATTCCTTCCTTCACCTGGAAGAAGAAGAAATCACAGGCTAGCCAAATGCAAGGACACACTGGAACCGAGACCAAAGGAAAATGGGTGTCAGTGGAAAATTGGAGGCTGACGCATTGCACACGGCATGGCAACATGATGTTTAGGACATGGAGGTGGGAGGTAACAGATGCAAATGTAATGCATTATTCTGTGTGAAAGGTTTCAGATACATCTAAATACATCTAATACACATACCTGAAGTGCTTCAACTAAATTACCTTTTTATCTTTACATAAATTACCCATATAAAGTACAGGACAGCACTCAGGACCAAGGTAACTTGCCTTTCTATAAAGACAAAAAGATCCTGTGCAATGATTTCAATTCAGTCTTTGATGATGACTTTGCAGTTTTGATGTTTTTTCATGTAACTTGTTATAACTGCTAGACCCTTCATTTATGCATAGCCAGTTGTCAGTAAGTTGAGGAGACATGGTCCCGTCAACATGCTTAACCCCACTCACTTTTTGTTGGCCATCATGACTGAAGTGGAAGCATCCATTCAGTGCTAAAGTAAATTAAAAAGTTAAAAAAAGCCCACAGTGAAAATCATGAAATATTTTATATGCCACATATTAAGTACAAGCATACGGTTATCAACATGGAAATCTCTCTCTCTCCCTCCTTCTGTTTCAGTCTCTGCCATACTCACCCGCACACACAGATAAGATCCTTTTCTTTTTGCCCATCTAGTGTTCTAAACTTTAGTAATCTAATAAAAAATAACATGCATGTTGTTAAAGACAACGAGAGAAGTGAGAATTTGCAAATAGCCAGATAATTCTCCTTTTGCACAAGCCTGTACGTTGCTCTTCCCAACCACCAAGGTTATAATGTCTCAGTTGTGTTTCTTCTCTCCGCCCTTCACATTGTCCCTGGATACAGTCTGACAGACAATGGGGCACCTCGATAAATATGTATATTGTTGACCAATCAGAGCATTCATTAAAATCAGGGTTTATTTGACTTAATTTTCTCCAGGAAATAGATACCTTGTTTACCTACTGCTTTCTCAAAGGGTAGTCAAATAAATCACCACAACACTGACAGTTATAATATTTTGGGTAACTTAACATTTACATACACTTTGTTAAACAATGGCATGACAGTGGGAAATGCGATTCTCACATAGACTGTAGAAAATAATGGACACAGTGCGTTTGACATCACCCATTGACTTTCTGAAAGCAGCCAAACAAACACAACTTTCTTTCGGCCGTCCATTTTGTTCCCACCTCAACAACTTGAGTACTTTGAGGCAGAAAGTAGGAAATTCCAAGTGGGACCTTTCCCAGTTCCCAGTGGTCTTGAACGTATCACACGAACAGGATTATGCAGACACGCCCCCTTACATGCTCTGAAATTGATGTAAATATCTTCCTAATGGCACAGTAATTTGAAAATCAGCATTAGGTGAGACATTAGAAGAAATGAAATAAGCTATTGCAACTATAACTTCTTGTAGAAAGAAGTGCATTGGTTTGTACATTTTCTACATAGGAGATGGGCCTTGGTCTCACTGACTTATACTGAGGTGGGTGGAGTTTCAAGTTGTTCTGCAGAGAGCCAGTAGAGGGCAAAAGAGGGACCGTCCCTCCCAGGATGGGACAATTTTTGCCCCTTGGATTCTCTTTGCACTGGACATCTAGTGCTTTGTGTGCATGTCGCCCTACCAGCCATTTGTCTGCAAAAGGTGTATAAAATTTAGGCATTTAGTCTATGTTGTTCCCATTGAGTTTATCCAACTTATCCAGAACAACTTACAGTAAGTATAAGAGTAGAAAAAGTTATCAGTGAATCCCATCTGCAAGCAGACAAATGTAAGAAATGTAAAAATGTAATGCTAAGCACTTTGTGAGGCATACATAGGAATCCATGCCGTTCCCTAGTTAGAGATCAGGTAAACAAAGCTGTATTTCCTGGAAAGATGGATAGTTAGATAGACAGACAGACAGATGCATAGAAAAAGAAATTGATCCCCCTTACTGCTCAATTATCTATACCATCACTCTAAAAATCTTCATCCCAGCTGTCATTGTCCTGCTTTGTTTTTACAAAAGCTTGCTGGTCACGTTGTACTGGCACATGTACCTGGTTCAGTTGCTAGACAGCTAGACTACTACTGTCATAAGAAATGTTTTTTTTTTTTCATCATTTCCATCAGGCAATGCATTCAGTGTCTTTAAATTGTTTTGATTTACCATTTGACAGAACAGCCACTAGACATGTAAGAACATAATTTGCTCATCATAATGGACAAATCAGGGGCATGTCAGCTTCAATCTCTGTCATCTGTGGTTTGATGGTTCCTCTGCTCTGGAGGAACATACGGACAGGATAGATGCAGCAATTATATATGTTCTATGAATTCTTCAAATGATGCAGGCTTGGCCAAGACGTGTCTCCAACCACTTCAACCACCTCTTGCTTGAATTTGATTTCTATTTGCTGCCTGCCTAACTGTTGTTGTGCTTGACAGCAGCATTATTTGATTTCTTCCTCCTGCATCTTGTGCAATCATGCAATGCAGAATGGCAAATGGTTAGGAAGACATGATAACTTTACTCCGAATACTTTTCCTGTCAGCATTCATTGAATAAACCAGTGCATCTTGACACCAAAGAAACAGTTACCATTTCAACCAGCTTTTAGCCAATTTCAGTCCAAAAGCAGCACCCGCATTTAACAAGATAATGGATAAGCACACAATGCTGCATCCCACTGGGAACAGCTCAGCAAACACTGCCTTTCCCCTTACGCTGTGGTCCTACTCAGTTCATAGCAAGATACTAGTGTTGTCTGCCGGCTCTTGCTGACATTAACAAGACATGCCTTTCAAATATCATGGCCTTTGGGACTGGGTCAGAGTTACTATTTATAGGTCAGGACTTCATGATAGTTTGGCTTGCCAGAGTGATAACTGAAAATAGAGTGGGTTTTAGTCGCCTCTTCAGCTGATTTTTTGTCTGTTATGGTTCCAGTCTGTTGGAGGGATGCTGCCTGATATTCAGACTGAATGGCCATTTCATTTTCAACTTCATTATTCTTTAACTCTAACCCTAATTATAATCATCAATTAATTCATTACAAACTCATTCATAGGTTCTATCTATCACCAAGAAAATGCTGTCAACTTGGAATAACTATAAGCCCAGTCTGTTCCTTGTGCCCTCAAGATTGGTACATACAGTATATTCATATGATGTGGGAATGCCCAGGTGTTAACTCCTTTTGGAGGCAAGTTGTAAATACTATATCTGAGATAGTGGGTCTCCGTATACCCTGTCTTCCAAACATCATATTGTTAAACGATGACTTTTCCATCAGTTTAAATAGTCATCAGAGAAGAATGTGGACTAACAGCAGGTAAGAAAATGTTAGTTAGCCCCAAATGTTTTGAATACATGTCATTGGCATCTATTATTCTTGGATGTACTCTCAATAGAATTGTCAATTGCACGATCACGTGGTGCATCGAGTCAAACTGTAGAGGCCCTATCTAAGGCAGTTGAAAAGGCACGATCTTTCTTATAGACAACTTTGTTTGACACAAATACCAAGTTAGAGAGGCATGACCAATTATTTTTCATGTGTTTCCTTCTTATTTAATTGTTTATGATTTATTTATTTATTTTCTTTATTCTGTTTTTCATTGTTGTTCATGACTTATAAAGGGAACACTAGAAAATCATTGTGCTTACATAGGAATGGGAAGGAAGCAGGGAGGGAGAGGGTGGGGAGATCAGTCGCAGTCACATGTGGGTAGCGGGTGGATGGGAGGTAGGACCAGAATGTGTGTATACATATTTATCGAACATGCTTTTGTGTACATGCTCTTATATTTTACATTGTGTGTGTGCATGCATGTACATGTAGGTAGATTATATTTGCATCTGCATGGGCATGTGCCCATCTGTAACATTTTTAATAGAGTATGGCAAACGCATAGAAGATAAATGTTCTGCATGTAAAGTATTGGTGATGTTTTGTTTCCACTGTCGTCTTCCTACCCCCCATGGTGTAAATCAAATCAAAAAACAATAAAAAGCGATTCAGGGGCTGGTGCCAGGCAAGGAGTGAGTGATGAATAGATGCAGACTCTGGATCGGTGGTTAAAAACGACTTAGTTCTTAGAAAGATGCTGGCAAGCTACGTGACAGGGACATTTCAAGGGTGAGATTCAAATGACACAGTGGTTTATACAGTAGCATGGAAATGTCAATTGGAGCAATACTGCTGTCTTGGTTCCAGGCCAGTCCAAGGTCTTTGGTTAGATCTGATCCAAAGGAGGCTGATGACCAATTGACTGGAGCAGCAGCAGGCCATTATGCATTGTCATATCTCAATGTCTGAAAGGCAGATTGATAATGACAAAAATACTTACTGCAACTGGCCTGTAATGCAGTAACTTACAAATTAATATCAATATGGTGCAATATGATAATTAGCTGGATTTACCACACACATTTTTATGCATCCCTCACATGTAATATCTCATTGCCATCTGCTGGTCAGGGCAGTCCTGCCAGCTCTGCCAAGAAAGCTAGCTACTGTAGCTGCTGGATATTGTCATCACCAGATTGTGTTACCCATTTCATATGAGGGAATATTGCACACTGGGTAATTCAATAATTATGCACAAAATTAATAACATCTCACAAAAGGAGAATAGAAAAAGTGGAAGTTATGATTTTATTTCAAGTAATTCTAAATTAAATAATCTAAAATTATGAATAATGCATCAATCAGATCATTGCTGTCAGCTTTGTAAATTTTATATTCATTCATTCCTCTAAGCCAGTGGTTCAAACCTCCTCGTGATGCAGAGTGCTGCTGGTTTTCTATTCTACCAGATCGATAATTGCATTCATCTGGCGTCCCTGATGTAAATCAGTTCCTATTGTACAGCTAAAATGAGAACCAGCAGGGCTCCGGACCGTAAACAGCAGGCAAATACATGCACAATGTAATATAATGACAGAGGATACAAACACATGATGCAAATTTGAAAAAATACTAATTATTATCACTTTTTTGTATAGGAAGATTCACAGCTTCAATATTGCCTCAATAAATTAGGAGATAAATAAAACATTACTATTCATTTAATTATTCAAAAAATTCAAAAACAATTCTGAATCAGAATGATCAATTTATATAAATTCTGATCAGATCAAACTGGAAAACTGAAAGAACCACTGAGCATTGAGTAATGAAGTAGACAGAGTATTAGAGTAGTAGATGTGAATTATGTAAATAAAAAACTTTCTCTGAGGTACTGAGAGGAACTCAGGTAAAAGTGTAACAACCATTCTCAATCTCCCCTAAGCTGTCACGTCATGCCTGTACAGTATACTTGTGTCACATAATTGAATAATAATGACTTCTATGCTTAGCATATGCCCCACCCATCTACCCAATATATGCTACATGCTCCGCCCTCTACTCAATATTCATAGTTATGCCTTTAAATTGCTGAACATGACCTTCTGGTGTGGGTGCCTCTCTTGCTGTGTGTCTGAACTTGTGGTGTGTGCCTGCTGTCCCACTGTTTACATTCTAGGTAGCCAGTTTCAGAGCCCTGAACTGCCAAAACCTGTGCCACCATGTCAAAACCGTTGTCAGACCACGACAAGAAGAAGCAGATTTCAGTGCGAGGCCTTGCCGGCGTTGAAAATGTTTCAGATCTGAAGCAAAATTTCAACAGGCATCTCCACTTTACGCTGGTCAAGGACAGAAATGTGGCAACGAGAAGGGATTACTACTTTGCTCTTGCCCACACCGTGCGTGACCACTTGGTTGGCAGGTGGATCAGAACCCAGCAGCACTACTACGAGAAAGACCCCAAAGTAAGTTAAATTACCAGCAGAACCAACTGCACACTCCCACACACAAAGAGGTTTACAGTAAAGTGAATTATTATGAAGAGATAGATCAATTACTTTCACATGCAGAGGAAACATTTTTGCCATAATACTCTACATCCCATCATGTTTTGGATTTGTCATAGTGGCTATTATAGTGCTTATCATGGTTTTCCCAAGTGTGGAGGTTGTTTCCAGTCATGTTTGCTCTAAGAGCATACTTGACTTTATCAGTACATTTAAGGAGGTCTGTTACATGAACACTGCACTATATTCTCTGGTCTTGATGCCCTTTCCAATACATAGTGTTCACTCTCACTTATAGGCCAACCTGGATCCAAGCTGTTCATTGAATGACTCCTGTGTTCTCACAAGTTTAACGATATTAAACAAATATTAGATAATGGCTACAAACCATTTCCATGAGGGCGAGAGTGTTAATGCTGTTTCAGTTTCAAGTAGGGAGATTACCTCCGGCTGCCTTTAGACAACTGGTGTAAGTGGCACAGCTATGTTCATGTAAGAGCTGTCTGATGTCAGTGTAATGCCATGTCATGACATTTAAACTTCACAACAGCGTCTTAGCACTGTGGTGGCATGCTGACGTGCCTATAGTGTGTTGCAACATAAAACTCTCCATGACCTTCTGTTCCCATCCTGCCTGACCGTAAAGCACGTAGCCTATACTTGTGTCATATGAGCAGGGCATCTAATCTAATGGCATCAGAGTTTATAAGTTCAAACCAGTCTTGTTCAGAACAGTCACATAAACTATAACGAAGAGTCATGTAAGCTATAACTCTGAGCAAATTGAACTGTGGAAAATGTATCAAACAGCAAACAGAACTAAACTTTAACCCCAATTGCATTAACTTACGTTTCTTTATAAGATCATTAATAACTACTGAATAAAGGTGATTATTTTGTTTTTCTTAACGTTGGAGGAAAATCGCCACAGAGAGAGAATCACTGCTCTACAACATTAGTGCCAAAGCCATATATTTGTTCATCTCAGCTGGGAGACACAAACCTCACGCATTAAACTATTGGAGGTTTTAGAGTCTCTGTGATCAAAAGTGGGAGGGATGCAACCTCAAACTCAGAAACCATCTGACCTTCTAACTTTATCACCTTGTTCCGGTGTTCTAGACTGAAAGGTTAAAGGTGATTCCCTCAAAGGTCAAAACAGAAAAGGAAGGAGGACATCTAAGCTCCGTTCAGAGTTTGTGTATATGATCACGTAAAGTTATAAAACGGTGCTGTTAATAATAATAATAATAATAATAATAATAACAATAATAATAATAATAATAATGCGTTTATATACATATATAGCACCATTCATATATAGAATGCAACTCAAAGTGCTTTACATAAAATAAATTGATTAAAACAATAAATGGATTAAATGGATTGTGTTACATTCAAATTACATTAAAATTTCAAAAACAAAAATAGTCCAGCATAGGAATGACCCTCTATGCCTGTTGCCACAACAAGGTTTATTTATCACATTGTCTATATGTGTTGTTTTTTTTTCAGTATTGTGGGATCATACAACGGTTTAAGTGGAAGCGAGATAAGATTTGGAACATAATACTCAAGAGATCATGATGGCCAGTGGTTTTAGTGATATGGCTCTGTCACTTATTATTATTTTACACATCCATCTGAACCGCTATGAGTCCAGACTTCACAATGACTGGGTATCAGGCTCAGGCTGACCTTTAGAGCGACCTCTACAGGAGCTATTTTTGCCCTGGCCGAAATGCTGCTGTTATGCAATACCCAAAGCTATCTGTCCCCCAGTCCCTTCTCTCCTCTCCTCTCCTTTCCCTTACCTCTTCGGAGTGTGTCCACCCCCCCCCCATGTCAAAACAGAAAAACACTAAATGGCAAAGGCTAAACCCAGGCTCAGGTGGCACATTTCTCTATACTCCCAACTGTGAAGCTAAATCATGAAACCTAAAGATTTCCTTGACACTCTGTGGATGTTATCATGACACTTGCTAGATCATTTCACAGGTTTTTTTTTTTTTCAGCGCCAAATTTGTACCCATCACGCTACTCTAGGGAACTGTACTGACAGTAAATGTTAATCCCTCGCAACTCAACTCTGTCTCATATAACGACACAGAATTATCTCTGTTACACCACTGTTCATGAGGCAGTTTTTTGCCATTAAATATAAATGGCTGTACATTCAGTTTGACACTCATTATTTCATTGTTATTTCATGGTATTCCCCCCCCCCCCCCCAACCCCAACTGCAGCGTGTGTACTACATCTCCCTAGAGTTCTACATGGGCCGTACCCTCCAAAACACCATGGTGAACCTCGCGCTGGAGAATGCCTGTGACGAGGCCACATACCAGGTGAGACAAAGACACGCTTTCAAAGGTCCAAATAAAATCTGGTTATTATAGTGAAAATAGACATAAAGGCTCATGGCTCCTTCCTGAGTGTTGATAACAGCACTCTATCCCTCTTATAATTGAACTACAGTAGAAAAGGCTGGTTTTAGCTTCAGCATTAACCTCTGTTGTTCTGTAGTTGGGTCTTGACATGGAGGAACTGGAGGACATGGAGGAAGATGCCGGTCTGGGTAATGGCGGCCTGGGCCGTCTTGCTGGTGAGCACCTTTTCTCCCCTTTTTTTTTTTTTTTTTCAAATCTGAGGATTTTTTCTCCTGTTGTCTGACTTAAATTCATGAATGTTTCATATAGAAGCTGAGCTAGTCTAAGGGTGATATGCTTTTTTCATGTCCTCCTCTCCCTGGCCGTCAGCCTGTTTCCTTGACTCCATGGCTTCTCTGGGTCTGGCTGCCTATGGCTACGGTATCCGCTATGAGTTTGGTATCTTCAACCAAAAAATCCACAATGGCTGGCAGGTTAGAAATTTCATCAACTTTCAGGGATGACTACTCCCTTCATATTTTTTATCTTGCTGAATTAATACAATCCGTTTGTTACTATGAGCAATAATAGCACCTCTCATCTGGATTATGCTGCTTGCATTTTTGGTTTCACCTTAAATCACTACTGCTGGATCGTTTTCTGTTTATAGCTCAGCTGAATCCAGTGACCTAGTGAATTGTTTTTTCTGTATCAATGATATTCAGGTTGAGGAGGCTGATGATTGGCTGCGCTATGGCAACCCCTGGGAGAAGGCCCGCCCTGAGTACATGCGTCCAGTGAACTTCTATGGCAGGACCGAGCATCACCCTGATGGTGTGAAATGGGTTGACACTCAGGTGAAAATAGGAGTTGAATATACACAGATAAAAATAGTATTTATTTTTCTCGCTGTATATTAAATTGTACACCTGTGAATGTATATATAAACATGTCTGTACGAGAGGTGATGGTATCAGGCGATTTAGATATTATTAGCTATTTTAAGCTTCTGTCTCCTCTTATGATTGTTTTGGCAGGTGGTGCTGGCTCTCCCATATGACACTCCTATCCCTGGCTACAGAAACAACATTGTCAACACCATGAGGCTGTGGTCTGCTAAGGCCCCCTGTGACTTCAACCTGAAAGACTGTACGTGTCTGGCAGAGACCAAGGGTTTTAAATGTTGTCACAGTTGTCAAGTTGAGAAAAAGTGCTTGAAAAGGTATGATCATGTATTTTATTTTCCTTAACAGTCAATGTTGGCGGCTACATTCAGGCTGTGTTGGACAGAAACTTGGCTGAGAACATCTCCCGTGTGCTGTATCCCAACGACAATGTAAGAAACTGGGCCTAAATTGCTTTCTAATTTACCAAAGCTACACTCATGGGAGAATTTGTCCTTTGTGCAAATACCAAAGGTGAGCATGAACGTGTGAACCTGGCTTAGAGGAGACAGTTGAGGTATGTCATTGGGGTTATCAAGAGCTGTGGATGGTATGGCTTCCTAACTCTGCCCTATACAGTAGCTGTAGCATAATATAATAACATTAAGGCAGCTATCTTAGCTTAGTTAAGGAATGGATTTCCATAATTTGGGCCCCAACTGGTGTCCTTTGTCTTCGGCTAGAGCCACTGGCTGCTCTTTTCAGCTGCCTCTGAAGCTGTCTTTTATATCTGACATAAGCCCTGACCACCAATTGCCGGCTCCCGAGGGATAGTTCAAGAAGCAGGATTTGGGAGATAACCATCTAATTTGAGCTTTAACTCAAGTGAATTCTGGTAATACTCCTCTGTGCAGTGAGAGCAGGCTCAGAAGCTATGGCTGACCTGGCATGCCAGGTTTGTTTGAATTCAACTGGAGCTGCGCACAAAAGCGTGAAAACGCTAACCGATCAGAGTCTTGTCCATTATAGTTTGCCCCTTTATAGAAGTCACAGTGAGAAGAGCAGAGTCAGTGAATAATCCAAAAACAACATGATCTGCTGTTTTATTCTGTTAAGTATTTGTATGAACAATGTTGTCAATGTTTTTTCACATTGCCTTTCCATTTAACCATTTGCCAAAATAATTATATAATTATCTTCTACAAATCTGATTATTATTATCTGATTATTATGTTGCAGATATTACATATATAGCTCTACCTGTTGCACCACTTTCTTTCTATATTAGGCTTGGTTAATATTTATTTCATTGAAATTAAGAGATTATTATATATAATTATAATACCCATGCATCAAAATGTAACATTTTATGAACAAAAAAGAAATATTCTTCCTGGTTGCATGCAGAACAGAAACAGACAAATATGTGTCTTCATCCACAGTTCTTTGAGGGAAAGGAGCTGCGTCTGAAGCAGGAGTACTTTGTGGTGTCTGCCACCCTGCAAGACATCATCCGTCGTTTCAAGGTCTCTAAGTTTGGCTCCAGGGAGATTGTTCGCACAGACTTCAGCAAACTGCCTGACAAGGTGAGGAGAAGAACTCAGCAAAATAGTTTCTGTCAAAAATGAAAAGATTTTCCCCTGATGTCCCGTCTATGCTTTAGTTAAATTGTGAGTTGAGCAGGTTGTACTGTAGGTGGATTTTACTATATCGTATGAAGATGGTTGAAATGTACTTGCCAGCTATTTTATGGCATTTTCAATATTTTTTATTCAATAATTCAATATTGTGTTGTCTTTTAATAAGTCACTGAATGTCTTGCACATACAGGTGGCCATCCAGCTGAATGACACTCACCCTGCCATGGCTATTCCTGAGCTGATGAGGGTGCTGGTTGATGAGGAGAAGCTGCCATGGGACCAGGTGAGGAAGAAAAACCCTGAAATAACAGATGAATTGAACACATCATTTTTCATAGTGTTTCTTTTGTTTCATATTCAGTCTTTTTTTTTAGTTCTCATTTTAAACGATGACACATTTTTCATTGCATCTTTTGCAGTAGTGTGTTTCATGGACAACAACAGCAGGGGGCAACAAACCATTTTAGTGTTTGCTATAGAACAGATTTACCACCACCATAAAGTTAAATGATATTGCATACTGTTATGTAATGTTATGTTATGTTCTGTTATGTTGTATTCCTCAAATTTTGGATTTCTGTTTTGAATAATTATTATTTTCACATCACTGTGCACATTATAATCACAGATTTTTCTATCTTATTTTTATTTATTTATTTTTTCCCCCCTGCTGCTGCTCAGGCCTGGAGCATCTGTGTTCGTACCTGTGCCTACACCAACCACACAGTTCTTCCTGAGGCTCTGGAGCGCTGGCCCATCGACCTGTTCGCTCACCTGCTGCCCCGTCACCTGGAAATTGTCTATGAGATCAACCGCCGCCACCTGGAGGTTAGTGGTGCTCACTGCAACACATTCTGATTCCTGTGGCTTCCCTGCCATGCACATGATGCTAGAAATGTTAATCCTCTATGGTCAAGCACTTATACGGTCACAGAGTCTGTACTCTTATTGGCCTCACACTGACTTCACACTGTGGAGCTTGGTGCAATCAGTGAATTCAGATGCTTCCAAGGGAGGATACAAGGTGCACAGAGAACATAAATACTGATATTTGTAAAACCAATATGAGACCCATTTTAAAAAGGAGAGAGCTTTGTTTAGATGCAACAGAGTGCCAAAATATATGAGATTTGGGAAGCTATTGACATTTATTGAATGAAGAAGTCCAGAAAATAAGAAGTACAATACTTCTGACTTTTTAGATTCCCATCGTGGAAAGGGAGTAGAACCCAGTGCAATGGTAGCAATCATTTCAAAGCTCAGTATGGGGCCTAAATGCTATGAATTTGTATGAATTACTGAACAGAATTATTGTGATTGGCTTTTCATTGCATCTGGTGAGAAAAAATAATTAAAGAAATTGCTTGACTGTAAATTAAAGTTACCCCAGGACTCCCACATCCCTGCTTATCATCCAAGATGGGAAGAAGCAATGTTTCTGACTTGAGGATATACAGTATAAGATAGGTCTGCTAGGCCTGCACAATATTATGACTTTCTTCAGTCTACTGGCATCATGAGGATGCGGAACTGGAGAGACGGACCTATACTGCTTGCTATGAGCTGTGATTGGTTCTTATATAAAGTAAATTACAAGACCAGGTCATCATAAATATGCATCAAGTGAATGGGAGAAATTATATTATTTGATGAGTTTACATAAGATGGACTCACGTAGCCATGGACCTCCAAACTACAGACAGAACTACAAACATTTCCCAGGTTCATAATTACTGTTGATTGTCTTCCTTATGTCTTATCTTTATAATAATTATAATGATTGAATTGAATGTGTGTGCAGTGCACTATGAGAAGTCAAGATGAAAAGAAACACACTTCATACTTTTGCCATTGCAAGATAAAAAAAAAAAAAAATTGAAAATGAAACTTACATATAGAGCACTATAGTGAAATTCTATGAATCAGCAAACAACAACATTGTGAAAGATAGAACCCTTAACATATTTTTTATTTCATTTTCCCTTCATCTGCCCAGAATGTTGCTGCTAAGTTTCCTGGTGATCATGACCGTCTGCGCCGCATGTCCCTCATTGAGGAAGGCGGACAGAAGAGGATCAACATGGCCCATTTGTGCATTGTAGGCTCCCATGCTGTCAACGGCGTGGCCCAGATACACTCTGACATCCTCAAAGCTACAATGTACGTCCCTAAAATAAACACAGCTGCCTCTAATCCTTCTTGTTGTAAATCACAGTTAACACCAAACTACATGCATGTACGTATATGCAATCATAAGCTATTAGATGCATCTAATATTTGGCTATTTCACAAATCCCCAGCTTCTATCATTTCATAGGCTGCTGCATCATCTTTCTGTCCTGATATATGCGATGCTTCACTCTGCTTGCAGTTTCAAGGACTTCTATGAAATGGAGCCAAAGAAGTTCCAGAACAAGACCAATGGCATCACTCCTCGCCGCTGGCTGGTGATGTGCAACCCCGGCCTGGCTGAGGTCATCGCTGAGGTTGGCAGTATTTTATACACACATACTTGCATACACACACACACACACACACACACACACACACACGCACACACACACACACTACTGTCAACATTTTTAAGCAATGCCTCATCAGGGATCCCAAAATGCTATTTATTCTGATTTCACTGTTTCTCAATTTTTGCCTATTAGAGAATTGGTGAGGACTTCATCCGTGACCTGGACCAGCTGAGAGGTCTGCTGAGGTACATCAATGATGAAGCTTTCATTCGTGACGTCGCCAAAGTCAAGCAGGTGACGTAACTAATTGATTGTTTTAACGTAACCGTGCCGTTTATTTTTCAATTTGGAATAAACACAAAACCTGCAGTGGAGCTATAGAAAGAATATATATTAGATAGAAAGAGATAATAGAGAGTATTTTAGCTTGCTCTATTACAGTTTGGTATGTAAATCCAACTACTCAGGTACACAAGCGGCTGGAGAGACTGGCGCATAATCAACTTTAAGTAATCTGTCTCTGTGACGGAGAACATATACTGTACCATTCCATAAAGTGCTCAAAAGCTCTTGTTAAAGACCTTAGGCACCTCGCAGAGCTTTTTATTCCTCTGTGACCAGGGAGACGGTACCAGTCTATCAAAGCCTCCGTTTAATGGTTTTTACAGCAGCTTCTGCCCCAGTTTGATCCCTATTCTGAATCCGCTTATATGACACTCTAGAACTTGTCATACATGTGGCACTTTAAACTCTCAGAGCAGCACTGTCCCATTGATTTAAACATGTTGTGTCTTCCTCTGTCGTATCTTATTGTGCTTTAGCATTGCTCTGCTAAAATTTACATATGTGTATCTATATACATACAAATAACTACTCAAGTTGAAGTTGAACTTGTAACTCTGACATGTGCCAAATTACTATTTGTAATGAAGTTTATCTTTTGCTAATATAGGAGAACAAGCTGAAGTTTGCTGTGCACCTGGAGGAGCACTACAAGGTGAAGATCAACCCCAACTCCATGTTCGACATTCAGGTTAAGAGAATCCATGAATACAAGAGACAGCTGCTCAACTGTCTGCACATTATCACCTACTATAACCGTAAGTATGTTACACCTTTTAAATCTTCAAATTTTAAATCCTCTATGCTAAATTATGAGTTACTCAAATTAAAATATTTCAGATGTTCAAAATGATTTAAGGACATTTAAGGATTGTGTTTCCCACTGCAAAAGTTTGCCAATAATTTAGCCGTATTGGATAGGTCCTTAATAGAAAATTTGTGAACATGTCCAAGGCACACACACACACCACACACACACACACACACACAAACACACACCTCAGTCCTGTAACCTCTTGCTATTTCATCCAGGCATCAAGAAGGAGCCCAACAAGCAGTGGACCCCAAGAACTGTCATGATCGGTGGAAAGGTTTGTAACTGCACATAACTTGGTTTTACAGAAAAATGCCCCACCTTCACGACTGTACGCTTTAATTTATGTCTGCTTGCATCAGGTATTAGTGAAACTCATAGATCTCCTCCTGTGCCTTTCTTGCAGGCTGCCCCCGGCTACCACACTGCCAAGATGATCATCCGTCTGATCACAGCTATCGGTGAGGTGGTCAACAATGACCCAGTGGTTGGAGACCGTCTCAAAGTCATCTTTCTGGAGAACTACAGAGTCACGCTGGCTGAGAAAGGTAATTGACCATTCACTGCTCCTTTGCCCATCCCTCCCTCCCCCTCTCTCTCTGCTCCCAACCTTAATCTTTCCTCAGTCTGTCTATCATTTCTCATGCTCATCTCTATTTCTTCCCCTCCTCTGCAGAAGATTGGTTTAGAAAACTTTAATATCTTCAATGAGGCTATATGATGCACAGCATAAATCACGCATGCGCGCACACACACACACACACACACACACACACACACGCACACACGCACACACACATACATACACAAACACACACAAAACAGTTACTAGAGTCATTAACCCTTTGTTTCTGCCTCCCTCCAGCCATCCCTGCAGCTGACCTGTCGCAGCAGATCTCCACAGCAGGCACAGAGGCCTCTGGCACTGGCAACATGAAGTTCATGTTGAATGGTGCTCTAACCATTGGTACCATGGATGGAGCCAATGTTGAGATGGCTGAGGAGGCTGGTGAGGACAACCTCTTCATCTTCGGCATGAGGGTGGACGACGTTGATGCGCTTGACAGGAAAGGGTAAGAAATGTTATGGACGTGGAAAGAGGACCAGATGCAATGAATATCCTCTACAGTTTAGATTTGTGATACTTACACTGAAAACAAACATTTCCTCTGGTAAAGAGAGTTACTTGTTGAAGGCTTACATGGTCTTAGTTAAGGAGCTACTTCGATATGTTTACTTACAAACACTCATCCAAATGGTTCTAACCCTTAGGGTTAAAGTTTTACTTCTTTTGTTTGGGTTCATTGTGGCTGTAACCCTGTATGGTTAAACATTAAATTTTGAGTATAAACTCTGTTTATACTCTTCATACTATATACTTTATACTCTGTGGCTTCACTCAAGACCTGGGGTTGAAGTCTTTACCATTTTAGGGCCAACAAGTCCCCCTGAGACACATTTAATGGGCCATGTGCAGGTTTATTCACTTTGTGCCGCTCTCCCCTCCCTCAGGTGTTATTATACTCATGAACTAACTAATTCCATTTGGATGGCATGATTGCCACAATGTGTAAACAGGAGGCTTTACAATCACTTCCCAACAAACACAGCAGTATGAGAATCAGGTTGCACGCTTATGGCCCCACACACAGGGCTACATGGGTGCCATTCAACGGGCAATTAAAGGTGCAGTAATAATAATAATAATAATAATAATAATAATAATAACCTTTATATGCTATACAAATAACCTTATTTGTATAGAATATTTCATACACAACATGCAGCTCAAAGTGCTTTACATCAATAAAAGGCAAATAAAAGACAGATAAAAAGATAAAATTCATATAAAAGAACAAGCAAAATGCATTGCATTAAAAGAATCAAATCAATTAAAATAGAAAGATAAAAGAACACAACAAATATTCCCACTTTTAGATGCACATTGTGAGTGAACCCATATGTTTTTCTTTAATTTTCTTTTCCCCTGTCCTTCCTGATTCTACTCTTGATCTGATATTTACGTCAGATCTCACTGCCTAAGGCAGACGAGAATCATAGATTCTCCTCTTGGTCAAAAACCTCACTATCCAGAGATGAATGAGAATCATACAGGGTAAAGCTCTGTCCCCCCCACATATAGTGTTCACTCATGCAAGTAAGCATTACCCGGACAAGACCAATGAAAATTCGTACTTGCCCGTGTCAGCTCTGTTGGGATTCTGAACAGAAACAGTTAAAATGAAGGCTATTTAAAAGCTAAGCTGAAAAGATACGTTTTTAGCAGTCATTTGAAAATGCTTACAGAGCCTGCCTCTCTAATATTCTTTGGCAGGGTGTTCCACAGTTTAGGAGCATAGTTAAAAAAGGCTGCATCCCCAATCTTCTTCTGAGTGGGGTTTTGTACTTCTAACAAACCAGCAGTAGAAGACCTAACGGCTCTTGATGGAAATTAGAACAGCAGGGATTCTGTAATGTAGGCCGGTCCTAAGACATTAAGAGCTTTGTATACAAGTAAAGAACTTTAAAATAAATTCTAAAGGACACTGGGAGCCAGTGCAATGTAGCTAAAACCGGAGTGATATGCTCTTGCTTCCTTGTTTTTGTTAAAAGTCTAGCTGCAGAGTTTTGGATAAGCTGAAGCTGAAGCTGAAGCAATAGACTTTTTTGGGAGGCTGGTGAAAATGGCGTTGCAGTAGTCCAGTCTACTTGTAACAAACGTGTGAGTTAGCTTTTCAGCATCTTTCTGGGTTAGGAAGGGCCGCACCTTGGCAATATTTCTAAGATGAAAGAATGCTGTTCTGGTCACCTTGTTTATATGGGAATTAAAACTTCAACATCAGCATAGCTATGGAAATTGACATTATGTTCTCTGATAATATCACCTAATGGAAGCATGTATAATGAGAAAAGCAGGGGACCAAGACAGCTTCCTTGTGCAACACCAGAAGTTAGATCATGTTTCTCTGATACATGATCTCCAAGACAGATGAAAAATTTCCTCCCTGTAATGTACGTTCTGAACCAGTTTAGGACACATTCAGAGAGACCAACCCAGTTCTCAAGACGATCTATGAGAATATTGTGGTCGATGGTGTCAAATGCTGCACTCAAGTCCAAAAGAACCAGAACTGAGACCCTGTTGGCAAGTCGCAAATCATTGACTATTTTGGTGAGAGCAGTTTCTGTGCTGTGGTTGGCTCTGAAACCTGACTGAAACTTCTCCAGAATGTTGTTTTCATTTAAAAAGTTGTTAATTTGGTTAGAAACCACTTTTTCAAGTACCTTACTTAAAAAAGGAAGGTTTGATATGGGCCTGTAGTTACTTAGGACCCCACAGTCCAAATGTGATTTCTTCAACAGAGGTTTCACAACAGCGGTTTTAAAGGCATCAAGAAAAACCCCAGTCTCAAGTGATGTGTTAATGATTTTCAGAGCAGTTTGAAACACTATTGAAAACCCTCTTAAACAAGACTAGGTCAAAACCTAGTATATGGCTGGACCGTGTATGAGTGTGCCACGTGCCACGGCCGACCAATGGTGTAACTAACTCCGCTGTAGACTGCTAATACATACTGTACATACTGCTAATAGTCCATACATCCATACTGATCGTTCCAGCGCTTCCCGTCTCTCTCTCCACCGCTGTCGTCTCCAACGCGCCCACGGCCCGCATTGATCCTGCCGATCCAAGCGCCAGGCACTCTGTTACCCGTCGGTGCCGAAAACGCTGTTCGCCGGACACCGGGGGCGCATCGTCGTCGGGACCCCGGCCAAAATGTCGGCCGGATCATCGGGAACAAATCGGCGCCCAGCTAGTGGCACTGGCCGGAACCGTGGCCCCGGGAAACTTCGGGAAGGTCAGAAATAAGTCCTCGGCGTGATGAAACCTCCATGCTTGTTTGTGTCTCTCTCAGAACAGAGGGGCTTCAGGTGGACTGAGCTCGCACATATGCATCGACATAAACGGTGATATGATATAATTGTATAGATTCTACTTTAGCTTCATCTTACATGCATGATATTGGTCAGCCTGCTTACTGTGTGGGAGAAACGGGCTCCTGATCTCAGCGGAGAAACTAGACGGCGGAGAAAACGAAACTGAAATTTCTGGCTCTGTGATCCTATGATGTGCCACGTGCCACGGCCGACCAATGGTGTAACTTGATCTCTCAGTCACTCAGTCAGTCAGTCAGTCAGTGACAGACATTCGCGTTTGTAGGGCTGGCCCCGCTGTTGCGGTCCAGCCAAAAACTCTCGGTGGTGGTTGTGATCCAGCAATACATGTGTTGGGTCCCAGCTCCTGGGTCAGGGACTGGGGCTGCGGTGAGAGTGACTGGTCATCTATGGGTTGCTGTTGAAGTTGGGACTGAAGTGTGTCAGAAGTGTGGCCATAATATACCCCTTGGTCACTGATAGAGGTCGATAGGAGTCAGTCATAAATTATTTAATGCTCCTTTATTTCCAGGGAAAAGAAGTTCAAAAAGCCCAGAGAGCAGGCATCCTTCACCGATTTTCTGTTAAACTAGAAGGGCACTCAGAGAACACAGACCTCCGCCAAGGTTCATGCTATTATTGCTTGTTCGTGAGTCGGATCCGGATCCGCTCCAAAATTTAATGGGTTCTTACTTTGCCCATGCTACACCCTTCCACGAAGTTTCATGAAAATCGGGTCAGTAGTTTTTCCGTTATCCTGCTAACAGTCAAACAGACGAACAAACGGCACCGAAAACATAACCTCCTTGGCGGAGGTAACAATGGCCAAGATGCGGCCATACCTCTGGTAGAACTGCCACTTTTGTTGCTACAGGCTTTGTAGCAAAACAATACAATGAGACAGAAGTTGCATAGACAACCATCTGCCTCTGGCTGGGTAAACAAGAGATACAAATAGCTCATTGTATGAGTAGAAAGCTTGAGTTCATGCCATGTTTGTGAGTAAAATGCCTACAGGGCACAAGACGTACTAGAGCATGGAGCCAAATCAAACACCAGTGACAGTCAATTCCTGCTCTGGTCTGGCATGCACCAGGGACCAAAAAGTACACTTTTAAGTTTGAAAAGCTGTGGCCTTTGATCATGTTGGCAATGTTTTTGTAGAAAAAGCAATACCTCAACTCCAGTTTGTGCTGATAAAAAAACAACTTTGGTTGCATAACGAGTTGCAGTAGCTGCACTATCAGCAAACGGTACAACTCCCAGACACTAACCAGAGACTCCCACAACACGGTCAACTGACTCAGCTGACTCTTTCATTCTCGTTGATGTTGTCGTAAACTGTTAGCTGGGTTACATACAGTCAAACCTCACTTCTTCATTGTGATTGGTCGGCTCATAAAAAAAGCCATCAACGCCATGTGTGTCCCATGTAAAAGTTGAACATTTCTCAACTTTAGAAAGCAGCCTGCTCTGCCTAAAAAGAAGCCAGGCGCAGTACTTTTTCCAAAGTGTCCACTCTCTGTCCGCCTTGCAGCTGCTTCCCATTGACTTTTATGTAAAAAAAAAAAAAAGGTGCTGGCAGCATGAAAAAAAGAGTAACAGTGTGAAAATGGCCTGAGTCTAACAGCCTCTTCAAACAAGTGATATTTACAATGGAAGCCTGAAAGGAACCCGATTTCCTCCTGCAGCTGGGTCAATAGGGATTTGCGCAGCAGGAGAGCTCATGGGTCTCCGTGCAGTAGAGCAATGCTCTTTCGGAAACAAATGGCCTTTTGGGCTAGCAGGGAGTCAACAGAAACATAGTCAGTTTCTTCAGAAACACTGTCAAGCTCAGGCTGCATTAGCTCCATGTGGGGAAACGCATTGAGCTGCCTGCCATGGACTAGACAGGTTACATGGGCTCCAAGCAGCAGATCCTTGTCTCACAGAGAGAGGACTCTGACTCTGATTCTTAACAGATAATGTGATACCTAATAGATTCAAGCCCCTCCCACTTTGGCAGGGTGTGTGGTTGCCGACGCAGGTCTTAAACTCAGGTCATCTGGTTATAATCTGGTCTCCCTACTGACTAAACCACCCTGGTGTCAAGTTTTTCTTTTGAAGGCAAATAGGTTATACACTCTCCCTTCCCCTAGTAGTTAATTGTCTCTGGAAATTTGCAAAACCCATTCATCACAACTGGGTGTGTGGCCAGCTGGTCCAAGGTCGGAGGGGGCATATGGGACTAATAACAAGTAAACAACAAACAAAATGTTTGAACAAGTTTAATGCAAGATAGTGCTAATATTTTATCTTGGCATTAAACTTGTTCGAGGAGTGTTTACTTGTTACATCGTGTTGTTACGTAACCGTGTTGTTCCATACATGTGGTTGTGAAGACATGCCCGGGCGATCGCTTCTTGGCAGCTACAAATGTTGTTCTAGATCTCCCCACTCGCTCCCTGACTGGATAGGCAAATAAATAACATGTTAATCTGAGCATCCCCACTGGTTAATCAGATGACAGAAAGTAAGGGCCAAAATTCCTGGACTCACAAATAGTCTGAACTGAGTTTTGTGTTAACTTTTCTTTTTACCTATTCACAGACGTAGAAGTGCAACTACAAACCTGTTCTCACACGTTCACAAATTTGATCTGTTAAAATCTGCTTATCCAATCACACATTTGATTTTTTACTTGTTCTTAAACATTCAAAAATTATATTGAATTATTCAAATTGTTTTTTCTGCATTCACACATTTGCATTTATTCATGCAATTTTTCCACACATCTAAATAAGTTCATATACAACTACAAGTCTCAAAACATTTTTCCATGAGCTCAAAAACAATATGACCCTCATTTAATCCCATTGGGGCACATCAAAGGGAGGAGAGGAAAGGAGAATGTCGCTCCTTGTCTGTTTTTATACGCCACTATATGTTATCTTTGCTTATGAGGACACAGTGCTATGTCCTGTTATCAGGTCCATCTGGTGAGATGGTACAACTGTAATTAATGCGGTGAACACTGCATGCCCTGGGGTATACTGCGGCTCTGCGGTCTCTCAGCGAGTGTTGGCAGTCACCACTTGTCTTAACAGCACTCTTCCCATCCATGCAGCCTGGGTCAAGAGAACTGGTTCTTTCCATCCAAGCAGAGGTTTCAGGCACAAAGGTGTGACCATGGGAAACCTGTTTAGGCAACTGGCTAGACCTTTGAATACTCTCATGTGAATGTACAGGTTACTATGGTGACAAGGTTGTGCCTTCTTTTTTTTCTGAAAGTGCAGAATTTAATATGTTTTTTTTTGTTGTCTTGCTTAGATACTGTGCTGAAGAGTACTACAAGCGCCTGCCTGAGCTGAAACAAGCTATTGACCAGATTGCTGGAGGGTTCTTTAGCCCAAAGCAGCCTGACCTGTTTAAGGAAATTGTCAACATGCTGATGCACCATGACAGGTAAAGACACATCAAACATTAACAAACTAAGGCAAACGGCACAAACAGGAAACACACACACACACACACACACACAAACTTTTTGCACAAGCAAATATTGGCCACACATTCACAGAAAAACACAAAAAAACAAAGCTCACACAGTTGCATGTACACAAACATACTCTGCACACATACACCACAACATACAAACATACACACACGCACACACACACACACACGCTTGCATGTGCGCATACACCAACACACACACGCACATACAAGGTGCATCTGTCACGTTCATAAAATGAAATGTTTATGAAATATCTTCCCTGCATCACTTTGTATTTCTTCAGTAAGTAAACTGCAGTATTTTCTGCACAGATTCAAGGTGTTTGCTGACTATGAAGACTACATTAAAAGCCAGGAGAAAGTCAATGCTCTGTACAAGGTAGGTACAGTATAAAGGACTTTGTCAGGACGCTCTGGGTGTAAAGGTCATTCTCATGTATGTACCGAAAGTTTATGAGATCACGTTGCAGTATCACCACTATTATGAAGGTGGAGTCCAAGGTAATAAGATGGCTCTTATAGATTTCTTATCAACCGTTCTCCTCTTCACATCAGAACCCCAAGGAATGGACCAAGAAGGTGATCTACAACATTGCCGGATGTGGCAAATTCTCCAGTGACCGCACCATTGCCCAATACGCTCGTGAGATCTGGGGCATGGAGCCCACCCTGGAGAAGATCCCTGCCCCTGATGACAAGCACTAAACAGTCCCTCCGCCCGACAGCAGACACCCAATCCTGCCCCATCCCTAACTTACATGCCAGTAGATATGTGTTTGGTAACAGTCAACCCCATGTCCACCGGCTTTAGTTTTAATTTCTGCCTGCGTCACTACATTGTCTCATACACACTGGCCAAGCTCACACCCACAATAGCCAAGTTAAAGCCTGGTTTAATGGGAAAGCTCTAGTTATTGTCAATAATGGCTAATTTGCTCCCGTGGAAGTGGACAGAAGAGCTATGTGGTGGGTTTTGTGAGTTTACTGGTGATATATTTTTTTTTTATTCAAAAATATAAACTCTTGTATTTCCACTCAGACCCATTCTGAATAAATTTTGTCTTAAATACCATAACAGTTTGAGCTCCTTTTATTCAGCTGTTCCCATTCACTTTTAATCTTGTATTCTCATGGCCAGCATACAATTACTAGACAACCAGTTTTTGATTGTTTTTAAGTTTATCTGTATCAAGATTTTATGGTTTTATTCCTGTGGTAGAAACAAAAACCTCACATAAATGTTTAGTTTCTACCAGGAGTAATCGGTAGGCTATATGCACATTGTCCATTGTAAGATCAGAGGGCTATCCTAGGAAGTGAAGCTCAACCTGCACATTTCCTTCTTGGCTTCCTTTTTCCTTTTCCATTTTAGTAATTTAACTAATGAAGACCTGACCTGCAATCCTCAGCAACAATCTACAAATGGTTTTGTCCAGCCATACTAAACCACCAAACCAATAAATTAAACTACATACAAAATTCTTTTTCTGCCCATTTTCATTCCATCATCACATGTAAACATAGTATGAGCTTGCAAAATTTGTCCTGCAGGTTTTGGCCCTGGAGTATGACATAACACATACAGTGCATACAGACATCTATGCATACAGACACATTGTCATTTTGTCTGTTCGTAGGTTTCCTCCATTCACAAATCTCCACTTCTCTACATATTATCTACATCTGTTAAGTGAAGTGAAAATGTATGGAAGGTATAGTCTTGTGTCATACTCCCATATGCCTCTTGTTTTATATTGACTTATTGATATGTTACAGTCTCAGTAAATTCTGTTGCTACACACATCCTATTTTTTTTTTTTTTTTTTTTTTTTTTTTTTGTCACATTTTCATTCATACATTTCTGCTTGTCGGTTTAGTGATTTATAGTGTTTATATTACACCATTTGCTGTATTCTTATTTATGCCTATTCTTCTTCCATGTATTCCATTACTACTTGCTGCAGGTCCAGTTGCCTCATGGGTATTGTACTTAAATTTGATTAATCTGATCTAATCTAATAAATATAATATAATATAATATAATAATATAATATAATATAATATAATATAATATAATATAATATAATATAACCTACATTACATATGTAAAAAAGGTAAATTCTTATATGTAGCATAGAGTATATGGCAGTATGCATGTTCATGTAACATTGCCACAATAAAACACACACACACACACACACACACACACACACACACACACATATTTGCTACCATTACCTTGATGCATTCATCCTGCTTGCATTCATCCTGCTCAGGCCTTTTTAAAAAAAAAATCCCACAAGGGTGAAATGTTATATGTAAAAAAAAAATGGACTCTCAATTCAGGATGCCCTTGAAATAATTTTAGAAAAATTACATACTAATAGCTTAAGTTCTTTACTACTGTTGTCATCACTGGTGAAATTGTCATTCAAGATGGTATTGCCCATTTGATGCAATTCAAAATAATAATAATAATAATAAAAGTAATAATAACAATAATAACAGCTAAAGTTATCTATTGAACTGTGATTTGTAAACCCTTTCACCCCTTACACACATCAAAACATAAATATCACCCAATCAACCTTGTCACATTCCTGGTTGTGCACTGACACAAAGGCCAAAAGTTTTATCTCTTCACTTTGGTTGTGGCAGAACAAGAGCATGTAATAGGTCACTGTTGTCCACGTGACTGCTGCATTTTACTGAGGGTTAACTGGTGCAATAAGATAAGCCCAATTGTTTACACAATATTTGCCTTTGAGTCTGAACTCAGTCTAAAGTCTGAACTTACCATGCATTAAGTATCTAACAGCTCTGGATACCTGCTGACATAAAGAACGTCAACGTATGAGTCTACATGGCTCTGAAAATCTCTTGGAAGAATGTGACCCTTCTCTTTTGAGAAACTTTCATTGTTTTATGTTTTTTGGGGGGTTTTTTATGGTAAAGGAAACCACTATCTCAGGCATCTCTTCAGAATCTCCTGCAAGTCTTCAATGCGTTGAGAGCTGAGATTTAGTGACCGAGACAGAGAATGGTTTGCATCGTTTTCATGCTCAGCACATTTTTCACTTCACCACTGTTGTCCTGTGGATGGAGGTATGGTCACCCAGAGATGATTTCCATCAGCATAGAAATGGTTCAAATGTCTGGGATGAAGGTAATCATTCACTGTGACTTTGTAGTTATCAGCATTCACTTTTTCCCGCTTAAGTTGACCTTAAGCATTCTTGGAAAATGCTTATTTCCCATTTTCTGGCCGTTACCTGTATGTATGCCTTACTTTGTGGCTCTCAAGTTCCAAAATACCCTGAAGGAGTAGAACTTTTAAAAAACAATGATTTCGTGATTGATGTGTGAGAGCAAAAAAAAAAGTTGGCTGGATTGTTTTGCATTTCTCTCGTTGCACCTGCAGCTTCATTCAGCCTGACATCTCATGCTGGTCCTTACACAAGCAGCACACATTCCTCAAGACTAATCACCAGGACAAAAACAGGCTAAATCTCTTATATTTTAGGTACATGTTCTCCAGCATCCCCATACAAAAGAATGTACTCCTTCTCATGTAATGCTTGTAATTGTGATTTGGATGACGTATATGAAATAGTTGAAAACTATTGTATTTCTTTTACTTTTCCCCCTAGGTTCTCTCTTAGGTAAATTATAGACGCTAGGCAGCCCCCCCTCAGCCATTATAATTCCCTCTTATATAATGTGACCATTAGTCTTTTCCTTTCAGAGTGCCAAGAGCTTGCTGAATCACACCACTCCGAGTTCAAACATGAAGTGAGTTCATCAAGGAGACTGTGGGGCAGACATTGTATGGTCACTCATTGACCACAAAATCTGTTTTACAACGTAAGGTGACAGAAGATAAGAAAGGCGCTTCAGTGCACCAATGGTTGAATATTGATCAGCATCTTTTGCAATGCATCTCAAATGCTTAATCATTGTCATTCCTCTCACTGGCTGATTGTCTCTTTTCTCTGTTTGTTCGTCATCCAAAAAACCAAGCCATGTTGGTAGATACATGAAAAATTAATGACATGAATGTGCGCTTGTGGGTTATGAGTTTTGAAATTTGGCATTGTTGAGACAACTAAAACATACAAATAAATAAATAAATAAATACTTCCAAAATAGTGAAAACGGTCAGTAATTGAGACACGCAAACTAAAATTCTCTCTCTCTCACACACACACACACACACACACACACGTACACGCACACACACGTACACACATAGTCTACCACCCTGTCCTTCATACTGAGTAACCAAGAAAGAGTGGGAGTATCTCTCCATCCAAAGGGAGAAAAAGTCAGGCGTACTTCTGTGCATGGTCCTGATGTCGGAGTTCACTTGCACTGAAAGACTTAAAACCAGGCATTGTTGCTTCACAGCAAGGACTCACATTCTACCTCAGTGTTCAATGAAACGAGCTGCTAATACCTCAAGAGGTTTAATTGCGCTACTAACAATCCAAAGTTCAGAAAAGCCTTTGGAATTTGAGAGCTGATTACTCACTCCAGCAAGAAGACCACCTTTGCTTCTTTTTCATTTTTTTCCCCTCCTTGACTGGAACTTTTCTAAAACACTTTGCATGGTTTCACTTGAATGGATGCTATGATGTGTTGGTTCTTTTTCTGAAAGTGTTACACTTTGTGAGCCAGCGTTCTCATCCTTTTTTGTACATTTTTATATAATGAGAGAGGAATATTCCAGCAGGTAAGTCTATCAAATATGGCAATAATTAAAAACTATGAATGCATGATGAAAATATGCTTGTTGGATAGTTCTTGTATTTGATGTGTTTGCCTCAATGTTTTCACAGGTGTTTATCAGACATCCATCACCATTAGAACAACATACACTGTTTTCATCTACCGGAACGTTCAAGTGTTTTAAAGGGACCTGACCACAACAGGATCTAGTGACATTAGTATCGAGTCTCCCTGTTGAGATCTGGTTGTACGCTGCTATGGCTTTTGGTGACCTCCTGGAGCAGGTGGGCAGCACAGGACGCTTCCAGATCCTGCATGTCACCCTCCTCTGCATGCCCGTCCTCATGATGGCCAGTCACAACCTGCTGCAGAACTTTGTGGCTAACGTGCCCCCTCACTACTGCAGCGCACACAGAAACCTGTCCGGGTCCCCGCTGAGCCCACAGGACACCCTGCTGATCACAGTGCCACTAGACAAGAGTGGGAAGCCGGAGAGGTGTCAGCGTTATGTTGCTCCACAGTGGCACCTCCTGGAAAAGAACGGGACCTCCAGCCCAGAGGAGGAGAGAGATGCTGAGGATGGTTTTGATATTGACCTGCAGGGATGCACAGATGGATGGTCATACAATATGACTGAGATGACCTCCACAATCATATCCGACGTAGGACTATATGCATTTTTTTTTCAAAGCTTTAGAGTCAACCTTTTACACGGTGCAGGCTTTTAAATGTTGTGTTTCCTTGTGTCTTTTGTATTTAATTTTTGTCAGTGGCATTTGGTGTGTGATCTGCGCCCTTTGAAGGAGATGGGACAGACCGTCTACATGGGAGGTGTGCTTGTGGGAGCTATGGTCTTTGGAAGTCTGTCAGACAGGTAACATCCAAGATACTACTTTTGTTACATTTAGAGTATGTTATTTATTATATATAAAACAGCCATATATCACTGTTACAGTTTGTGTTTGTATGTTTTCTGTTGCGTCTTTGAGAATTTGTTTTATTTTTTAATTTGTTCATGCAGGTCCTGCAGGTCCCAACTTGTTCATGTGTAACAGTTCAAAAGTATTGTGACAACAAATATCCTTAATCTGGCTGCTCTAACCTCTCTTTACAAATGCACCTGGCTCCTAGATATGGTCGCCGCATCCTTCTGCTAATCTCTAACCTGCTGATGGCAGTGGGAGGGACCTGTGCTGCTTTCTCTACCTCCTTCTCCCTCTTTTGTCTGTTCCGGTTCGTTTGTGGCATGGCTCTGTCTGGCCTTGGGCTCAACTCCTTCTCCCTCAGTAAGTTAGTGGGAGGCAGTCAGTGTTGTATTGTGAAAAATAACTCTGAACACTATGAAACCTGTAAATCTGTGTAGAATGGCAAATTTTGAAATGAGTAACGATGCTGATAGTTAAGCAATAACGTTCAATAGAACACAACAGAACAGAAGAGTTACATTTAATGGAGAGATATACTTTGGTTATTGGAATTGGTCATAGAATGAGGGCAATAGGCCAGCTAATCCCAACACATGCTCACAGTCACAGTAATAAACAATATTAAGACCTCTAAAATATCTCTTGTTCTGTGATTCTCTTGTTTCAAGTTGTGGAGTGGATTCCCACTCGTGTGCGAACGGTGGTGGGCACAGGGACAGGTTACTGTTACACAATGGGACAGTTGATCCTGGCAGCCATAGCCTACTTCATTCGGGACTGGCGATGGTTAACCTTGGCTGTTTCTTTGCCCTTCTACGTCTCCTTCCTCTACTCATGGTGAGATGTGGAGCACTGAACTTCACAGAAAAGTTGGGTTACCAAAATACAAAGCAGCTAGTGTAATTGATGTTACATTATTTCAAATTTGAAAATCAGAATTTTAGGGAACTAAGCACATTTGTCTTACAGGTGGTTTCTTGAATCTGCCAGATGGTTAGTCCTGAACAATAAGTCTGAGCAAGCCATCAAGAACCTTAAAAGTGTGGCCCGGGTTAATGGACGCTGTGAAGAAGGAGATAAAATTGACATTGAAGTAAGGGAGTGCTGTGTGTTTGTGTCACCGCACCAGCTATCTGCGTACACAGGTATGTCTAAAAATTAATTTGGATTGAGAATGATCTGTCTTCCTGTGTAGATGCTGCAGGAGTCCATGAAGAAAGAGATGTCCTGTTCACGGGGCAACTACTCCATCTTGGACCTGCTCCGCACCCCCACCATGAGGAAGATGACCATCTGCCTCAGCGCTGTCTGGTAGATTCCCTGCTTTTGTGCTAGAACTCAGTGATAGAGAACTCAGTACTATGGGATAGTTTTCAAGTGTATCAAATTACACCATAAATACCTTTGATATGTTCCTAATTTAGGTTATCAACCAGTTTTGCCTACTATGGTCTTGCCATGGATCTGCAAAAGTTTGGAGTGGACATCTACTTAATCCAAGTGATCTTCGGAGCTGTTGATATCCCTGCTAAAGTAGTCATAACTGTGTCTATGAGTTTTTATGGGCGCCGGCTATCACAATGTGCTGCACTCATCCTGTCTGGAGTCACTATTCTGGCCAACCTGCTGGTGCCCTATGGTATGTTATGATACCAGTGAAGCCGGACTGTTGCACAGCTACACAGCATATGATTACCATACCACTGTAGTATTATACTGCTACAGCGGTGGAGTGATCTGATAGATGTTTCATTACTGTGCAGAGCAACAGACTGTGCGCACCTGTCTAGCTGTGATTGGTAAAGGTTGCCTTGCTGCCTCCTTCAACTGCTGCTATCTGTACGCTGGGGAACTGTTCCCGACCGTCATTCGGTAAGTCTTTTCTCTAAAGAGCGGAACAAGCAGGGATGTCATGAATTGTTTCTATGTAAATTCTTGGGTTCACAATTCTGAAGTTTGGTTGTGATTTTCTATTTGATTTGATAGACAGCATTTTTAAACTAACCACTTTTAGGGATATGACTATATGACCTTTATGACTATATATTGGGGTTGTTTTATATGACTATATGACCTTTAGGAAAGATTTTACTATTGTTTTTTGAAAAACAGAAAAAAAAAGATTTCAGAGACTTGAGGGGCTCTTGGACTCCCTGTGGTATGGATACTAGATTGATTTTAGGACATCTGTGTTAAAATTTATTGAAAATTAGGCAAATGAGAATGAATGTTTTCACACACACACTAAATTATAAATCTCTCCACTTCTACTGTTTAAAACCATCACTGACATTGATATTCATCACTGACGCAAATACTTGTGATCAGTAAAGCTTGCCAGTAATGACTTTTGGATGCATGAGGGACAGACAATATAACTGCTGCACTATCAGCATGGTTTTTTATGGTTGGGCTTTCTTTTTGTTCAACAGACAGAATGGCATGGGTTGGGTGTCCATGACGGCTCGCGTAGGGGCCATGGTGGCACCCATGGTGCTTCTCGCTGGGGATTATATAGCTTGGCTACCAGGTTTAATCTATGGAGCAGCTCCAATCCTAAGTGGGGTGGCTGCAATATTTCTACCAGAAACACTTGGTTCACCCCTACCTGACACAATACAAGATGTGGAAGACAGGTAAGACCCAGAGACAAGTTGTATTCCTATCCATAAAGTTGCTTTTCTTATGTGTCCAAAAATCAACACATCAAATTTAATAAATCAATAAATAAATGTAAACAATGGTGTACAGCGTCTGGCATATAGGAGGTATGAAAACAACCTTTTGGAAAGGGCCCATCATTATGGTCTAGTCAAGAAAGAAGCAACAGTACAGTGGAAGAGGAAAAACACAGATGTATCCAAAATAACATTTTCTATTTTAAATGCAGGGGATCTGGGAGAAGCTCCAAAACGTTGCCAAAAAAGGAAGCCGTATCCTTGCAAGACACCCAGGATAATTTGCTAAAGTTGGCTACCTGAGGACATTCACTATGCTACTGATATTGTTGATGAAAACAGAGCGGGTACTGCTTTATCTCTGGTCTGTTTGCTTGTTTGATTTGCATAAAGAGTTCATTGAGTCATATGACTACTGGGACAAATGGAGTTATGTTATTTTGGTCAAATACAGTGGAATGAATAGTGGCAAACAACAGTCAGACCTGTGTTTATCTGTTATACAGTAGCTTTGAGGACCTTTCATATTAGTTATATATGTGGACCAATTCCTTTTTTATATTTTAAATATCATCCGTTAAAACGGAATGATTGCTGTATTATAAGTCTTCTGTAGGTTTAAGACTGTACCTTTGTTTTCTTTTGTGTTCTTTAGGTTCGCAGTCATTTATCTACAATTGTATATTTGTAACCAAAATGCAATGTATATTCATTAAAATCAGCACCTAATATTCTTATGTTGCCTGCTGCGTCTCTCTTTCCTTACAGTCTGTTGAAACTGAAGGCTGAAGCATAGATGGTTGGTTAGATCCCATTAGATAGATCCTATTTTAATGTGCTGAGGCATGGGCAGCTAGGCTAACTGAATCTAGTCAGATCAAGACTGACTGACCAGTGAGGAGAGGATGAGAAGTGTTCAAGTCGAGTAAAACAGCGCCACCCAGTGGGACAAAATGATCCCACAGCACCAACCAAGAGGCCTCTCTTAATGGTGCCCTGCTTCCACTGTGAACCTACATCATTCTTTTTTCTAATAGAAGACAAAAAATAATGATAAAAAAAAATACTTCATGTCATATCATATTAACAAGCATACAAATGGTCAAAAAGTCTTGCAATGGTATTTGTTTGAAGATATTAACACAAAAAAGTATCTACTTTATATTACAGGCATTTCTCGCAGACATGTTCATGAGCTAATCTGGGTTTATATTTTTCACCTTTTGACAAGTTTTCCAAGTCAAAATGACCCTTATCTTTATAATGGTAAACATTATTTGAGGGCTAAAGAATGTCTGCAGCATGTCTCATGGACACACTGAATCATGGATATCCATTTATATATAGATACCCATATGGTCATCGGATGATTGACTGGTCAAGATTTAACGTGGGATTGTACTTCTGAAAGACATATATTGAGGTATAGAGAAATTAGTATTTAATCATTGACCTACATTTGCTTTTGAATGTAGTGCTTCCTATGGGAAACACTTCACAGCTTTTTCACAAACATTTCAACATCAGTCCTTTCTACAGATGAATATTTAAATTTGATCTTTAAAGGATAAGTTTGGCGATTTTGGAGCTATATATAATTTGTGTGTTACATACCCGCAAACAATATGCTATTGGCTCCTGAGTCAGCTGTCAGTTGAAACGGTGAACTCCCATTGCTAGGCCTCTTGCTGTTGACAATGAGTCCAAATGGGGTGTGTCAAAATATCTTCGAAATATCTCCGGTCCTAAATCGTGGAACTTATCCTTTAAGTGTGAAATGCATGTTGTGGCAGCTGAGATTAGACCGGCTTCCTTTCAACTGGAGCACCCTGGTTCAAGCCCCCAAGATGGCAGTGCATCCGCTCTGCTGAAATGTCCTTGAGCAGGACACTGAACCCCTAACAAGCTCCACAGAGGCGGTTTTGCAACTGACTCTCAAGAAGGTGCTGTATGCATCAAAGGGTTAAAGAGAGGTCTCTGGTGGAAACAACTCATGACTTGAGTGACTTTAAAGTATTCAGGGGGCCAGAGCCCAGTTTCTCAGTAAAGAGGGTGGCAAGGGTGAACAATGTCTGCAAGACCCTGAGCAAGTGAACCGCTGCAAGTTCATGCTGGTAGCCACTAAAGTAACTGCAGTAGTCGGTCAAATTCACAATGTTTTATTTTTTGGGGGAGGCACAAATACTTCCCCATATTGAAGTGGTGTTTATGGAAGTGTTTCAAATGCAAGTGAACAGGTGGATAAATTAAGTCAATTTGAGAATGTGTAGGTTTGCTAATTGTTTAAACCACTAGCTGTCACTCATGTGCCATGGTGACCCAAGAGTCTACAGGTTTTCATTCAACTCAAACACTGCAGCAGCCGATTTCACTACCCAGCACACCTTCCACCAGAGAGGAGTAAAGCAGTGAAATGATCTGGTGTAGTGTTCAGTTGGAATGAAACCTGGTTCACAATAGTACAGCGGTATCAGTGCTGGGCCTTCTCAGTCTTGCTGCTGTGGCACCATCTAGTGGTGTAGTAATGGTAGTGCATCATCTAAACCCAAACAATACAGGAATCGCTTACATTTTCGGAACTTACTTACTTTCGGAATGAAAATCTAGTCATTGATAATCATTGGAATATCTGCATGACACCTATATAAATAAACTGAAAAACTATAAACTGAGACATAAAATGAAAACCAGAGGTACAAATAATTTGCTATTGAAGAATGAAGTTATAGCCTTTTTTGACAATTAAATGACTTTAATATATATAATGGTATCAATAATGTGTGTATGTATGTGTGTGCATGTGTGCGCACATGTGCTTCTGTGTCTGGCACTTCACTGCAACTTCACATACCCAGCTACCTCTGTACTTGGTGGTGTCATATTTCTCTGGTTGTCACCCTTAATACTGCACATATACTAGACTAGTAAGTGGTATCTCACTGACAGGATTTAAACTAGATCTAAAACAACACTTCAATATCTAGAAGATTGTAACACCCGGTCACCATAGTAAACAGCTCATTTAGAAATTAGTTTTCCTGTGTATATACTCCAGAGAGAGACTGTTCATGTATGCATTTCGCCAGACAATCAGACCTTAAAGCCAAAGATAAAAGATGAAATTAAAATGCACAGCAAAGCTTTCTACACAAATGACTACATCATAAAATGATATGAATAAAGATTTATTTTCTCATATGAACAGGTGGATTCATTTTTCATTTTATTTTACAATCTATGACAATCTCGCATTTTTTTCTTTTTTTCTAGCATATTTCAGGAATGACATGGGGGAAGGTTCTTTTTTTATTGCTGAATGTTAAATGAAATACACTTTCACTGACTGGAAAATAATTGTCTGCTGCTTTTTTACCATGCACCCATCTAACCTTGACCACAAGGACATGCAGAGGAGAGGTGTTCAAACATTTCAAGCGAGGGTGGGGTCAGGTGGGGTGGGGGATTATAAAATAAAACAGAAGAGACTGGCAGGACGTACCTGGTAACATCTCAATTGGGTGAGAGGAGTGGCAAAGTGAAGGAAGTATCACATTTAAACTAGAGGAGCACTGTCTTCTTTTGCATTTTTCAGACATACAAAATTAGACCCAGAGGTGAGAAACTCAATGAAATATCTGTAAGTGAGGTGTGACCAAAGACCATTCTCTATAACAGTGCCACTGTGCGTTTACCATATAGCAGTTAGGATTGCAGATCAATCTTTTTAAGATGATTTTTTTAACCAATAATCATCTGATAATTCAGCATTCTGTTGTTTTTTTTAATAAAGAGTAGAAACATAACCAACAGTGATGAAGTATCATCAACTGTCCTCTCTCACTGAATCGCTTTAATGGATTTGACATTTCTAGAATCATCTTTTAAATATTTACTTTTCCTTCAGTGGAGGACAGAGGGCTTAAATGATTCTGTTTACTTTTCAAAATTATTATCAGTAACGGACTAAATTTTTAAATGACTAGATTTGTCAACGAGACAAAGCAGTACACAGTACTATTGGAGGAGACACTACAGTTGGATGTTATCTGACATTACTGGAAGTGTGCATGTTAAGTGGAGTGGTCTGAACCAAGTGATAAAAATAATTCATGGACACAGTCATTCAATGAGCATGAGTATGTGAACAAGGAAGGCTGACAGTCTGAGCGATGGCTGCATAACGGCTTTAAAAAATAATTAATGTAAATATGCATTTATATCATGTTATTTCATCTTCTACACTATAGGCATCACATAGTTTTTTCACACACAACACACTACAGTCACCTCTTAGAAAATGATGTAATCAAACAGCAAAATAGAAAGTTTGCATATTTTTGCATTGTATGATCCTCCAAAGTTTCACAGCTATTTCTTTTATATTGTCTAGTATGTTCTGTACTGTTCTCCACTGAGCTGCTTCCACTGGCTTTCCTTCTCTCTGTATGGGAGTGTTCAGGGAACTGGTAGACTGGATGTTTACATCTTGGCCCTCAACATCTGAGAACCTTAGTCTTAGGTAGACCTTAAGTTGAGGAAGAAGGGGAACGGGGTATAAGGGGGGCATGTGGAAATCCTGAGACACTGTGTGGCCCTTAACTCTGGCCACAAAAACAGAATGGACACACGAGGATGATGAGGCATGGGATTAGGGGTGGAGTGGAGAGAAACAGATGCAATCTTTTTGTTTTGTCTCTTTGTTGTGAGCCGCTGCCACTGACGGCAGGGGCAGCCCCGTACCAAGCGACTCACCGGCTGTTGGCCTCATGAGAGTGACAGACAGGCCAAGAAGTTGGAGGCTATCATGGGAAAAAACCTGCTGAGAAACAAGGGATTTGACTGGGGCAGGTTGGGGAGGGGCAGAGTAGCTGTAAACACATCAAGCAATGACCTGCATAACATACGACCCTACAGCAGCTCAACCTATCCACCTGTGCTGGGGGTTTCAGTTCTGGTAAAGCACTGTTCAGTGAGACTCCCTTCTGTCAGCTCTACTGAGACACCCTGCTCTGTGCGCCCAGTAGACCCACACATCTGATGTTACCACAACAAACAATGAAATTCATCTAACAATCACAAATACATGCAAGCAAACTTACATGCGCACACACACACGCACACGCACACACACACACACACATGCACACACAATCTCTCTCTCTCTCTCTCTCTCTCTAGACATTAGTCAGAGGGCAAAAAGGATCTGCATTGCATTTATCAGGCGTTCTATTAGATAGATCCCAAATCATAAACCCTACAGGCGAATCATATTAATGTAAACATACACTTTATGTTGAAGTGGTTTATATTGCGTGATATGGAAGGGGTAATGTTCCAGTGGGGCTAGATTCCTAAAAGAACGCAACTTGGAAAGAAAGGAAAAACAGGAAAACAAGAGAAAAAAAACATAAACGTGTATAAAAAATGAGGCGTCCATATAAGAAAGGCTACAAAAACCTCCACTGGCCCTCTGGCATCGGCATACAGCAAAAGGCACCACAATATTACTCTATTTTTTACGTTGTGAAAAAACTGGCACATCTTTTTATGCTGTAAATCAAAATGTACATATAAATAGAGTTTTCCCTATAAAAAGTCTTTGCTGTTAACTAGTAGACAACTTTTGCTAAAATGAAAATAAATATTTCATTTGTTTAGAATATCTGTCAGTTATATAAAATAAAAATATTTCTTATAGATGCAGGTCTATAGTATATTGATTTTTGTTGGTTCATTTTCTCTCTTTAATGGGGTGTATTGTCCGGTTTGGAGCGTGAGTGTGTAAGTCTTGTATGCATGTTCCCATGCCCACTGTGCCGCCCCGATGAGTGAGAAGTCCGACTGTCCACCGGCCTGTAGATGGTGGAGGGCTCGGCGTTCATGTTCTGCATACTGAGGAAGGGCGTGCTCTCACCCTCCTCCTCTGACTCACTATCTGTTAGGCAGCTTCGAGAGCCGTAGTCCCGAGACGCCTCGTATCCACGCGGGGCCACGTGGCCGTTCAGTCTGGATCTCCGCCAGCGCCGGCTCCCGGATCCGCTAGACCCACTTCTCTTTGGTTGCTCCCGAGAGGAGAGATACTCCTGCGTGGTCTCATAGTCCTCGTCCTCGGCCAGCCGGTAGGGGCTGGAGGGCAGGCTGCCCCTGCTGTCATTCAGATAGGTACGGCGCTGCTGCCGGTAGGGCTCCTGACACTGGGCGTCGTGCAGGGGCACCTGGTAGCGGCGCAGCAGAGGCTGGTCATCCTCCAGAGGGTAGGGGTTGTGGACAGCGGGAGGGAGAGACATGGCATGGCTGGCATTGGGGGAGGTGATCTGGAAGGTAGGCACCTGCGGGGGCAGTGAGTAATGGAAATCCACTGGCGAGAGGCGGGCTGGTGTCGTCAGGGCTGACACGTATCTGTGGTAAAGGTGAGGGGGAGGAAATAGTTAAGTAGAGAAGAGCAAAGAACAGAGGTGAGAAAGAGGAGGACCGTGCCAGCAGCAGTTTAGGGATAATGACTCAATATCAATTGCACATCTTTGTCACTATGCCAGATATCAAGACGAACTCACTGAGTACATGACCATTAAATGGGCCAAATACATCCTGCATACTAACTTTTTTGTTTTGATAAGTGTAATACTACACTTTCACATGTTATATGGAAAAGAGCCACAGTGGAATATAGGAAACAAGCGCCTGAATGATCCAATGGCAAACATACAAACTTCAAGTACCTCACGCAATCCAAAACCTTTGAATCTAAGGTACTAATGGTAACTAAGGTTTTAATGTCAAGTATTTCAGAATGGATTTTCTTCCTCTCCGCATTTGGATCACTAATAAAGCTTTGAACTTTGTACAGTCACTTAAGCCTTTCTCAGTTTCATAGTTGCTAACAAAACAAAAGTTTAAAGGATTTAAAACTTTCACAGATGGGAGGAGTTAAGCTGAAAACCATTGCACACATCAGAGAGCCTCAACTCCCCTGAGATGGTCTGTTGACCCCAGTGACTTAATGGGGCTCTAAAGGTGTAAAATAGTCTGCTGCCATTCAGAGGCAAGAATGTTGGCCTATGATAAACAGCTTTCAGTGGACTACATTTCCTCTAACTTAATCATTGCATTTCAAACATATGTAACAGTTACAAGTTACAGTATCCGGTGTTATGTGAAATCATTTGAATAGATGGCACAGAGGAACATAAAGGTTGGGTAACATCCCATTTACAAGATTCATGCTCATTCATGTTTCCTTGAAGTGAAATATTATTTGACATTGCTTGTTTACTGCTAACTTTAAGACAGTCCCTTAGTAATATTGTGCTGCTGCTTAGCAACAAGCACACACCTTCTCCTTCGGCTCTTGACAGCTGTGTTAGAAAGCCAAAATGCTTCACAGGCATTCTCTTCCCTGAATGAATAATGCACCTAAAAATGTGAAATTGCTTTGCTAGCTGGAACTGGTGACTAAGATATTTGCTGGAAAAAATTATTTTCCACATACATAGATTTAGTTTAGAATTTTACTTGGTTTTAAACTACTGTTCCCTCTTAGTTAGGTAACTTCATGCAACACTGGGCATGGGGACTGTGCCTTTGTGAAACCTGCAGTTGAATTTTCATTTTCACAATCATGCTCATCCAAGGTACTTTTAGTTACTTTTGAAAACAGTAATGGTCTGTTTGAGAAGTTTCAATCTGATTTTACAGCTCTTCATAGCACTGAGACAGTTCTTCTCAAGGTGAGGAATGACTTGCTTTAAGTGGCTCATGTGGGAAAATTCTTTGTTCTAGTGCTTCCAGATCTTAGTGCTTTTAACATGGTTGATCATTCTTTCCCACTTGAGCATTTATACACTGGGTTGGTATCTCTGGTACTGTGCTAGACTGGTATTCTTCCTATCTGCAGAATAGAACTGTTGCTATTGGGGAATCCAGGTCATTATTGGCAAAAGTTACGTGTGGTGTCCCTATATATATACTAGGTCCAGTCCTTTTCTCAATATATGCCCTTGGGTCATATAATTTACAAACACAATATTAGTTTCCATTGTTATGCTGATGATCAGCAAACCCAAAGGTCTCTTATTTCTCACAACTAAATACAGATAAGTCTTAAGTTATTATTAAGCCCATTACTGTGCTTAAATCTGTATCAATTTCGTCCAACCGCAAACTCCAATCCAAGCCTGTACAAACATGTTAAGACAGATTTTTGGTTACATTTTTACAACTCAGACTTTTCAAAGCTTATCTTGTCTTTTAATCACCAGGAACCTGTGATCCATGATTTTATGATGTCATGCCTTGACTAATGTAACTCCCTCTTACACCTGTCCTACCTAGCAGAGTATCCTGATTATGGTTAGTCCAAAATGCTGCAGTGACACACCTGACAGGAATTAAGATGAGACAGCATTTTATCCCCATTTTAGCCTTACATCAATAGTTACCAGTGCAATTCAGGATTTGAATGGAATTTTTATTGATTACCTTTAAGACACTTTTTGGACTAGCGCTTAGCTATATCTCTGAGTTTCTCACACAATATGAGCCCAAGTGCAGCCTGAGATCCTCGGGCAGCGCTCTTTTGGCAGCCCCACAGTCTAGGCTGAGGACTAAGGGTGACTGAGTTGTCTTCCTCAGGCCCCTAGGCTCTGGACCGACCTGCCCGACAAGATCAGCTAGCCAACTCGGTGTCCTACTTTCAAAAACAAACTTTTTTAAGGCTGACTTTTACTTGAACTATGGCTTATATTTTGTTTCTATTGTTGCTTTTGTTATCCTGTGCATTTGCCCTTCCCTTTTGTAGTTAGCATGTTTGCTACTATATTGGTCTTGTTGTAGTATGTTGGTAAATTGACTGGGTAGCATATTATTATTCCTAATCCTCCCCTGAACCTTAACCAGGACTGCATCACTACTGAATAAGCTCTAAGCTATAAAGCAATTTCCTGATTTTACTTATTTTTTTGTTCTTGCTGAGGGATGAATATGGAGCTGGGGTTGGATGCTCTTATTTGTCTTATCTGTGACCCAAAAGCTTGCTTTACACATTTAACCCTTTGGAGCTGATTAAGCCTAGGCTGGAGAAAGTGCATATCAGGAAGACTTGACCATGATTTTAGTGGCTCCATGGTGGCCCAAGACAGCATGGCTTCTTGAGATAATTGTGCTCTTGTGTGGTGAAGCTTTGGAGCTCTTATTCATGCTTCTCTTTTGACTCAGGCCAAGGGTGATTTTTTTTTCTCAGGCCCAAACTTTGACTCTTTTCAGTGTCATACATTTGACATGTGGTACGATGCTAGCGACATTATTCCGTATCATATACTGCATATTCTAACATATGAACGAAGACATAAGAACCTTTTATAAATTGAGGCCTGTCTTCCAAGGTTGAAGATGTGCTAATCAATTAAATCAGCTGGTGTAGAGTTTGCATACACATGGCTTTCAATAGCAAATGGTTGGAGACCACTGATATAAAGTTATGGGAGTCTTACATAGCTTGAGAAGCGCACATGTGAGGTGTTTCTCTCCAGACTTGGACTGTTTACACAATTTGGGGCGTGCCTTCACTTGCACACAGGTCTATTCAAAACATTGGCTGCTTTGTCTTTCCCATTGGAATGGTGGAAAATGAGGCCATGGACTTCTCTCATTTTCATGTCTTTCTGCTCATGTGTTGACTTTAAATACTGTGCGCCTTTAATTCAGTTTTGGGTTGGACGACAGTGCACAAAGATTGAACTGGCAACATGCCCATGGGACATTAATTGGATAAAACATTAAAAAAAAAATAGACATCTGAGAAAAATCTTAAATGATTCATGCTTTTTTGTATTTTGTCTATAAGAAAATACCTGAAAAATATTGTTTAAAATCTAAGAAGAAAATCTGAATGACAACTTCTTTCAACTCACCTACAAGTCACTCTCTAATTGCATTGGTCATTGCAATGAAACTTACGACCATCATGCATCACATACCAACTTAATGTTCATTCCTGTTCCTATAAATTTGTTCTTGTGTGACCTGATGGTCACGTGCGTAGTGTTGATGGCACCGATAACATTTGGAAAGCAACACGATGGAATTTGTCCTTGATGGTGCATCTTTGCGGATCAGTGTCTGGCCAAGATATTCTTTGATGCATCTGCACATTGCCATTAAGAACTGCACCGGGCCGTGGGAGACAGAGGCCGGAGATATTCCCACAACATTCCCAGACACCCTGTCCGGCTGATGCAGCACCTGTCGCCAGGACGGAAAGGGCGCTTGTTACCTGAAGTGAAACAGGAGGGATGTCGGTTGTGCAATCTGGCTCTGCAAATCAGCGTCACAGCTCAATAACCGAGGCCCTATCCATGCGCAAATGCTGGGCACACTAAGCGCCTGTTAAACTCCTGGCATCCTTCATACATCCTAGTATTATCATCTCCTTGGATGATCCCTTAAAGTACATATATGGTAAGGCATATCTTGTTCGCTTAGTTTTGGAGAGTTTATGAGGCTCTGGGCATGTGCTTTAAATACCATTCCAATTATTCAGAGACCAATCACCAGCGTTGCATAGTCTAATTAATTTCCTTTAAGTTTTTCTGACTCAACAATTCATATCATATTTGATGTCCTTTGAGTTTTTTAGTATGCAGATTTCTTGTTTTACATCATAAAAACCGACAGTAGTGCTAGGCATTGCAAGGTTTCGAGTGTGTAAATAAAGGAGCATACAAATGAACTTAAGTAGAAGTCAGAATCTATTTATCATAATGTGAAGGTGGACATGTGCTGATTTACATATTCATCACCTCAAGTACTTATCGTGCAGGAGCAGGAGGTCATGTACCCCTTGCATAACGCCAAGACTGGAATTGGCGCAGTGGAGTGTGTGTGTAAAAAAGTCTGAATCCAGTCCTATGTGCGCTCTATTGGACTCGGCTTTAAGACTGCACTGCTTATGGAACTTTCATCAGCCAAAAGGATAGGCGATTTACATGCACAGTTGGTTCTCCCCTCCTGTACCACCATTGCTCCAGATGATCTGAGGTCACTCCGCACACTGATCCTGTCTGTAATTCTAAACTTCACAGCATTGGTTAATTTGACCTAGAGTTTTTTTCATCTCTACTCTTTGACTCTGAAAGAAAGAAGGCTTCATGTCCTGTGCACACTGCACATTTAAATGGAAGACACCTGGGCTTTGCACTTGTGTGATTGTTTGCTTTGACAAACCTGTTCAGGGCAAGCTACTGTCGAGGCAGCACATGAAATGAGGGTTAAATTGCCTAAAATATCTGAACCCACTCCACTAGTGGTATGGCCAATTCTTTGGCATTATTTAAAGGAATGTCAGTGAAAGACCTTTGCTTTGCAGCAAACTGGGTTTCTTCTAACGCTTACACTAGATTTTACCATCTGAATATGACAGCCCAAGCACAGCACATGCTGTCATATCCTATCCTATCCTTCTTTTCCTTCTAGCCTACTGCTTAGGTCGTGTTGGGATATGATTGCACATGACCTTACCTACTGTTGAACAAAGTGACCTAACTGAAATGGAGCGGCTGGTTATGAATATAATCCAAGTTCCATGAAGGAAGGGAATAAGTGTAATGGTGGGAGGCCCTTCTGAAGTCACGAATAGGCTTGGTGAAGTGCCAGACTAAACTAAGGTGAGTGAGCACCTGTATATATATATATATATAAAGGGAAGGGCAGGACGTCCCCTGATGTACAGAGACCTTGAGCATGATTGCTCTTTGGACATGACTGTAAAGTGACTACGGGGTCTACTAAGGCAGACTCACTCTACCTAACACTGCCGGCATTCCCTTCCTTCATAAAACCTTTGTTATATTACCAATAATATAAAACCAACTTTCAGCCTTGATCCTTAACTTGGACATTTAAAAAAGCAACTTAAAACGGCATTTATTCTCATCATGTCATTATATAAAGCTTGTGGAAGTCTAGAAAGCACATTAACTAGAGTCAAACAGTTGCGCTCGAACTGTCATGTTATGGCTCATGTTAAAGGAAATGAATGGCCACCCTCTAGTCAGACTACTGGCTAGTGAACAACGTTACAATAGCTGTATGTAGACAGTTTTCCCTAGAAGAAGCACTGTTGCTCACTCTTGCCTACCTTAGCGTATCTCATCATCATGTCTGCTGTGTGTCATTTCCCACTGAGCCTTTCACAGAGCCCTGACTGGCCTCTCGAGGCTGAGAGAGAACCAGCAGAGAAAGGAAGCTTCTCAAAATGTTCATGAGAAACCCAGTGCCACATTGAGCCACGCAGGCCTTATTCCCACCTGTCGCTGTGCGGAGAGTCTCCCAGTGAGTCAAAGGAGTCACCGTACTGTAGGCCCGGCCGATGGGGGTCAGAGAAACCACAGTGTGCGGCACGCCTGGCCCGTGCCTCCATGCACGCAGGACTGCTGCATTTACTGGTCCCCACAGATGATGACATCATTCCCGGCGAGTCAGAGAGGATACTGTCAGAATGTTCCAGGCTCCATGTCCGTTCCTCATGTCTGACAAACAAAAATGGTGTTAACACACGCCCCCCAGCATGTCTCTGTGTCTATGTCTGGGTGTTTCTCTTTATTTGTGAGTCTTCTTTTTATTCTTTCTTCAAAAAAGGAGAGTTTCAATCCATGCACATGTGTTTCCAGAGGCAGGGGGCTTAACCACTTGACTATCTCTTTGTTTTGTGAGTAGTATATAGTCGTAAAAGTAAGTCAATTTGATGGGAAAGACATACGTATTGCAGGCTTACCTGTGAGTTGATGAATGGGCTCGTGTGGAAGAGTTGTGAGATCTGGAAGAGGCATGGCTGCCGGGGAAGGAGCCCTCTGTTCCAGGCCGTATGACTCGCTCAGTTGCAGGGACATTCTTTGATATGTACTGTGATGAAAAAATGGATCCAGCAGATGGTAAGTGGTGAAAGACACATGGGGAGGGGACGTTAGATTGCATAACTAAACATAAAGCCGCTGCTGTGTGTGTGTGTGTGTGTGTGTGTGTCTGTGTGCACATATTTAGTTACGTTTCCGGTCACTAAACTCACATCTACCATGGGGATTTCCTCTGGGCCTGGTCCTGGGTGATTGGGTCCGTTAGCAAGGTTCCGATTGGGGTGTTCTGGACACATGTTTTGTCGCAGATGATTGTGCATCTTCTTTCTTTGTTTCCTGTGGAGCAAATCTCAGTCATTCTCTGTTTTGGTGACAGGATACAGAGGGAATGGTTATACCTCCTATCATGCTTTTTTTGCTTGATGTAACATACATTAACAGGTTTAAACGAAACAATGAGATTAGCTGTATTACCTAAATGTCCTCTGAATAATAATTTGAAAAGATCATAATTAGCAGACACAATAACCCTCTTATTCCCACATACGCTGCATATTATGGGCAGTATACAGCAAACTTTCATGGCAGGTAGTAACAGCAATTTGAAAGGAAAGCATTGTGTTCATAACTCATGAGTGGATGACTTACTTGGTTTTACAGTAGGCAACCACACACACGATGCCCACCACCAACAGAGCCACACAAATACCCGTGATTGTCAGGACTCTTTTCTGGTAGAGCTCCTCTGCCTCTGTCAACATCACACCCACAAATACACACACGCACCCACACACCACATACACACAGTAAGAAATAACCAGGAAAAAAACATCAGTCTCTTGAAGGTGTAAGTTCCCACTTTTGCACAGTACAACTACATTTCTTCCTCGACTAAATCCTGTGTATAGGGTAAAGCTTCTCTTCCCTGACAACTCATCTCACAATCACACCTCTCCTCTCCTGTAATCAGAAATACAACAGATGCTCTTGCTCCCTATGCTGCAGTAATAGAAGGCGGCGTGGGTGGGGGGTGTAGGCAGGGGACGGGGCATAGCAATAGTTAGACTGATGTGTTCATAGCAGTGTTATTCTCTAAATTCCTACAAATTGCAAAATGTGTAAGATACTGAAATGGCTGACTAATTGGACCTGCAAACTGAAGTGTTGTACCCATGTAAAATATACTGTAGGTGCAAGGTCTAACATATGCAGCTGTCTTGGATGGGGAAAAATGTAGGTCAAAATATTCAAGTTGCACCAAATCTGATCCTCTAATTCTAAAGGTTCCTTGTTTTTCTTCTGATAAATCTATCAGGGAGCCTGCATGATCAATACTCTCATTCTGCTCATTTATAGTATAACTAGCCTATATAGCTACTCAGGCATTCTCATAATGATACTGTACAGTTTTGAGCATTCTCCATACCACTTACTGTAAATAAATATCTTGCTAAATACAAGAGTTTTAAAAAATATAGACATATCATGAAAACATGAAATTGGAGAAATCTTGGCTGATGTTTTTAGCCTTTTTCCTTTTCCAGACAAGAGCCTGTGTGAGGCTGAGCAGGACCCTTTGTTTCCCCTGGGGAGAGTGATGGAGCAAATAGGTAGTCGTGGTCCGTGATAAATAATGTAATAAAAATGAATTGAATTTGTACAACTCCTTCCATCTGAGGTTTCCTCTTGCCCTGTCCTTTCATTCACCAGCAGCCATTTTACATCAGCATGCCAATTTGAGTCAAGTTTCTGACACCATGAATAAATCACCATGGTCAGTTTATTTATAGCAGCAAACTGGGTAATATTTCACCACTATTGGTTGTTATCTAGTGATGAAAAATTTTCAACAGAGGTAAATCAATGTTGATGCTGGCATACTAATATTCTAGTATTCTTGCGGTACACAAATGTACCTAAAATTATATGAGTTGTCAGACAAGATGCCTGTAATATTAGTTGTGCACTCTCACCAACTGCATTATTTGATTCAAAGGCACTCTTCTGGAAAAGGTAGCAAAAAACAAGGGCCAACAATAAAAGGAGGAGGAAAAGTGAAGATAGAGGAAGAAAACATGACTGTATGTTCTAAATATAGCATTGCATGCTCATACCACAGCATCCACTCCTTGAAGGATAAATCAAACCAGCAACACAAAAGATCTTTAGATTTATTTATACTTCTAAGCTACATTTCAACCAGACTGAAGTAATTGGAGGATGCAAAAAGAATGGGACAGGGTCACACATAAATAAAAAAGAAAAAAATGAGGTTTGAAAGGAAAAGACAGACACTAAAGGCATGGGACTAAAGGGACTAGATGGATGATTGTTTAGAAAGGTAGAGTTTAAGAGCGAGGAAAGGCGTTCGGTAACTACAAACATGATATAGCATGCTTGTTACGGGGTTTAATAGATGCTATAAATGGAGTGAAAAACCTAAACTCAGTCCTATGGAAAATGTACTATGGTGAGTGAGATAGAATAATGGGTGTCCTGTATGCAGCACTCACACTGCAACTCATGAATATCAACAATCCAGCTACTGATTGTGTGATTTTTACTAATTTGGGCTGGAACATGCGACAGTAGAATTGGAGTATAGTTCACATGTGTAATATCACTGATTTCAAATACGGACTAAGTGGTTTGTGGAGGGTAGTTAAAAAGAAAGAACATCTTCAGAGTTTCTATGTTAAAAATCATCAACTCAAATGCACATGCATGAGAGCTGCAGGTGAAGGCATCCATGTTAATAATGTTTGATGGAGGATCAGTTGCATTGACTAAGAGTTTTTCAGACCAACGAGTTACTGTATGATTGATTGATAGATTGATTGGTTAATCAAGGGACTATTTGCTTTACAGCCCACACCATAGAGGGAGCGGGAGCATGTCAAAATGAAGGACATCTATTTAGTAGCTATGCTTAGACTGAGAATCAAAATGGATTGTTCCATACCCATAAATTCAATCCCAAGATGCTCTGCCATTGCAGAGGGTTGACAGTTGGAAGAAAAAAGAAACAAAAGAACAGATTTAGAGAGAGACACCTTCCAACATACAGTTGAACAAATAAAAATCGGCATTGTAGCAACTGAGACAACAAACACTTGAGACGTAATTGTCATAACAAAGTGGTCAGTAAGACACTGTCCACTTTCAACAAGCACCTCAGTGACAAGACGCCAGAAAACAGTCACAGCATGCAACACCAGTCTACAAAACCACACTGCATACAACTACATGACTACACAGCTATCATTTTGGGTAAATTCATTTCTGGGCCAATAGTTAAGACTAGTACTACCAAAACTAAAAATGTATTGCTGTGATTGTGGATGTTCCCTTGTATGTATATATTTCTATCTACTGCATGTCTCAACACAGTCCAATGTTAATGATGCTTTAGTACAGGCAACTGTTTTTGCACATTTGACCGATGATAGTTGTTAGGCATTTCAAGTTCGCAGACAAACCTTCCCTGTATGCTATTTGAATACATAATCAAACCAAATCACCTAATGGATAATAGGACCAACGTGAATGTATTAAGTGCATAGCCAATATCATTCTATGGGGGATATATGCGTCTGCTGAGACTACCTGCATGTGCATTCAGTTTTCTGCTCTCTCAGAATACTAAATCATCAGTTTCATTCCACAGCCATCAAATGAATCAACTCAGCTAGCAAAGGAGTGCATCTGTACAGTATTTGAATAATTATGTTAAATTGGAAGATTTGGAGGTGGATTCTATAGTGTATGGGAAAGTGAGACCATAGGGAGGCTGCGCCGACCAGCTGAGTCCATACCTCTGGCAGCTCACTTGCTTTACTTGGGTTGAAGCAAATCCCAGCTGTTGTTATGACAACATGCTCTTGTTAAGCCAAGCCCTTATGGCTGAGGAGCTGAAGCCATCCTCGTTCTCTTCTGGGGATGGGAGGCGCCCTTCTAGGAGGTGGGGACTTAAAATATGGAATGGATGAGGCTTTAGTATGTGTGTATATGAGTGTGTATGTGTGTGCGTGTGTGTGTGCATGTGTGCTTTTGTTTGAGGGAAGCTGTGCGCCCTTTGAAAGAAAATATAATTCATTCTCATTAATTGTGAATTGAATAAGGCAAACTATCTGAAGGCCGTTACAGCAGTTATGTAGGTTTCTAAAAACAAATGCTGCTGGAGTAATCGTCACTTTAAAGGCTATACATTACACTGATGTGCCTCAGTTCTCGCAATGAGCAGTCACCACTACATTATTGCAGTTGCGATGTGGCTTTCACGGACCTGATTTCTACGGTGGATGTGCACTTTTGAAACAATGACAGACAGGTTAATGGCCATCTGGAGGGAAATGGTGCACAGGGATGGCTCTGCAATCAATTTCATGTGTCAGATCTTATACTAGGATAGAGTGGAGGCGTCACCTTTTCTATCTGAATCCACAGCCTTTCATTTAGATATGGTTTACAGGTGGCCTAGAATTTGCTCCTACTATATCTACTCTATATGTAAGATCCTCCCACAATAGTGTCATGGGTGGGTGGCAACTTTTAGGGGCATAAGGCTTGGGTGAAGATAAATGCTTTATGTAAAGACAGACGTTTTTTTGCTTTGTGTGGTGTGCAGTTTATAAGATATTCATGTATGATGTCTCATCATTTGTTTCTCTAATGCTAATGGCTTTTACTCGTGTGTGGTCTACAAAAATTCAGCTCATCCTTTTGAATGTATAAGCACATAAACGGAGTAATCAAAGCCTTGTCTATGTTCATGTGGCTGGATGAGAGCTGGAAATCAATGCTCTCTTTGAAAGGAAATACAGTCGCACAGCTGCACTGGGGTTAAACAGAATGCAGAAAAAGCTGTGAGTGAAGGGAAAGAGCTCCCACATACCACCGTCTACTCTGCCAAAAGACAAGTAATTTCAACACAGTGCATTATGACTTAATGTGAGATGAAATTACTTGTAGTTAAGATGGGGGTTTTTGCATTGTACTCTGAGCCAACATACAGTAAACATTATGTGTAGGCTACACGAGTCAGGCCGCAGTGATGAGGCTCTGCAGGTCGCATCAGGCCACTCCAAAAACACATTCAATTAGTAATTTTGTAACTGTTTTGTTAGACTAAACTAAAACCACATGGGCTTGTAAAGACATGATGCTAATAGACGTGCAGTATAATATAGCAATAAATTAGTTCTTGGCCATCACACACCGTGGAATGTATGAAGCATGTTTAATGATATACTGACTATGATTGGTATATTATATGTTTTCCTCAGAGAACCAAGTCCAAGCTACATGAAATCTCAATTGTTGGATGAGAAGAGGCCGATAGGAATTTATGTTTCATTGATGTCTGCCCTTCTTGGTTACACATACTCACCTTTCAGTGTCACCCACTGCGTAAGAAATACTACAAGCAGTCAACATACAAGTGATACTGAAGTGTAAACAATAAAGACTGTAGTAACAAGTAGATAACCTAAAGAAACATTATTCCAGACCATGTGGATATTTTTCAGAGGGAAAAAGCTTAAGGGCAAGATCTGTCAGGCTGTAGTTCTCCACAAACCTTCGTCTAATCTGGGTATAATTCTGCAGTTGATGGATGTGTTTGCTGATGTTGCCAACGTGGAGTGGTGCAGGGCTCAGTTCTCTTACCCCAGGCTAGCGAAGCTGTTTGACACAGCGCTCTAGTATAGTGCATGAACTTTGTGCTAAGGACATCTGTGAGAGCAGTCAGCGTCTCCGCTGTGAGAGAACCTTTTGCTGCTACTTCTGAAGCACTGTGTGTTAAAACAAATGCAATTTGCTCAATGTTCTAGTGTGAGCTTAACAATGTGCAATCAAGCCACTAGAGACTAGAGGCTCTCCTTAAGGTCTGAAAGCGAGTTATCGGCTGATATTGTGATAGTGAAAAAGCCACTGCATCTCATGTACCAGCTTAGTGCCTACTATCAAGCCAAATTTGTTAATAATTATATGGGTGCCAACTGAAATTTTGGCACGTTGACTTGTGTATAACCTACATGCTAATGAAGCATGAGTATTAGAATGCATCATACTTTCAAAATATAATTTTTATGAAGAAATCCTACATCTTGTGGGTCTACATAGAGGCAATCAAGCCAAGATAAAACAGAATGAAACTAAATTGCCATTTAGAGTGTCGGCTGACCAATTCCGCAGCAAATTCATTTTGAATGGCCTAAGCAAACATTTTTCATCAGTTAAGTCTGTGTGCGACCAAACAGAATCAGCCATTTGTCATGCCTATTAGTTAAAGCTAATTGATCAGTCTTGCCTTTCTGTCCATGGATCAGCACTAATAGCATCATACATGATTCTGTTTGCAGCATCATTACTGAGCAAGTTAAAGGTATTGATAATGGATTTCTCATTAGACTGTGTTGTTACATGCAGTTGACTTAATCCTATTCCATTCAGCATCCAAATTCAGCCCCTTACTTGTCACTATCAAGTTCACTATCAACTCTCTGTTCTGAGTGTAGACATGCAATAAACTACGAGTTCATACAATATCACATGCAGACCAGACATGTTAACAGTCTACACTCGACTACGCTAGCTTATGAATGAGTCATCAGAGACGGTAGAGACACTAATCAATCACAACTAATCGATCAATGCAATCTCTCCACATCCAACATGCATGACACAAGGACAGTCTGACAGAGTGACAGAAGAGGAAATTGACATACGGTAGAAACTGGCCATAACGTAGGTTTGACAGCGATCACCAGTAAAGTCATTTGGACACCTGATGGAAAGAAAAAGAAACAAAGCCACAAAAAGAGGGAGAGGAGGAGGAGGAGGAGGGTGATGGATGAGTGAGGAAGAGAACAGAAAGAGAGAGGGCAAGGGTGGAGTGAAATTGAGAGAATATGTATATGAAATGGGTGAGGAGCGAGAGAGGGAGGGAGAGAGAAAGAGAAGAGAGAGAGAGGAGGGAGAGAAGCAGAGAAACAGTATTAGAACAACAGCACAACTACAGGCGGCAGAGGTAGAGTTTCCCATGGATGACACCATTGTGTACTTTGTGTCGTGCACAGCTCAGTGCGTGTCGACCTGAGAAGGAGAAAGAGAAGGAGAAAGAGGAAGGAAACTGGGGGCAGCAGGAGTCCACAGAGGTAATCCAGTGACAACTGTTTTCTCTGTTCTCAGCTGCTCATATCAAGTGGACATACTTTTGAAAGGATTGGGCATGTACAACCGCAGCGGCTCAGTCTGTAAGCACCGTGGGCCAAAGTATCCGTCCGGACATCTGGGAAGGAGCAGAGAAGTGTTATACAAAATAAAAATAAAAAAATACAGGAGGGGATGTATATTGTGAATACTATGGATTTCCCATCACACAGATTCAGGTCACAGTAAAGCCAGAAATTATATATCGTTTAGGGAGAAATAGGTAAAAACACACACAACTACTGTGTCTCTTCCAGGAGTGACCATTGTGTTAATCTGTTCATCACGACTGTATTCAGTTTTGGTACTGGCACCAATTACAGAAAATGGAAGCAGTACATTAATACTCATCACATAATACTCACTTGCTCATCAGTGATAATTGGTGACACCTGTCCATATAATCTAAACTGCTCCAGCAACCCTGTCATAGACCTGTTTCCATTATTCTGTCTCCTTCACCAGTCCTCTCTTAACTCCTATAATAATGATAATAATAATAATAATAATAATAATCTGTATTTATATATCACTTTTCTAATTTAGAATATATATAACATTTAGAAATTGCTTTCCAGCCAGTCAAAGTGTTTTACAGAACAATAGTAAAAACAGCAGGGAAAAGTTGAACAATCAAAACAATAAAAGAAGAGTTATGAAAGTAAGAACAATAAAAACAACAGTATATAAAAGGCAAATCAATAAAAGGCGAATTTACAAAAACAGATCTTAAAAAGACACTTAAAAGATAATACAGTCTTGTCTATCTTTATATCGAGTGGCACGTCGTTCCAGAGTTTAGAGACTCGGTCTCCCTTAGAGAGAGATGTAGGATGGGGCTAAACCATGTACTGCTTTGTGGGTAATCAATAACATCTTAAAATCAATTCTAAATTTTATAGGAAGCCAGTGCAGGGAAGCTAAAATCGGGGTAATGTGATCTCTTCTCCTGTTGAGAGCCTGGCAGCTGCATTTTGAACCAACTGCAAAGAGAGCTTTATGACTGATACCAGAGCATAGAGAGTTACAGTAGTCCAATCAAGAAGATATAAAAACATGAATTACCATTTTTCAGTCCTGAGTAGACAAAAAATATTTAACTTTGGAGAATCTCAACTAGAAAAAAAACATGACTGTGCAACATTCTTTACTTGTGCCTCATAAGTCAGAGTCAAAAACGACCCCAAGGTTTCTAGCATGAGGCTTATATTTGAGGAAAGATCCCCCAGGTCCTTCTGAAGCAGACTCATTGTGTCTGGTGGGCCCAACAGTCGTACCTCATTATAATCCCATCAGGGTGTGGGGCTGGTGTTTTAGGGGTGAGCGGGAAAAGAATAGAACGCTCACCCAAACAAGGTGCTGGCCGTCAGAAAAGTCGGAATAAAGAGTAAAACAGACACATAGCCACACACTTCTCTCTACGCAAAGAAAAGATAAGGTTTATTCTTTTGCATGGAGGAGAAGTGTGCAGCTATCTTTTTTTTACTCACCAGCTTGGTGTTTTAGGGGTACCGACATTCCACTCTCTCTCATTCACAACTTAACCACCAGTCCAACAAAGGTCATTGCTCATGATTTATGAGTTTTACACAAAGCCTCCCAGGAGTATTATGACATTCAATGTTAAATTACTCATGCTGAGTGATTTTGTTTAACTGGGGAATAGCACCACCTAGATGAAGGAAAACTGGTTGAAAGATGAAAGAAATACTATTGCTACGTAATTTAAATATCGGATGAGTGTGCAAATATTCAGTGTGGTTTGGCTGCAAACTTAACTATCTTCAGTAAAAAAAACAAAAAAACCAAACTGGGCCCTTCACATACATTACATTTAATTTAAATCTAAAGAACAATAAATGAACTCTTGAAGAGATCTTGATAGTTTTAGCATGTGTTGTATTTGCAAACACTCTGCATTTTACACTAGTCATTCTTTCTCATGTGTTTTGTGCTTACATTCTTCGAGGGAAAGGAGCCGTTGGAGAGTAGTGGAGCCCCAGCGGGAGAAGTGAACCAAAACTCCCCGCTGCTTCAAGTTCCCACTGCACTTTGTTGAATGTTGGGTTTTTTTTGTGAAGAATGGATTTTTGTCTCTATCTCTATGCATTTTGTCTAATGAAAGTTTTGAAACTAGAGATGATATAAAACTTTTCCGGCCCATATGAGCAAGAGCTATATAATGGATTGTTCAGTGTTCATCCACTATTTTCATCCACTTTTTTCCCCATGTCATGCAAAATGTTTGTTTGCCTGGTTAATAGATCCAGAATATTCAGTTTTGATGTGTGCAAAAACATTAAGGTCATGATCTTCTAAAGCACGATTCGAATTTTTTAGTTTCTACCACGTTTTTGGTTATCGAATGAGACATTTGCCAAAAATGGTCAATAATCCGTTGTGAAAGCTACTCAAGACTTATGCAACTGTAAAATGCACGTGGGCAAATTTCATACAATAATTTGGTTTACATAAGTTTAGATATTTACCAAAATCTGCAATAATTGATCATTTTAATGATTGGCTAGTGATTTTTTTTTTCTATATATGGCTGGAAAAAAAAACACTCCCTTATTATAATCTAAGAGAAGCTCAGGTTTTCTTTTCAATTAATGTTGAAAACGTTGGTATGATAATATTTAACATGTATCAAGGGCAGCTGCCTGGAATCCACTGAAAATCAAATTTCCTTGGTACCTTAGATGAGTACTTTGGTATGTAAGTGCCTTTGCGCTGCTTTTCATGCTTTGACCTGGCTGATAATAAGCAGCATGCTATTCCACTGCATACACATCTGTCCTATAATCTACATGCCAAGGAAATGGCTACTTTGGGTCATTTGTTAACCTTTCCTTTCCCCAAACAAAGTTTATATTTCAAAGTGAAGGAGCCGGGCATAAAAATAGGGCTAGCTGTCTGCAGGACTTGTTTAGCCAGTGAGTAATACCCACTGAAGCCTGGCCTATATTGAATGAGATGGCTTTGGGGCAACAAATCCCTGCAGGCCTTCACTGCATTATCCAACTTTTCTGGACCCATGCCCCGGCCGTGAGTGAATTAGCTGCAGCAATTGAGTTATTGCTGCCTCCAATTTGTACACAGCTTATTGAATGGCTGTTGCAGCCATGTCCTCATTGTTTGTCGAGCATTCTTCCTTGGGCCAACTGAGCGCACAAGCCGAGCCAATGTGCTGCTCCGTATGAGACGAGCCAAAGGACTTATGGCATGTTGATGATGGAGCAGAACATACAACATAATAATGTCTAACAGCAGTACCAAATGATAATGTAATAATAATGTACATATTTTGTATTTTTGTATGCTTTTGGCAGTTCCATGACATACCTGGTGAATGAGAACAGTTTCCACACAAACATAATTTCCCACAATGCAATGATGACATAAAAACTCAGTGCACATCTGCCTGATTTACAGACCAATCACTATTATGTTGTCCATTAAAAAAAGAAAACAAAATATACTTTCTACATTTATAGATCTATAAACCTTCTTCTATCCTTCTCCCTTCTATATAACTTCCATTTCTTATACAAGGTATTTCAAGTGATATAAGAGAAGTTTATGCAATTATGTGACTTGACCAGAGATCTTAGATCAGTTACTTCTTAAAAGTTTGATGCATTTTGATGCATTACTGAAAATAATCTATTTTTTTTCCTTCATTTAAAAACTATAACTTATCCTGGACATCATCCCCCAGGAGTGTACAAAATGTTTTACGATCCTGGGTCTAAGACAAACTATTGGAGATTCAAATGTCAAAAAGAAAAAAAAAAAAAGAAGCTGTTTCAATGATAACATCAACCTGTTTTCTCCCTGACAAGATGAAATACAAGGTTTCTGCGGGACACGGGAGATATGGGTCCTGATCCCCCTTTCCAAGGACCTTAAATGTAAGCAATGATTCTATTTACCTCATTGGGGGCCTCTAACAGGCATAAATATTTGCTCACTACTAAACCAGTGACTCATGACATTTTGAAAAGGCTTTTAATGTGCAGCCCTCTTGTACACTAAACATGACTAAAAAGGATGAGCGCACCACCATCTCATCTCCTTATTAGCGTTAAAATACACAAGAAATGAACACAACAGGTGGGTAGTTAGATGCGCTGGCAGCATTTTCATGCAATGTGCCGCTGTTGCTGTAAGAAAGAAGAACATTATGAAGTGGAATCATGAAAATAAACCGTAGGATAGGAAACTGTGGTTGGGATGTCGAAGAGTGTAGCTAGAGTGAAATGAGACTGGGGAAGCTGCTGTACCGCGGCAGAGGGAATCTCTAAACAGAAGATAAAACAAGAGAGGCTGACGACAAAATGGAGCCAAAATCAAAATTCAGTATACTGTGTGAATCGCAGAAATAGGGGAGGTTACTCACTTGCAGGAGAGCTGATTTATACCATGTATGAAGTAACAGTCGCCGCCATTCACACAGTAGGCCTTCTCTGTGTCGTTGCATCTTCTGGCATGACCTGAGCCTGGAGATAGCGTTGTGGTTACTGAGGAAGACACAGAAAAATCACACACTACCATGGTCATTATCTTAATCATAATTGGTGGAGTGTCAGTTTTATTCCATTATAAACAGCAGTAAAGACAAAGAAATCATGATCTAAAAATAAAGTCTGGAGCCAAAACAAAGAGGCATCATGATATACGGTCACACACATATTCTAAAAAGAGTTTTAGTCTAATAAGCACTTGGATGTCATGGAATTGGTCATCTTTCACTATTTTTATCAGTAGAATATGCTCGCATCTTTACAAGTATTCTCAACTTTCCTCATATTACACACTTGTATTTTCGTGAGTACTCTGTTTTCCATCCACAGATCTAATTGTGTCTCTAAAGCAGTGTTGACACTATCTCAAGAAGTTCTATGAGCAAAGATAAATATTTCCCTGACATAGCGTAGGAGTTGTTTATGCAATGACTCAGGTCCTTGGAATGGCCTGAAATGTCATGTATCTACACTTAATCCCCCAGACTGAATAGATATAATATGTTTGGGATGAAGTCTGCTTATCAGGAGGAAAGCAGGGAAGTTTGAAGGAAGGCGAGTGCTGAGAGAGGTGCACGGTGGCAGGATTGGGCTTGAGAGAAGGGAGAAGGGAGGAGTATACTTCCATGTCAGATGTTGGGAGGTGATTGCGACTGTGTACCTGCTGTCAGATTGCTATTAGCACCTTCCCAGGATGTGACAGCTTGTTGGTAGGCATACAGAGGTTTCCAATCTGTGGTTCTTTTGGAAGACCTTTACAACTACAATACATCAGCTTCAGCGTCCAAATATTCATGTCATGCATAATGTTGTGACAAGAAGTTGCGCCGAGATTTTATTCAGCCAGGCCTGTGGCTCTGACATATAGTAGGCTCTTTGCCACGGTGAGGACAAGATTTCACAACTCCCATTTGTAACGCAGTGGAGGAAGTCAGCTCAACTCCCTCCTCTGGTTGAAAAAATAAGCTTTGTCTAGTTCAAAAGTACACTTCTGGCTTAGCTCAAACAACAGAAGTTAATGTCCGTGCTGGTTAGCATAACAAAGCAAACAGCTGACATCAATTTGCACTTCACTTGCTAATATGAGTCTGTGAAGTACAATGAATAAGGAAGCACTTAACTCACTCCAAACACAATATTTTGAATCTAAAACTACAAATGTTACTACATTTTTGGTAAATATCATCAAATGCCAAGTTGAGGATATCACAGCTCTGCAAAAACTACTGCATGACTTTCAAACATCCAGTCCAGCTGGCTGGTTCTCATCTGGAGTTCAGAGTCTTCCCATCTTAGCCATTCAGCTAGTCGTCATACACTGGCAGACATGCAGACATACAACTGATTAATACATTACATGAGGTAATCTTGGTTTAGTCTGATGACACAGTATGACTAGACAGTATGACTGACCTTTCACTTATTGTGGTCAAAACAAGGTATCATATTTGGCCTTGAATCCTGAGTCATCATGATATTGGCTGGCTAGAACTCAGTAATGACAAGCATTAAAAGAAAATTAGCTGAATCTGCGACCTCATGTCTCACTGGTCCCGACTTCACCTGACTCCAACCTAACAAGGCACCCAAACACCGTCAACTTTGCCGTGATAAATTTCCCAGTTCACCAGTTAATGAGAACAACCTGAATAAGACATTGTTGTTTTTGGTTCATGTTACATTTACACCACACACACGTCTTCACACAGAAATGTTGGCGAATAAAAGTACAGACAAAGCAGTAAGGAAAAAAAAGGTTCCCCAAAATGTCTAATACGCCAAACAGAAACAGCAGAAAATAGGGTCTTCAACTATAATGATAATACCTTGAAAGTAGTTGTGTGGTTCACATATCTCATGGCATACATTGTTAATACAAAAATTATCAAAACACTGTAATGATTTTTCTCCAGCCTTTAATATCTCATCCATTTAATATCCATTCAGATGTTCTGCTGTCAAAGATGCTTTGGCTACAGATCGTCCTCAACCTGTTTAACTTCATAGATTCCCTATTTTCTCATTATTTTACTACAGTTACTCAAAGTCAGCTTGGCTTTGCTCTTGTTTCCACAGGTGATTATGTTAATAATGCTCCAAATTAGCTTATCCTAGAAGCTTATGATGATTCTACCCAGTTGTCATTGAAGAAGGTAATCAGCGGACTGCTACATCACTTAATGCTTATGCTCTGAGAACTCCAAATATTCTCTAATTGGCCATGACCTGCTTTTTCTAGGTTAAAGTCACAGATTCCTCTTTACACCACGGGTCCATAGGCATTGATCTTTGCATTAACATTGCTGCGATTGATTAAATATTCAAAGGGCCACCAGTTGCACTCCCTTGGTCAATTTTGCATGAAATTTGGTTTCAAGTATATGAGGTTTTTTTTATTAAATGGCCAGAGTAAGAGGTAGACATTTTTAGCATTTGTGGGGCCTGCTAATTGTAAATTTTAAAATGCCTTTGCAGATATCTTTGCTCACCTATACTCGGCATATGTGTCAAGCGATGATTGGACCAATCGTTGTAGAGTTATGGGCAATATTTGTAATGAGTCACACCACTCAGTGCCCCCTTCAGGCTAATTGGAACGAGCGCAGAGAAAGCACATTCCTCTCCATTACTGTCAAGAACGTCTGTAATTCTTATTCAGCTGAGGAAATGTTGGTGTGTACATGGGGAGAGGACAATAGCTGCAGTCTGGGCAGATTTCAGAGCTGCGGAGTTGAGTTCAGACCCAAACAGGAGGATCCCACATCTCAGTTTGTGTTGCTGCCCATCTGACTGCTTACAGGTGGAGAGGCCTTCTGTTCACCCATCCCAACAGCAGATCAGGCTCGTCTGCCTAAACAACAAACATTTGGGAAAACCTGAAGGCGCCTCTTATTCCTCTGGACACATTTCTGGACTTTGGAGGAAGGGAAAAAGTAGTAGCATAGACATAACGAGAGCTAGCCACTAAGCTTTCAAGCTATCCAGCTTCTCAAGGGCTTTGCCTTCTTTGCCAAACCCAGATTATTATCATAATAATCATGAATTTTCAATTCTTGCGAGGAATCAACAACTTTGTACAATTTTGTTGGTTGGTGTGGTAAATCTACAATTGCTGATAGAGTTTCTATTTTTGAAAATAAGGATTTTCAGTATAAGTAGACCTTGCACTCGAATCAGATTCTGTTGATGGATCACTTGGATCACTCTTTCTTGAAATCCATCTCCTGGTAAATCAATGATGTTGCTTATACAAGTCACATGACTCCAACACTGCAAGATTCAATTACAGCCATGTACTGTATGTACCTTAAAAAAGATGAACAAAGAAAATAAAGCGAGTCTTCTTTTGGACGATTTTAACATCAATCTACTCAATGGCAAGCCTCACACTCTAACAGCTGAAGAGAAAATATATTCTAACTTTCTGTACCCACTCATTTGTAAGTCAGCCAGAAAACGGGCTCATCTGGTATTCAGACAGATATTTTATGAGTAATGTCTTCACGACTGGCATCCTGACATCTCAGATTAAGTTCAATGGCAGCTCTAACAATATCAAAACAACAATGAAATAAAATAAAAATATCCTATGTAAATGGTATCTCAAAAAAGGCTGATATATTGTAATAATATCGAGAACAGTCACAAATCATAACAGATTTTAAAAAGAGTCACTGAGAGACAGTGGTGCACCATCGAAACACCTTTCAAAACTTTCTAAGAAATCTGTTTCACAGCTTGGCAACATTCAACAAGATGTAACATAATCCCTTTTTTTTCTCTTTTTTTTTTTTCACTGCTGCCAAGCATAAAAAAAACCTTCCGGATTCAGTTGCTCGAAAGTTGATGACATGTAGCTCAATACTGACAAAAAAAGCTACTTTTAGAGGACATTTATTGGCCTGAGGTCAACTGACATCTAATCTATGACACTGAGCACAGAGGATGCCCTAATTTTGTATCCTCTCCTTTTTTTCTGCTGTCCTCCCTTCTTTTCTTTGTGTCCTCCGATTACAATAACTCCCTGGTAGGAGACACGTGGAACATAGGGGAGCAAGGAAAGTTTTTGGATGCACCCCATGTCTTGTACAACTTGTTCAGTCTTATGTCCTTGCCCCAGGCCAAGGCAATACCTCTTTATAAAGCACATGGAAATTGTTAACAAAATGATACAACATCCTGGACATGATCACAGTCTGCACAATTACAGGAATCCAGCGACTTGCATGCCTTCATGTATTTCAAAATAAGATACACATAGCTAGATGTGTGACAAATGGAGGTGGTGGAGGTAAAGCTACTTAGTGATTCAGTTGCTAATGGCATGTTCGTCATAACTTTCTCTGTCTTCACTGCAAAAAAAACTCCATCTTAATGAGTCATTTAGTCTCATATTCAGCCTGAGGAGAGATAACTCCACTTGTTTGCAATGCAGTTTCACTTGTTTCAGTTTTCTAGAAATGAGTGTCAGTATGTTGAAACAAGTCAGAATAAGGCAGATCACTGCACTACTATCAAGAAAATGACACTTGATTCTACAAAATTCTTGAAACAAGTTGATTTGCATTGGAAACAAGTTAAATTATCTAACCCCACTGGCATATATTTTTTTCACTTATTTTAAGAAAATTATGATTTTAGGACTAAATAATAGACTAAGTGGTGGAGATTTTTTGCAGTGTTGTGCTGAATTATAATAGTAACAGTATTTGTGTCCTGGGGCTATGATCATTTATGATGAGAGATCACTTATTTGGAGTTAGCTAGTTTGCACTTAAAGTTGTTCCTCCAGTCCATAAACCATCATCCAGTTGGAGTAGAACAATTCACTGATTCACATCGATGTGCCGGGCTCAAGGTATGGCTGCATCAATTCAAACAGCTTGTATTGGGCAAAAGTTGGGAGAGAATCGCAACTAACTTGATGCGGGCTTCTCTCCGACATGACACTTGTATCTTTTTTATTTTATTTTAGCACCTAACCTTGTTACTTGTTGTGTTTCTCTCTCTCTGAGTCAACATGCTTGTCTCATGCTTGTCTCATGAGACGCCATGGAGTCGCTGTGGGACAGAGAGTCCCTGTAGTCAGCGGTAGCGTTAGCAACGAGAAAAGGTATCAAGATGTTTTTTTCGCTGGTACAGTCTGTACAAAATTGATTACCGAAGACATTGCATATGTAAACATAGCATCAAGGCATTATTAATAAGCAATAGCCTGTTTGAAAGGATTATTTTAAGTTGACTAATTCAAATTTTTTACTATCAACAAATGTGATTGATGTTGTCATTGTCATCAAAATGTGAAGAAGAAATGTACATCTTTCTCTCTCTCACATAACTGCTTTGATTTATGGCTAAAGAATACTTCTCCCAGCCAGTTGCCAAACTATAGAAGTAAAATTAAACTGTTGAATCGCATTACATCATATTGTATCAAAACATGGCTAAAGCCTATAGTTGGGCACATAAATTGTAAATATTCCTACAATATTGAAATTCTAACAAATTTTTTTTTATTTGGAAATGACTTTTATTTTTATTGTGTAAAAAAAAGTGGAAGAACATCCATTGACACCAAAAAAGATGCCCTTATTCACTTCAATTTAAAAACTGATCAAAATCATTAGCCTCCACCCACACCTACCCCCACTCTCCTTCCCTATATTTCTTTCTCCATCTATCTTCCTCTTGATATTTTTACATGAAATGACTTCAATGCTCTCCATGTGCAATGCAATTTCCTGAGCAATCTCTACTAACAAAGCATGGACAGCAATAGATATAGTGAAGTACAAATTGGACCTGCAGAACTCTCTTTGGCACCTTGACTTAAGGCTGACCACACTTTAACATGCCAGGAAAACGGAAAGAGGATTTGCCCAGAAACAAAAGCAAAAGCACCCCAATCTCCACTGTTTTGTCAGTTACTACACAGTTCATACAAGGAGAGGTGCTCACCGGACCCAGTTATGGAGCGGGGAGTGTGTGCTCTGTCCTCTCTGAGGTGCTCTGGCTCAGCCAGCACAGTGTTTACGCAGGCTGTACAACATGTTTACTTGAGATTACAACTAATGACAAGGCCTAGAAATTTAGTGACATGGTGAGAGATACACATAAACTCCAAATAACAGAAGAACATCTCATTTAGGGATGTACGACATGGACAAATAATTATACTGAAATCATTGTGATAGATAGGATGGTTGTAAAAGTAGCTTGCAAAATCACTTTTGAAAATGCTGCTTTAAATTTTTAGTCAGAATTTATTTTTGATGTACTTTAAAACAGTAGTCGGATGTCAGTAGTCTTTCTACAATAGTATTTTGTGGGAATACATTTACCCTTCAAGCTAGTGTAGCCCTATGGCGCTACACTGTCTCCTGCTGAATTTTCACACATCTGCAAGATAATCCCACTACGCCCACAGCGTGGTCTTTAATACAGATATTTTGTTCTTTGATAGAGGAATAATTCCTAATCCTATTGTTTCACAACACATAAAAATAAAATTGGTGCACCAACAGTAATCTGAGGGTTTAAACAAACCTTCAGTTCAAAGGTCAAAACAAGTAGCAGAGAATCACTGACTCTAGGGAGGCTTTTGTTTGTCAAGATACTGTGTTTATTGGACTACACTATGTGACTTGTGACAACTGTGCTTGTGTTAATTTTTATGTTATACATGATATTATGCTGATTCTATAACACCTAAGACATGAAACAGTCCTCACAGCTTTCTTTCAACTGACTGTCACTGCTGCAGCTATGTTCTTCAGGGAGCCGGGGTTGCATATATAACCATCACATACCATTCTTACAAAGAGTCTTACATTCACATATTATTATGATCTTTTTATAGGCTATTGGTGATTTAGATGTATGCCAAATCAGAAGTGGAGGCTACTGGTTTGCAAAAAATACATCAACAGCACAGGGAAAGGTTAACCAATTACATATCAACGTATTGAGATTTGTATGGAGTATATTGGTCTGGAATAATAACTCTTAATACTTTTACATTTCATAATTCAACTGGCTATCCCACCCAACCAAGCCTTCATGTCTGTAATTGAATGTCTGGCTTCTACAACCACCCAAAAACTCATAGATGAAGGACTGGATCACATCATCAGTCACAATGAACAACCACAAGCAACCATGATTTATGAATGGATTTTAAAAAGTAATGTTTGGGCAATCCAAGAAACACTGAAGATGTATAGTCAGTAATTACTGACTATACATGTTATTATGCTAGGTTCAGTGATGCTATTGGTTTATGTCAGTATTGCATTTATCTGCTCTTCTTTTGTGATAATCATATGCCTAGTTAGCTAGCTAGCTAGCCTTGTGGTGCTATCTGGGCTCTTTGTATACGTCCATGCTTTTATCTCATATTCCTTCGAAAACAGTTCCTAAATACAACTTGAACACATGCCTGACAGCATACAAAACATCAACCAGAATATGTGCGTTCTTAAATTGTACTCTGATTCAAGTGTAAGGCATTTTGTAGCCTACATCTGATTGCTTTCCCTACAATGTTAAAAAAAAAATACACATGATTGTTCTCAGGGTCTAGGGTGCTGATTTGCCAGGCTGTTTCATAATTAATTATGAGCTCTGCAAAGCAATCCAACAGTAAGTACAAACAATGATGCTGCTTTCTCTCAGCATGAGGTTTTCTTGCAGGAGGATGTAGCCTGGAATGGGTAAATGGAATTTACCTGGAATGTTAACCTTTTGGCAAATTGAGCTTTAATGGACGACCACATGCACATTTCAACCAGCCCAATTACCAACCCATCAAGACACATACTCATACTTGTCTTGACAGTGGGAAAGCTGGCACTATTGTTCGTACCTGTGTTTACTTGCGCAAGATATAAATTCTCTTATCTGAACTCTAATTTTCAGAGTGTTTCGTCGTGTAACTGCCTGCAAAGCTCATTTGGAATGCCTCTATTAACAGCACATATTTGTGTTGTATCATACTGTACAGTCATTATCTTGTGTATATTCCAGGAAGAAGAAATTATTTTGCTGTGACAGGTTTTTGTTACAAAAAGAGTTGTGTTTCTTTCTCAGGAGCAAGTGCGTGTGCTCATGGCATGGTAACAGTATCTGCAATACATTCCAGACAAACTGATCAGAGTCAGAAGTTATTTTGCTTTAGATCAACTGTCGACCATTATACCATATACTGTAAATATTGTAATTTACGCTACAGTTGATATAAGAAATAAGTATAAACTATATATCTCCGCTGATTTGAAAGAGTGCCTTTTGCGATTGAATGGCTGCACCTCAGGAACAGTATGGGGAGACTTGACTGGATCTCTGTTCTGCCTGCTCCAGTGAGTCCTGACAGCTGAAGGATTGTATTCTCTATTTAGCATTTGAAGTGATAATTAAAGGAAGGGCAACTGTGGGCTGTATTATTAACAAAAATAGGTTTTGTCTTATTTGGAAATTTTAATTGTACAATTTTGTTCTGTCTCCACCTCTGTGGCTCTTTCTTGCTTGCTGTCCTCTTTCCACAGACGGTGCTTTTATCTGCATTTATCCCCAAGAGGCAGGACAGTAATGGAGAGGCTAAAAATGGTTGACAAAAGAGAGGCCTTCGCCTGATCATAGAGTACAGGACACAAAAATACTGAGATTTTCCACTCGTCTTGCATTAGAGTGACAAATCAATGAGTCATAGAGCCACGGTCTGGGTAATGGTCAGCATCTAACTCCATTAAATCCTTTAAATGTAGTAGAGAATGCATAAATATGTATAGATGACTCAACTGTCAAAATATTGTTCTGGTGCATTTGTCAGGCTCTGTGCCATATGGTACTGTCTGTCTACAGTCAAGCTGCACAATCCCCCTCCTCACACTGGGGACCAGAGTTCAGGTGTGTTGGTCAAGGTTAACCCTGCTTTCCTGGCTAGATGACGGAGACAAATTCCTTTAACCCAAGGTGGAGATCAGATCGTCTGCTAGACAGAGTTAGGGGCAGAGTCCGTTCATCTGCACGTTTTCCTCCAAGGTTTAGGTGAGTTTGCTCGGTCTTTTAACCTCAGGTTTCAACTTTCCTCGGTCCTGTAGCCCAAGGGCTGAATCTGAGTTGAGGCTGAAGAGAGGTTTCCTCTGAGTTAGTGAGAGCCACAGTGTTTAGCCATCAGGCCTTGCCACTGACTTTGATTAATCCTTCATGGCTCAAGAACTGAAAAGAAAAGCTGGGGGTGCAAGCAGGGCCATCTGGAAACCTTCATAAACATGTCTGTCTTTCCACGCTCTCCAAAGGGTTCTAGGAAAATCGTAAAAATGAAAAGAGAGGTCCCTACTGCACAGTTTTTTCCTCTTGAGGCACCTCTGTGCATATGCAGCAAACAGAAAAGTGCACACACTGAATCGTAATCCCTGCGCTGCGCCTCACAAACCAGCCTCAAACATTGAATTGTGTAATGAAATACATTTTCAATTGGCCTGTCTGTGGTGCAGAATTATACTCATGTACTCCTAATTTATGACAAATGTTTATGATTTATTGCATCTTGGGTTAATCTTTTTCACTCCTGCATTGTACTTCAACAGGGAAGTCATCTCAAACACAAGACAGACTCTACGCAGGGAAAACCAAGGCAGTTATTCAACCCATGGTGAAGAGGTGGATCGGTTCCATCTGGTCTTTGTTATGGCTTTGTGTTTTCACTCTTAAAAGCAAAGTTATCAGGATAAAATGTATAAATTATATACCCTGTTCAGGAGTATGTCACTGAGCAAGAACACTGTGCAGACAGCTTCCATTTCTGAGTAATATATTTCTGAAATGAGGCAACATAAACAAAGGGGAAATTTATATGAAAGTTCAAAACTAAAATTCTTTTCCAACGTAAAGATACAGTCCTGAACTTATCAAGCCATCTTAATTTTGGGGATATTCATACTCAAAATGAAGATACAAAAGAAGCTTTTTGGAACTTTCTTAACCGTAATAACGCGAAATATTGGCTCTCACTACTCCTGTATTTTCAAATATTACAAATATTAACTAAGTTTTTCTAGCCTCAGAATACATGTAAAACTCATGTTTAGCTGTCACTAATTGTGTCAAAGGTGCATCTCAGAGTGAAAAGCGTTCAATCCAATAAATAATCAATGAAATAAACGTCGTAGTGAGGAGTAGTGTGCCAGTAGGTGGCACCGTGCTGCAATTCCCGCCTGGGCCTATAATTCATTCTGCGATCAGATTATATAATTCATCATAATTCAAACTTTTTAGATGAGAGGAATTAAACTCAGGCCATAAAAAGTTGATGGTGATAAGCGACTTAAGTATAGACCCTTAAGCAGACACATAAAAAGAGGGTGGTATGTATAATAGCTCTGCCACCCAGACACGCTTTTCCACAAGTCAGTTTTATGTACCAGTGTAAAAGCCCTGAATGCCCCCCTGCCCCCCCTCACCTCCCGACTCTTGGCAGGAAATTTCTGACATGTCTCCTGTTACAGTTGGGACCGAGATCTTTTATCTTTCTACTAGGGGCCAATTTATACTGCATGCATTCCTGCTACGTTTGTGTGGATTCCATTATGTGTAACATCCTTGTGAAATGCTGCAAAACTCTCAGAATAAGGCAGAATAAATAAATAAGATAAGCAGACACCACATGGATAAAGCACAAAAGATCAAATTAGAAGAGGTGGTTTCAGTATGTTACAAGACACACTGGTTAAAATTTTAATAACATGAAGTCGCTGACAGTTGGGTGCATGTCTGATGTGGTGAAAGAGGATGGGGCAGGGAGGATGGAGATGATTCATGCTTGACAAGAAAAAAATACGATGTTTGTGGATTTTAGTCATTTACACTGTAGGAGTTCTACATTTATTCTTACTTTATTACATTGCTGTACAGAAACTGGAGCTCCACAAGATGAATTAAACCAATAATGAAACAAAATCTCTCTCTCTCAACCGTGCTTGCAGACATACAATACAGGCTTGTGAGGAGGATTTGCTCTATATAAGTATTTGCTGTGATATTTGTGAAATATTAGTTGATGTTTTACAATCTGAATTTTAGTAATTAAATGAGAAATGAGGGACAATACATGTTTTCCCATTTCAGATTTGATCAATTTAAAGCCATGGCAGATTTCACAGGAGCACAAGAAAACAGACAAATGTAACAACCAGAGAGAAAAACAGAAATAAAAGAGGCAGAAAAAGAGGTAGATAGGAATAATTAAGGAAAGAGATGGGGCTTATAAGGACAGGACAGGGTAAAAAAAGTGGGTTTGTACACGGGATCTGAAGTAAGAAGATATTTCAGCTTGCCTACGCCAACAAAAAAACAAGCAGGCACCTCCTTTCACACATATAGGCACACCCAAACAATGCAAATATCTAGCATGTATGTCTTCAAGCAGTTTGCGGTTGTACAGAGTTCAAAATGAGCAAGGGAGATCAGAATTCTGATGTCAAATAACCAAAGAGGAATTAAATTACTGTTTACTGTAGGTAGGAGGCAAGAACAGAATGACATCTTTACCAAGACACATGAACAATACATTATAAATGAGAGTGCACTTAAAGCTTTTTTCAATAGAAAATTATCCACAATTCAAGGGCCTTCAATTTGAAACTGGAATGTTTAGAAATGAACAAAATGGAGCCTGCCAAGAACATTAATCTACCACCCACTCTTCACCACCACCGCCACCACCTCAACCAGTGTGTCTTCTTTTATATTCTTGTCTCCTATTACCATTTTCCAGCCACATAGCTGATATGCCTGGTCTTGCCTGCCTCAATCGTCTCAGCATTGAAGTGAAATCAAAGAGCACCCCAGTGTGTGATTGCACAACAGCTGCTCAAGCACTGGAAAGAAGCAAAGTGCACTTAGGAATGGCAGGGTCTGGTACGGGTGCTAATACGGGTCCTGGTATGGGTGCTGGTGGGGACCACATTGTGCATAGTTGGCAGCAAAGTGACACATGGTGTTTTGTGAAGCAGAGTCCCAGACGGGGCTGTTCCCCACTCTGTCTTAATTTCAGAGGCAGCTCAGGCTCGCTTTGTGGTTCTCACTTCTGTTGCTGTCTTGTTTGGTGTGACTATGAGTCTGAGGGTACCTGTTGCTTTCCTTCCCCCCTCTCAGACAAAAGAAACTTGGGTTTGTCACATCATTGAGCTCGCACCTGGTCCAGCAGGAGGGAACAAGCACAAGAAGACCCTGTCCCACATCACCATCAACAAGCCAGTCAGATTTTTTGCCCCATATTGTTATCTGCCTGGTAACTATTACTCCTGGGGAAATAATCACAAATGATTAATCCACACATTGATCCACACAGGATTAAAATCACTGGATCACTCCTGTGTTTTCAAGTTATACTGATGTGGGACAAAATTCCCATGGTCCTGTGGTAAAAATTACCAATCACCAGACCTCCCTCCCCTGGTGATACTAATGTCGTCAGGATAGGAGGAAATCCAGGGACATTTCCATAATAGTGCCAGCTGGGGACAAAGCGCTAAATCCGGGACAGTCCCTGGAAAACAGGGATGTCTGGTCACCCTACTTTACAGTGAATGGCAACCCAGCCTGGTGCCACCTTTTGTCCCAGCCCACCTGACAGACAGCAACACTGGTGCATTTCTGTTAGGGTCGATGGAAACCCCCAGACCAGCTGGGAAAATCTGTGCAAGGAGGGGTAGTAACACTCTCTCCTCCCTCAACAACTACTGCTGCAGTGTCACTGGGCAACACAGTTACTCCATTCGAGCAGCTCAGTGGCCAACAGTAGGAGATAGTTGTTGTGTTTAGCTCCAAAATCTGAACGTGGTTAACTGTATGAATGTGAAGCAGGGCATAAATGAAAATGAGCATGCTTACTCCTGCTAACCTTCCTTGGACAAATAAAGGTTAGTAATAAGTAATAATCTGTGACATTTTCATCTAAACTAATTTCCAGTTTGCTACACTCTGTCACCAATTGATATAAATCAATAGTGATTCCACCGATACCCAGTTACTTTGCTGTTCTAAACACTCGGTATCGAGTAAACCTTTCCAGGGAAAAATCCTCTGGCACACGGGAATTGATGCTTTTTACGTTACCAACGCGCCAAAATTTGTATCCCCTCAAAAATGTGTTTCCCCTGGTGGTTTGTCATCATTTTGTCCGCGGTGTGTGGTGTTGTTTTGCCACTGTAAAAGTAGTTCTTGTAATCCCATAAAATGTTTTAAAAATGTCACAGGAAAACAATCCACGAAAACCAAAATGTTTTTGTTATTTTCTTCTCTGGCTTGGAATCGAGACAAAGACGCACCACCAGCGGAAACACATGTTACGGGACACAAATTTTGGCTGAACACCAGAAGCAGCAACAGTGGTTTGTTTGGAATAGATAGAAGAACTCGGTACTTTGCATGACCAGTGATAGCCACCATGGCTGAAGAGAAAGAAAAGAAAAAGCCGGTAACTACAGAAACTCAAACTTGAGAAAGGTGTCACAGTGCCGGGCCATGTTTGATTGCCAAGTGATGAAGTGTAGTGTAACAACACCACAGCGATGACAGCTTATTAACAAAGATGTCACCAAAAATAGAATCAAATAAAATAAAAACAGCAATCTCACAGATCATCTCTTTAAAAAGCATACTTTGAAGGATCCAAGTCTATTTGCCCTTCATCTTCAACAGCTGGCCCTTGTTTCTAGAGAAGCGCAGGCTTTGCAACCCTCTACCAGACTCAGAAGACGCACACCGTAGCTCCATATTTGGGTCTTGTGCTCACAGCTAGTGGCCAGCTTGTAGGAATACAGGTTTTCCCCCCGCTGTTCCCAGAAAGACAGGCAACACTTGTATCTGTGTGTATCCCATGCCTCAGCCCCCTCTTCCCGCAAAAACACACACACCACCCACACTCTGTAGGTCCCCGAAAATGGGCATTGGAGCGCTGCTGCTTTGTGAGGCAGATGATGCTGGCCCTCTTCGTACTAAAGGACAAGTTCACTGTGAATGTATGACTGTCCACATCTGCGCTTACACCCAGACACACACAATGGGCCTTGGTTTCGTGCAGTCATGCAGGTCCTGCCCATTCTGTATTTTTCAATGGCTTCCACACTCCTGACTGTGAATCCACGCTGATATAGAAGCTCAGGAAAGAACTTGCTCACCCCAACAGACGTAATAATGTGATGAATACTGTTGCAAAATCACCAACAAAAGGAAGCAGTGTGATGGAGTAATGGGAGGTTTAGGATGAGAGACAGCTGTGGCAGGCAAACTATAGTACTGCACTCCTGAGCATTAAGCAATGGAATGGTAAGTATATGTTCCTCTTGTGCCCAAAGACACCTTTAAAGCATGATGACATCCCATTTTGAAAAATGCAAATTAATGGGAGGAGCCGGGATTTGAGTAAACTGGAGTGAACAATAGCGCACACATGGACCCCTCTCCAAAGTGTTAGATCTATTTACTGGACTTCCCAGTAACGTTCTGCACATCATCACTGACTAAGTACAAACAAACCTACGCAAAACACATGTCGCTGTCCCAGCTCATACTACGTCACACTTAGCAGGCCGTAACTTTTCCACTTTAAATATGCTGTCATACAACGTGGTGTTTGTTAGTTATTTGGCAAGCTGTGGATTCCTGATAAGTTGAAACACACAACCTTCCACCGTCACGCATAGCGAAGGCCACTGTCAGGGAAGGACCACCAGCACAGCTGTCCTGGGCCTGAGCCTAAGGGGGCCCAAAGGGAATCTTCCACTATGTTATTAACCTAACTCTTAGAGCCCAATTGTTACGTTTTGTCCCGGGCCCTGGAAAACTTAACACGGCCCTGCACACAGCAAAACCCCATGTCCACCCCCGCTCACCTCACTCAGCTTTTCAAGTGTAACAGCTGCTTCCTTCCAGACACATAGCAATATCCTCATCCATTCACACTGGGCTTAAATGTCACATAGTTAGATTACTGAATAACCTAAGCAGTGAGATGTGTTTTGATTTTCAACCACTTTATTTTTTGCAAAAATCTTATTGAAGGCATCCACTTATACCCTGAGATCACATTACATGGAAAATAATAGTCAATTAAAAGTAACGAGGCTTTAGCTACCAAACAAACAAGCTCCAATCCCAGCTCATACTAGCTTAGCTTGCTAGCCGACAGTGTCTTTTACTATATATCCTGCGATTCAACAGTGTTTTCAAATTATTTGATTAGGATTCAACAGCATGCCCGCTCTCTAACATAGTAACAAATACATATAGCCAACACGTCATAAGACTATGAGTTACTTACATATTTAGGCATTGACATGTGTTTTCTATTTTCAAAACTCTTATTGATGGCATGACAAAGACCAAGAAAAAAAAGCTATTGAGTCTAACATTACTGGTATTTTGCTATACTCACTTGGGGTTGTTGGAACTGAAGGATCGCTCAATAAATTTTCAATAATGTTCCTCTGCTGTGTCACAAATGACATAAATACTATGTGAACATCTAATGAAATTTGATAGTGTGAGGATTGCATCAGTATTCATGAATGTGCCTTGCGGCGGTTATGGAGGTCTTGCTCAGGTGTTATTAGTTCATGTAAAGCGTTACCAAATATCTGTATCACACACATTCTTACAACAAACATGTCCAATTAAAAAAATAAATGTGCAGTTATAATATCAAATGCCAAAAGGCTGCAACAACCTGCCGGCGTTGCTATCTTTCTTGAAAAGCGCTACAACCTAGCAGTGTTGCTGTCTCATGTTAGTATTTCTGAGCCTCAGAAATTTCTACTGAACTAGGGTCCAGTCAGCCTGATAGTCATCCTGAATTAATATTTCCCTTTGATTTATTATTCCTTTGGATGATATTTGAAGTGTAGTGGTCGAATCCTTCTCAGTCCTGTACTGTGTACATGTATAGATTGAGCCAATTTGTAACATTACATACAGTCTGACAGGGCAATTAGACAGTCTGAATGTCAAAGCCTGTTAATCTCTCTGTATCAGAATTTATTCAAGGGATGATGAAAAGAAAAAGAAAGAAAAGAAAAATGTCATTATTGTCAGGATTTTTTCCAGTTCAACACATCCTGGTGACTCAGTGTGGCTGGGGCGCACGCTGTGTGTTTACAATGCTGTGGGTGTCCATCCGCTCATGACATAAGCTCTTTTCCATCTCTCCTGTATCTCCCCAGTGTACCGGATACTGTCCACTAATGCAGCAAAGCCATGCAAATAAATAAAAACAAATGCAGTGTAGGTGTAGTGACGATATTGTGACTAGTCAGTGAACTAAGCAAAAATTGCCTCTTTTCGTGGTAGTGTTGGTGTTGAACTTCAAAATACAGTAAGGTACAAAGTTTGATACCCTAATTGTTTTGTAGTAAGCTATGAAGTTGTGTTTTGCAGACAGAATTATAGAATTATAAACAGGCTGATTACAGTTGATACAAGTTTAGGTTGGACTGTGAAAATTATTTATTAATTGATTGATTGAATTACACTATTAGGTTATCTGTGGTCAGTGTTGGGCGACTGCTCAGAAAATAGGCTTCTGTTAGTTAAAACATTTGAATTATCACCTCTATAGGAGGGCTAACCACTGACAACCTGACCTTTTTCAGGCTCTGCATTTATTTGCATGTGTTGTGGGAAGCTAAGACAATTATGAATAATGTGTAGAACTAAGGGGCTTGTAGTCATGAATGTGATTGCAGCTTGTTGTGATACTTTGCAGAATGATAATGTAGTGGTTAGTGCTTCGAAAGGCCAAGGCCAGCTAGGATCAATTCCTTGCGTCATTGTTAATTTGAAATAGCGCACATTCAGCTATCCAGCAGTCATTTGGCAACATTTCTAAACCGCATATGATCCTTGCTAGCAACATTCTGTCATGTGTGCTGTGTGTGAGTCTTTTCGATTACAACACCCTATTTTTCATCCAGTCCACAGAGAATGAGCCGGATTCAGATTTTGTGGTCCAACACATAAATTGGCAAGTCCGATCCCAATCTGAGATGCCGGTGTGATCAGACTGCCACCTCAGAGGAAAGTCAGGACTGAGCCTAATTTTGAAAAAGTGGGCATGACTAATGGCACAGGGGTTTGATCCAGGGAACCTGACAAGCTGTTCTCCAGCGGCCTGTAAATACAGAGCGCTTGGCACGTGTCAGGGCCCGCTCCCCTCAGACATGGCTGCTGCTGCTTACCCACACCAATCAATGCCATTGACTGGCTTACAGATACTTCACATTCAGCCACGGCCGCAACTAACATCCTTTAGCGTCATTTGAGCTGAGTTTATCTTGTCATTTGCGTAGTCAGGGTGAGTAAGTTGTGTTTTTACTACGCAGATTAAAGGGAGAAATAGAGGGAGGGAAGGAGGGATGTTTATCTAGTTCAAAGTAGTACTTAATGTTTAATTTACGTAGGACAGATATCAAGACTTACTGGAAGGAAAACGAGGGAGGCTGTGAGTAAAACACAGTTTTTTGTACAGTACAGCTTTATTTGTGTTAGAATCCTGGGTAATTAAATAACCCTCTAAAAGTCATTACTTTGAATGAATCATAGTATGAATCAAAGTATCATAACATGCTGTTTTTCGCCTTTTGCCCCCAAACTTGTCCAAACAACATGATGACTAAGTAGTACTGAAAGTCTCAGTTTAGGAAATTAGAAAATTACTACCTTAAATAATATGCAACAATACAACAAAATAAAAATCTTCTCAACAGTCTTCTCCTCTCTGATCATGTCTATTGTAAGTAGAGCAGGCGAGTAGCAGTTATTGTACCACAGCTGCCAATGAAAAATATTATGCTACATAAAGGGATATTTAGTACATAAAATACTTTGTACCACAAACAACCAAATGACATGATTCCATTCTACAAATTTATTGGAAAAATGGGTCCGATTGAGTCAGAGTGAGAAATCAGAGCCCTTAGCAGGCCTGTGTGGTTTCTGCACATTCATTCAATCTCATCTCACCAATGATGTTGCAGAAATGGAAATTTCCCTGCAAAACTCTTCTCGGTTACAATTCCTTTCTTTATTGCCGACAATAATTAGACACACTAGTTTTAACAGAGTCAGAGAGAAAGCAATTTGATGCAGTGACAAACTGCATAGGTGTGTCTAAATGTGTTAAGTGTGTCTGGTGGTGAGTTGAATATGACACAGCTGCCAATGCACACAGTAATAGGCTTTATTTCACTTCCTCCATACATCAGAATCTATTTTCTCCATTTCAGCTAACAGTTGATAACATTTGCAAAATACTATATCTTTGCTTGCTATTGCTCTACTTATTGTCCTACAAATATACTCTATGTGGCTTTATCAGGTTTTGCATTTTTGCTAGTTAAAATTCTATTTTTGTGCTCCTGTATGGCTTAGAGTGTAGATTATGGCACTCACACTGCCAGCGTTAGGTATTTGATTCCCACCAGAGCCACCAATGCTGAGAGAGCATGCACTCATGGTACTGCAAGGCACTTTGCATAAAAGTGTCAACCATATGGCAGCTATGTGCAATGTCACTATGCAATAGCTTAGGTTATGGTGAATGTGTGATTATTGATTCACACATTCACATGTACATTGCGAAAACTCAAATGCCACAATGCACAATATTCAGTTATATTTATTGTACAGTTTTAATAGGTAAGTTCAAATCATTTTGTTGATTAAGACAAATATTATATTCTGTTCTTAATAAATGCAAAATGTATTCAGTGTAGACTTGATCTCACATATCACTTTCAGCTGTTTTTTATTTTTCTGGAAGTATCACGAATATAATTAGAATAATATTTCTAATAAACAAACATTTGCCTATCCATGGCCATGCCTATGCAGGCTGATGGGGTGGCAGTGTATGGTGTGTTTTTCTGGCACACATTGCGTCCCTTGATAATCAGAGCAACAGTTTAACGCCACAGGATATCAAAACATCATAGCCAATCGGGTGCATCCCTTCATGGCAACCAGTATCCATCTACAAATGGATTTTTTTTTTTTCAGCAGGATAATGCCCCATGCTAACGAGGCTAGGATTGTCCATGAGTGGCTGCACAAACATGACAGTGGATTCAGCTTCCTGCAGTGGCCTGCCAAGCCACCAGAATTAAGTCCAATTCAGCATCTATGAGATGAGACAGAACAAGCTATTTGGAACAGAGATCCACTACCAGCCATCTTGACGCAACCATGGTAAGAGTCAACCTGGACCAGCTTGCCTGTAGCACACCTTGTAAACTTTATGCCTCGACAAACTGAGGATGCTGTGAGAACAAGCAGCAGTGCAACTAAATGTTAAAGTGGTCCTAATGTTTTGTACACGCAATTTAAATAGTTATTAGGTAATTTTTAGTTAGTAAAGTGTTCATTCTATGAGCGGGGCAACTGTGTTTGGCTTCAGTGTGGGGAGTGAAAGCATGTAAAGGTGTGTGCCTTTGTGTGTGTGTGTGTGTGTGTGTGTGTGTGTGTGTGTGTGTGTGTGTGTGTGTGTGTGTGTGTGTGTGTGTGTGTGTGTGTGTGTGTGTGTGCGTGCGTGCATGCATGCACAAAATTGTTGCTGGTGGGCCCCAGCATGACTGCTGAGGTTGGAGCAATCATATGTTCAGCTGCGATTTCCATCAACACATTCCTGGAAGCTCACACACTCTCTCAGTGGAGCTGTGCACAGCACCCCCTAAGGATGTGACCTGCAGCCTGTAGACACATGGCTGCCTCGCAAGCGCTTATCACAACACAGCAGCCTGTAGGAGAATGGAAGGCCTTAATCTAAAGCCACGTGGAGCAATGCAAACTTCCACTAGTGTGGCTCCATCAAACCGGCCCTACAGAAAATATGTGTACTACTGTAGTCGGTGATACACTACACCATTTTGCACAAGGGCAGCCGGTCTAACCATGCCAGACAGATTACAGGGTGGAGGTCAGACCACATGGACAACAAATGGTCCCTGGTCCTCTGTGTTGGGGGTTGGGCATGGGGCTGACAACAACACTCTGGAAAAGGCAGCATTTGTTTCAGAAACTGCAACAAGCACATGATATTCCAGACCACCAGGAGACACCCATACACTCGCTCATACACATACTGCATACTATTCTGCATACAGTCACAAAGCTGACGTTGGCATAATGATTTTTTTCCGACTAAAATGCAAAAAAAAAAAAAGAAGCAAAAATGTGAAAGAAGCCTCCTGGATTCAAAAAAGAGCATCAAAATTGCAGCACTGATTGATCCGTGTACCAAACTTTCAAAGCAGCCCAAATGCAGCCTAATGCTCTAAAGAGAGCGAGGAGCATTAAGTAAGTAGTCTGAAGGCAGAAACAGTGATAGCAAGCAACTAAAATATTCAACTCAGCAGAACATCCAACCATCTGTGCTGAATAATTATAACTGGCACTTTATCAGCTGACAGTGTGCATTTCTTTTCTACTGGTCAAACAAAGTGACATGAGTATAATCCCCACACAAGTCCAACCATTCAATATTATTGGCAAACTGCATGGCTGGCATGGAGCCACTATGTATTGCCTGTTTTAAAATGCATGAGGAGTTCACTGTAAGTTTAGATTCTCCCCAGAACACAGCGCCTATTTTTTTTTTGCACACCATGTTCCTTAGAGGTGGGTGTCACATTTGTCTTTCTACACAAATACTGATATGGGATGGCTGGACTGAATAATGACCCGCTATTATGTGTAATATCAATGAAGGGCCATATGCTTCTGCTCTTCATAGTGAGTTGCAATGATCCCCATCTTTAACATTCTCTGTCATATGAGTTTTGCAATAAATTGAGATGCCGCTTTTCATCGTAAGGAATGTTAAGTCAACTCCTATTTCATCACACCTCAAAGCCGTGTGTCGGGTTGGCCTGGCACTCCTTGTCTAATTGATGCAATGCATATCAAATGTGTGTATGTTCAAACTCGTCTGTAATTTATTTTGTTCTATTCCTTAAGCTTAATAACAGAGTAATCACTCTGTCAGAAATGTTTTCAACTGTTCAGCGTTCCAAAACAATAAAACTACTAAAGAGAAAGGGAAAGGGAAATTAGGTCAGTGGTTGCAATGCGAAAAGATCTCAGTCTGCTGCCACTGTCTGCCCTCTGAGCACCCTCCCCTCCCCCCATACAACACACCCAACCACCACTAACCCCCACCCACACACACACACACACACACACACACACACACACACACACACACACACACACACACACACACACACAAACCAGACATAAAGAGAAGTGAAAGGCTGGCAGGGGGATGCAGTGTGTGAGCCGCTGAGCCGGGTTGTGGTGGCCTCTGTTCACCATGTGGTGGAGCTGAGCGATGCTTTCCCAGAGTCTGCCTCCACCAGAACAGACAGTGGTCAGGGGCAGCCGTGTGCTACATTGGCTCTCTCTGGGGGGTTAGGATGATGCTCCTGTGCCTTGGTGCTGTTTGTCTTCATTAGCCATGACCCTTAGCTCTCAGTGTCTCTCCCTCTATGTCAGAATGAAAGCCAACATTTCGAATGATTGCAATTGCCGCACAGAATTACCTAGATACAGTAGATTTCAGCAAAACTGTGTGCGTGTCTGATTGCGTGCACAAATGTGTACATGTGTGTGTGTTTGTTGTTTGCATGCCTGAATAATATGTCAGTACTACAATGCCTGATGAACTGTCAGCGGTACAGAAAAAGACTGGGTGTCCCAGGCAGCACCTGGGTGCCTGTGGGCATCAGATACAGTGGGGAAGCGCCTCGGACAAAGCTAGCAAGCGCTAACTGCATTCTAAAATGGGTGTGAAAGTCTCCTCTGCAACACAGCAGGCTCTCGCCTTCCTCCTCTTCATACTTTTCTTACTCTGTCTCTTTCTCCCTCTCTCTCTCTCCCTTTATCCTCTATGTCCCTTTCTCTCTCTCTCTCTTTCCCTATGTCTCCATCTGCTTTCTGTCATGCATTCTCTCATTCTATCCCCCCCCTCTTTACCCACTCTCTCTTCTTCTCTTGCTCTCTCTGTCCATCTACATCTGCACCCGTCCCCTCCCTCCCTCTCCCTCCCTAGAAGGCACACATACACAGATAATACTGCGGCTACATACTGCTTCGGCAACATACTGCAGCAGGCAAGCATACTCCACTGCAGCCCTTTACCACAATAGCCATTTCTCTTATGACCTTAGGATGAAAAGCAGTCCTTGGTCCTCGGTAATCATACATCCTCTGCATAAAAACCAAGAAGATAGCATGTGTGGATTGTACAGACATTTTTAAATCCAACATGTCACACAAGAAAAGGCTGAGAAAGCAAAAACACAGCTCATTATTATCACAAACATTCTCTGCAAAGGAAATATGTCTTTTTTTTTTTCAACACCTGCTGATTTCAGTCTTACTACCTCAATGTTGTATAAACACAACAACATACACTGATTGCTGCCATTTCTTTTCATTGATGTAGTTTGAGCGAGCCCCTCCCCCAGCCTATGGACATACCACCCCTGATTCGCCCTGTCTTGCCTTCTCCCCTGGAGCACGACGGAACTAGGCGTGTTGTTGTAACACAATGGGGCTTGTCTATTGAATAGTGCACAAACACACACACACACACTTGTACTGTAGACACACACACAGAGACAAACACAGACACACACACACGTCGACTTTGTACCAGAATCACTGATCTTGGCACGAGATAGGACATACAGTGATGCCATTGTTTGAATAACCGGGAGAAGAGATTTGAGGAAACGTCACTGCTGACAGACGCACATATTCATATACCGAAGAACATATAGAGACGCACTTACATACATTTACACATGCGTGCTCACTCACTCACACACACACACACACACACACACGTGCGCGCGCGCGCAGACGCACAAATGTCTATATGAGATGCATGCACATGAGCGCAAACATGCACAAATGTGCCTTCACGTTAAATGCAACTATTAACACCCCAGTCATCAAAGGTAACTCATATTTTGCACCAGATGTGGGCATATCAAGTTTTCCCAGGAGGTGAAAACGTTGTATAGTGAACCATTAAATTGCTCAGCTGTTTCATTCATTATGACTACCTTTTGGCCCACTTTTCAGTGCTTTGCAATGTTATCTTTTCTCAGATATTGTTGTATTATCACCACTTCTGCATCCTAAGATCATAATTTAGAGTTTCATGGGCTCCAGTCACATGCTCATAGACCTACATTACACACTCAGGTGACCAGGTGGTACCACCAGGGTGTCCCGACCTTTTCAGGGTCCACAGCAAAACCTGATCTATTGTATATTTATAGTAGTCATTAAACATGATTATCTCTCAGTGATCACTGTTTATCCAATTAATTTTTCATAAATGTGAGCACTGTGTGACTTCTAGAGCTTGAAATCTTTGTTAACTGACCCTTTAAATATTGCACAATCATGAGGAAAAAATTGCACATCACCACACTGGAATGAAGCCAAGTAAGGGCAATCACAATATATGCCTATAAGCAACATGAAAAAACGTGTGGCTATAAAACTTAACCAAAGCTTTTTAGACGTCAGAAAATAAAATGAGGTGACATTCAGCTTCATTTAAATACAAGATGGATGACTTCTTTTCTACACAATTGTTAGTTGGCAATCAAACTAGCATGTTTGAACCACTGAGACACTCTGTGTTTTAAAACACAATGGGCTCTTTCTTCATCGAAACAGAGCTGCTACTCTGATAATGTTGCTCAACTGAAGTCTGTTAACCCTAAACAATGGCACTAAAAGATGGCTTTGACAAATGTAAAGAGAGCAGAGGGAGCGATTATTGTAACTGAATGTGAATGCGAGGACATTGAGTGACCACTCAGCTCCTCGGCCCCCCTTCTCCTCACCGGCTACCTTCCATCCCAGTGTGGGATGTGTACAAAACCTGCCAGGCTGTCAAGGTCAGCAGAGGGAATGGGAGTATCTCCACTGTGGTGAGGCACAAGGAATTCTCCTTGGCCCTATCTTATTTCTAGCTGTCACTGATTCTCCAAATGCGGTGTGGAAGCATGTTGGTGATATTAATCTGCTGGAAATCAGATTGCAACAGTGTGGCCCTCCTCATTTCTGGAGCAGCTCAATGCATGAAACACCTGGTCCACCCGCAATAGCATGAAAAGGAATATGTAGCCATGCACATAACTTTGAGTAAAAGAACAGCACCTGCACCACCTCACTCTATCAGCACCACAGCCCCTTGGTAGTGCTGCAGAAAATCAAAGTCCTCAGACATTATTCAGCAGACTTCAGATGGAGCAACCAGGTGAACTCAAAGTGCCAGCAGGAAGCTGCACCTCCTCAAGCACATCAAGCAGGTTTTGGATCATGTGTGCAAGACAACCTGCCATATAATTCTTTGACTGTCCAACACCAGATAACATCAAGTCCTCCCTTGAGAAGAGGCAAAAACCAGAGTTGCATGAATTTTGCCTCCCATTTCTCATACTGGCTCCCTCCACTTAGACAACAAACTACCCTCAGCAGCCACACTCACTACCCGCACTACTCGCAACAAACACAAACTCACCACCCCACCAAATGGAAGCAGCTGTTATCAAATCTCTTTCATCTGCTACTTCGCTAAACTCAGCAATGCACAGACACCACTACTGAGAAAGTCTCTGTTAAATTGTAACACAGACTATGAAGACACTAGACAGTTTTGTACAACTTTCATATTTAGCTATGTTTTAGGTTGTATACTCTACTGTCTGCTGCTTTTGTTGTGTACTATTGCAGGCCAAAGAGATTGTGCATCTCTGATTGCATATGATTTCACTCTGCCAACAATGAAATCACAGCACTGAGTAACTCAAACTGTGAGAAATCACACAATATATTGTATGTAAATTCCATTTACCTCCAAATACCTCATATTCTACTGATAAATGAGCAACACCCAAATGTGTGGACAGTTGTTCTTCACGCATATTGCCATTGTTACATGCCTGTTTGTGATGGCTCCTTTGGATCTCTCAATTGGCAACAGTTACAATAACATTGGCAACAATAACACTGCCAGTAAAACTGTGGCACTTCGCTTGTTGCTTAGGACACAATACTCACTGCTTTGGACGTTAACAGTGCCAGTGGAGTTGTCCTTTCCCAGCGAGTTCTCCACCACACATGTGTAATTCCCAGAATCCTCCAGTTTTGCTCTGCTGATCTGGACTCTGGAGTTTTTCCTGTGGGAGACAACACTCTCATAGCTGAGTCAGGGGAATCGGGGCAAGGAGGAAATAGCATGGAAACACAACAAGTGGAAACATGGGGGACAGAGAGGCAGACAACAGGGCAGGCAGCCCCAGCATGGCAACAGCTCAGTCAGTTACTCTGGGGCAGTTTTGAGGGTGAATAACTGCTTACAATAAGACAACAGGACCAAGTCTTATAGCTACCTAGCGTGTTCTAAAAAGGGTCCTTGGTTTTATAGCTCCACCCTGTGTCAATATATCCTTACACCAGTAAGACGCTTTACTACTATACTGTAGCTTAAAACTCTGAGAATCTATGAATTCTACAAGGATACCAACTTCACTGTTGGGTATTTTTCTCCTCATGATTTTTTATGAATCAATGATTGATTCATAAATAAACGATTAAATTAACTTAATGAAATTTATGAGAATAAATAAGTTCATACAATGCCAAATATAAAATATATTTTCATTTAATTTCAATGTTGATATTTGACTTTTAGCTTCAAATACTAGTCACCTAATAAATGCATTGGCACAAACTACTGATAATTACAACCAAGCTGCGACCAAGTTGGTTACCTTCATCTGTAATTATCTTACGTTTTTTGTGTTAGGTCTACAGTATATGGGTGATTTATACTCACTGGCTGTTCTTTATTTTGATCTCTTTGCTCTTCTTGAGCTCGTTGCCATCTTTGAACCATCTATAGCTGGGGACAGGATTCCCCGTGGCCTCACACTTAACTGTGAGCCTGCTTCCCTCGTCCACTATTAATGGATTCCTCATCCGTTTCAACTTTGGAGCAGCAGCTAAGAAAAGAGAGAAAGAGAAAAAAAATCACGTTATTAACTACAATATGCACCTATACTTGACTATAGGCTGTTTAGCATGGTTTATATAGATGAATGTGTTTGTGTTTTGGGAGAAACAGTGAGACAGAAAGACAGAGAGACAGAGAGATAACACAGCAGTAGAGCCAAATCATGCCTCTATGGACGGAGCCAACAACTCTCTCATGTGACCACCAGATGTTGTCACCAGAGACATTATCTACTTTGCCTCAGACTAATAAACGGGCTGAATCTCATCCTGGCTTTGCTGCTGTAAAAACACCTAAAGCAGTATTTATCAAACATCCACAAACTGATGAGGAAAATACTACTGAAACATAAATATATGCAAAAAACACTCGCAAGATAGTTGGCAATTAGTAAAAACAAGACCAAGAAAAGCCTATGAGACTGTGACAATATCGATGAGACCAAGGTTGTGATGAAAATATATAAAGAGAAAGAAAAAAGAAAAAAATACTTGTGATGCCTTTGTGATAATCTATATTTTCCACATAACAGAATAGTTCAATCATCTTCCCCTGACAAGTGCTGGAGCAAATCTAGTCCCCAGGTAGTCATCACAGTTGCACTTTGAAATTCATGACCAAAGTCAGGGAATACAAGTGGTGGTTAGAATAAACGTTTCCTTCTGACAATTAAAAACTCCTCACTACTAACCAATAGTACCTTCAATAAGTTCCATATGAATTTCTACTAACATACAGTAGGCTTGTAATTATTCACCTCATTATCTCATGCATACAAAGATGTCATCTTCGGCTTTAATCTTTTGGCTTTGGATGATCCACTGCCCCAGTTTAAGGGCTTGGGGATTCCCAATCAGTCATTATGTCCCGACTGGACAAAACAAAACAAAGAGCATGTCCTCATTTATGGTCAGTGAAGGACGGCATGCAAGGAATGTAACGTAAAAGTCATAGTGAAAAACAGTGTTTATATTTTGTATTCAGACTTGAACACCTTATTTTTTATATTTCTAAACTTTATTAGTGTAATTATAACATTGTTCTGGCAGATATCTGTTTGAAAAAAAGTTGTTTTTAAAAATGTTTTACAAGACGTTAAGTTTCAACAAGAAACACTGTCTCAAACTAGTTACATTTTTACTCAAAGAGGCAAAAAAATCTGTTGAAATGATGTGTGTGTGCATTGTCTGAATACAGGATTAAAACACTTGCCAGCTGACAGCTGCACACATGTTTAGGAGAAGACTCATCGAGGGCGGAGCAAGAGAAAAGGGGTGAACAAGGGTCAGCCGGGGGCTGGCCAAGATGCCCCCCCCCCAACACACACACACACAGTCTCTCAGAGAATTCACAGTTCTTTGCCCTTATGTGAAACATTTAGACCTCCATGTATGTGGTGAACTGCATGGTCCTCCAAATTACAGCTGTTTGCTCTCAGTCACCACTAAAAGATGACAGCAAAACGAAGGCAAACAAACCATGACAAGCAAAATGAAGTATACAATAGGTAATGACTGCAATTAAATTGAAATGGAGGTGCACCAAAATTATCCCCAGTTGTCCTCCTTTTTGAGAGATTGGCCTATTTCACTGACCTGGTAAAGGCAATATGTCTGAGCAGAAAGAAAAACTGAGTGATGCTTGCATTTCTCATTTTCTTTGTGGAGTTTAATGGACAATAGTGATGTCTTTGGATATGGTTAGGATTGAAGAAGATCTGATTGTTCAGTGAGACATTTCCAGCTGAAAATATTACACAGTATTGTTTGCTTCTTCAACAGCACTTTCAAACAAAGCTCATTATTGCCACTTATGTATGCCTACCACTTCAGTCAGTGGTAAGTTCAGACATCAGTTAGTTAAACCCTCAAAAATGGTGCAAATTTTCAGATGATAAGACTAGAGGGAAATGAAAAATGCACTATTCTTCCAAGGCAAATAAAAGAATTAAATGCATTTTTCCATTTTCTCAAGTATAGACATTAGAAAGTAATTTCGATTTTCAATTTCAGGAAACCATATAAGTTACCTATTGAGTAATCTTTACATTGTCATAGTCATACATGTTTCTGCCCTGTAGATACTATGTTTTGCGGGAACCTTTCTGTGTTAATTCTGCAGAGGTCTCTAGTGCTTATTGCTGATCCCCACTCAGCTCACTGTATTTCACATCCATAATTATTCACATACAAACAGCAGACATCTTTTTTAAGCTGGTAAAGCCTGGTAGATATGGATATAAAGCAGATGGCCCTGTCTACTCTAGCCAAGTACCTTGTGAGTGCATTGGCCTGCTCTGTCCTGTATCTGTGACAGTGTATCCTCTGCACCTTGACACAGAATCTCTGCTCTGCCAGCCTTGGTCACTTGGCACTAATACTCCTGACAGGAGCCAGAGGTCACATCTCTGTTTCAGCGATGGATCCTATCATCACAGGCACAAAACTAGTTCTCAGTCAATGTTTGAATAGCAGAACTGTGACCATAATATTCTGTAAGTATACAATCAATCATCCTATTTGTATACCCTATTTCTGTATGGCATCTAAACATGGAAACAAATTGGGTATTCACATATTACCAAATGACTTACCAAATGTCAAAATGTCTCTCTAAAAAGTCTGACAGCTCCAACTGAAGGAGATGTAGTCTACCAGATAACTTCTAAGATTGTTATTAAGCGATTAGCTCATTTGTATAGTAATGTCAGAATGATCATTCACAGCAGTGAGCTTTGAAGTTTACTGCCACTTTTTGCTCAGCTAAGTGACAATGTCAATTGCTTCAGTCTTTGACTTCAAGTAGACTTGATTTTGCCCAATTTAAAGAGTGCCAATGAGCTTCAGCTTTGAAATACAAACACAATTCCCGATTGCCACTTCAAGCTGTCATGATTATGCCAAGATACAGTAAGGGAACTGTCTGTTTGACTTAGTCTTTGTGCTAGCATGTTGATTTCCACTGGAAACACAGACAGTGAAATGTCAGAATCAGAATAGCTCCCATACAGCACAGATCAATGGAGAAGCATCTATTTTTAGTTCAATTGCAGCTCTTTGTTACTAAAATTACATTTTAGCTGGTTAGACAGTGCTTCAGGAGGATGAGTTTTATCTGTGCAGCTCTCTGTTGGACAAGGTGAGTGATCATTCTCACGACAGTTAGACAAATACATAGAAAAATGATGGAGTGAGGCCGATGAGCCTTTGGACCTTGGTGCTTAGTGACCTTAATGAGCTTGTCCTCAGGACGGACCTCAAGATTTTATTGTCCCAAATGGGAAATTGGGTTTGCAGAATGTCATGAATGCGGTTTGCAGAAAGTCATAAAATTATATAGGGTGAATAGACATTATATATTTGGCGATCTAAAATCAGTTCCGCAAATGGTGCAGATTTATCAGAGGCCTACAGCAAGACAGTATCCTAAATGTGAGGCTCCCAATGTTCTTGATGCAACTGATAACCAATGATCTGTAATCCAGCACGTGATGTAAGAGGCATGCTGTGTAAAAATAATCAGACCTCACAATGACCCATGGTCCATTCATCTCCCTAATTTTCACATTAGGCTAATGGCAAAGTGCTTAACCTTATCAACTAAACATTATAACACTTAGAATACAATAATGTACAGCAGTTTATTTGTTCAAACTTGGTAGCATGTCATTCAACTGACACTCATTACACCTGACCCAGAGCTTTATAACTGCATGGCACATTCATGAATACTATAACATTTGCTGTAGCATGTTTGATAGCTTCATCACACATATTTTCATGAATTGTTTCAGTTAAAAATGCCTTTTGCCAGCACAAATGTTATTTGAAATCTCTGCTGAAATTTTCCACAGGGTCATAACTTGACCCTACTGCTATGCCTCAAATGACCAAAGTATTCCTTGACCTAACAAAAGCTGGCGTAAAGATTGAAATAATATTGAGGAATGTGCCACGTTTTAATCAAGGTCCTGTTCAGACACTGAATGTAAACTAGAGTTCATGTGTTACCTGAAGCGCATGGTACCAAGTCTGTACAAATGAACTACTGTACATGATTTATATATACACTCATCTCTACTGGATTCACCCCAGCATAGATTGCCTGAGGAAAGCCTTGTTAGTCATAGTCAGAGAACAGGGGGAATGAGGTTAGACCATAAAGAAAACTGCTAAGTACTTCACCTAGACGCAGCTCGGTCTTTGCCAAGCAAATTAAACAAGCTTTGTCCTTGCCTGGAAAAGTTTCAGAAACAAAACATTGCACTCCTCATCAACCCAATAAACCACATGTGTATGAAGGTCTGCCCCATCTACAGGATGCAGTTTTAACTAAGACGGGACTTGGTCAAACTAATCAAACTAGAGTGTATGACCCATACACTCTAGTTTTGAGATACAGATATTGAACATTGTGTTTACATGGTGAGTACATTTCTGTTCTTCTTCTTGTCTACATTAAACACTGTCTGTCTAATTCAGCTCATTCATTTGTGTAACACAAAAGGATTGAACCCATCACTATATAGCCAAAAAACAGACAGCTTCCTATCAAGTAACAAAAGAAGTATAAAATATTACTTCATGAGTAAATGAAATAGGCTATTACTTCTAAAATGTTATAACCTGACTACATCTCATAGTTCACTGACTGAATCCTTACAGACTCTATGAATATCCCAATATTGAAATCATCATCCAAAATTCTTAAAATAGAATCCTCCTAGAACAGAAGATTCCGAAGAATAAAAGAGAATACTTATACAAAATAGAATGCTGTAAATAGAACATTCATTGCACATGGCATAAATGTCTGTGTGGTATTGAAACTAGGAGCAGAGATATTTGGATTACCTCAGCGACTTCTAACAGCCCATTTTGCTAGAAACAATTAAGAGCAGATGAAATAAGTGTTTACAGCTCTATTTGTACATGTGACCACTTTATTATTTATGCAGGACTAAGCACACCACTGATCAATATCAGTGATGAATACTGACCACAGGTTAGAAGTGGTCAGTATTCTTAATTATTGTGCCAAGGAGTATAGACAACAAGAAAGAAACTTATCTCACTGAATATCTCAGTGAGATATTTGCCCATCTTTGGGCTGACAGAGATGTGAACAAACAGCATCATGAGAGCGGGTTGATTTACACAACTCAAATACAATACAGTGAAAACTGAAAGTACATGAACTGAAACATGTTAATTGCATGTATAGTGTATGCCAACAAGCCAATAAATAGTTCTTATAATCGGAGATAGAATAATCTCTTTAAGACAAATGGATGTCTCATTTCCACTGTGCAAGTGGAAAAAAGTGTAAGACAACATTGATAAACCCTTGCCTTAACAACAGCCCAATTCTCTCTTTTTGAAGCGGAGGGGCAGCTGCAGACACGGACTATAAAAATCAAATTCGAGAATAGAAGCCTATCCTGCGTGTCAACAGCTCATGCCTTGGGGAACAGTTGGAAAATTCAGAACTCACCCCAGAAAGAGGTTCAAACAACAAAGTCACTCGATGAATTAACAATGCATTGCTCGCATTATTGACTTAACATGGCTGTTTTACTACCAGGAGGTTGGAAAAGGAGTCTTTGAGGCATGCCCTTGTGTTTTCTTTCCAAGACAAAGTATCCCACATTACTTTCATGTTATGTTACATTACTGCCCACTGTCAAAAGGCACATTGCATGGTGAGACAACCAGACAAACGGGCCTTGCATGTGGGAATAGTCCTCAGACACTGCACACTTATAAATGTAACAAAACATCTGTGTAAGATGCAAAAGACTAGAAATTCGAATAGCCACTGAAAAGCCAAACATCAGTTCTTTTGCACTACACTTGGATTTCCAGCAATCAACTTTTGACATTTGTATTTCCCCGTCCACAGTTCTGTAACACTGATGGTCTACTGCTCACTAATGGGTTTAATGTTTTTAAATGTACCATTTCAACAGTAGTCGGCCACTGAAACCAATACACTTTTAAAAAATAATTGTTGCCAGTTATATTGTCCATACAATATTTCAACACACATTTGTCAATAAATATTGGACTTCTGGACTCACAGTGCAATCATTTGGCTTCAGAACACTTTACGCTTAGGACTTACGCTGTTTGGAGAAAGTTTATGGTAATTTTTTGCCCTTTTAGGAACTCTAAAGAACCAATTCCCAGCCACTTCACTTTTGGAGAAGGCTAACATGGAGCTGCGCTAGCAAACTCACTGAGTGTTATGTGGACATACAAACCTCACCAGTGTTGACGTGACATGAGGGTGAGACTAAATTTTAATTTTTAGGTGAACTATTCCTTTAAGACTAAAAAAACTAATTTGTCTTTGAGCTCCAATGTAACCACAGTACAGTACTTGAGTATTGCTTTAGTAAACTACACTTTTACTTTAATCTTTTTAACTGAAATAGCCGTACTTTGACTTTCCTAGCACCTTCTGTCACATCTTGAGCTACATTCCTACCATTCTAAATGAATCAATTAGCTAACCATTAGGCGAGTTTGGTTGCACAGTGAAAAATACACATCCACCAGAGCAACACATACTACTGTTTTGGTTGCTAACATTGAGTAGTGCTAGCAAGGAAGATGAACAAAATGCATGTCCTTTGCAACTAAAGTTCAAGTGACAGTGGATAAAGAGACCTAACCTTACCTCAAAGGAAGAAGACACTGTTGGAAATATGTTGGCTAGTCTGACAAGAAACAGTGAAGCATGCACTGTAAACTGTGGCAAAGATCCGTGTCAACGAAGTCAGGTTCTACTAGGAATCTGTTTCATCATTTGAAACAATATTAGAGCAAGTGGAATGTAGGCTATAACTGCGCTGTGCACAACATCAAAATGCCCACATACTTGGCTGTGAGCTATGCTAATCACACATAAACACATCAAGGAAACTGATAGGCTAATGGCTTCAACCATTTACAAGGCAAATTCTGGTTCGAGTAGGCCTAGTTACGCATTAATATTCAACACAAATACTGTCATAGGATATCTGGTTTGACCTTAGGAAACAATGTCAGTGAATAATGAAATGACAGCAATAAAACGTGTCATGGTCGTGCCATGCAGCTAGAAGTAGACCTAAACGCGATACTCAGCTGGACCGCGCTGGTTTTGAAATGCCCACATTGATGTGGGGCTTACAGACCTTCACGTCAACCAATTATATTACCAATTATTTCTGGACACTCAACATAACATGCGCAATTGCCCACATATGTAACTGTGGGACTTACAGGTCCACACTCCAAATAATTGATGTTTTCATCTATGCAAATATGAATTTAGATGTTACTGTCCCAGCAGAAAACTGTAACACGTTTACAAAAAAAAACAAAAACAAAACATGCTTACCTTGTCTAATTTTCCAAATAAATAGTCCACACAGCGGACATATGAACAGCAAATTCAACTGTCTTTTAGCCATGACGATGTCTGAAGTTTACCATAACACAGTCTGCAGAGCAGCTCATTCGTGTGACGTGATTAGGTGCGCTTGTTGCTACTTTCTAATAGGGTAATCACCTGTCTTCATATGGAAATGAGCCAATTAGGTTTTTGGAAGGGAGGGGAAAGGAAGAGTCAACTATTGGGATTATAACATGGCAGACAAAAAAACAAGGTGCCAGAGGACCCGCCCACGCAAATAACTAATGTAGGTAGTCCAAAACCGCGAGGTGCCGGATCCTGTTCCGGCAGGATCCGGCCCAAATTAAGCACTGCTCCTCAGCAGCAAGAGCCATCACAAATGGCATTAGCCTACTCCAAGTGAATTAGAACAGAATAGGCCAAACCATTCAGATTTGCGTAAAAGCAGTAAATTTGGTATAAATGTACAGTTCAATGCTTTGAACATTTTAAAAAATGGTACCAATTGGCCATTCTTCTTTCCACCATTGCCAGAAAATAGGTTTTCCTCCATAGCTGCTGTACCCTTTATACAACAGACATCATGATTTAATATGTGATAATTATCGTTATCGACTGATATGAACAAATTTTATTGTGATAAAAATATTGGCTTGTGGATCCTAGGTAACTAAAACCCCAATTTCAGTATTCAGTATGGAAGGGAATTTTCTGAACCTGTCCTATTATCAAAACACAGAGAGCTAAGCTGCTATAGCAACATTGATTCCAGTAGCCAAAATAATGAAACTTTTGCACATTCATTTACCTTGTTTGTCCTACTGGTTTTGGTTACTTTTTCCAGGTGACCTTTGGAATTCCAAAATAATTTTCCAAATCGCTAATGATGAGGAACTAAACCGTATGACACTTTCAGATTCCTTCTGCACTAATATCAGCTATGGCTCCCACCAAAAAAAACTGTTTGTGATGGAATTTCTTGCAAAACATGGTGATTTCATTTCTGTTGGCATTGTAAAATTGTGAAAGAAAGTAACCCCTTGTAACTGTCAAAAATAGTTAACGGGGTGTCATAGTGGCTCAGCAGGCTAAGGTGCATAACTTGCACTCATAACGCTGTGTTCAAATACGATTCATGGCCTTTGTTTTCAGCGGGTTCTGACTGACCCACCAGGTCAGAACAAATGGAAATTCTTTCATAAACTGGCAGATGCAACAGTCCCAGCTGCAGAGTATTTTCAAAATAAAAGTGTGTCATGACCTGTCAGTAGACATTTTCGCTGAGAACCATGCTTGAGAGGACTATTGTTTTCTTACCAATTTGTGGTTGTCGACAAACGGCCGCACGTGAAGTTACACAGCTTCAAAAAGAGAGATGTGGGCTATAGTGCTGCCTGCTTGCTGGCTAGCTCACAAGTGAACTTTGTCCAAAAGACCCAAATAAATGGAGCACTTCCATACATATTTATAGATGTTTTCTAGACTGTAATGCTGTACTTAGTTTGCCAACTGCATAGAGATAGAGTTTGCCAGTTATTGTTTGCAAAATATGTATATATAATATATAATAATAATGCAATTTTTAAGACTTAGTCCAGCAAAAATAAGATGTCTTCACCAGAAAAAGCATAAGTCAATCAGTATGTAGAGCTAGACCTAGAATGATTGGAGCATTAGGTCAAGTGGGCTGTACAATCAGTTTTGAAAATTTTATACCATTTCTCTCTTCCTTTCCAGCCTGATCTACTTAAATTTTGTGCATGGAGCACAATGTCTTAAAATATCAATACGTGCTACGTGCACAAAGTGAGAGAAATACATTTACCCACCATGAAAGAATTACATGAACGAGGTACGAATACAGGAAGTAGTCTGACATTGAAATAGTGCGATGGTTGAGTAGAAGAGACAGCTCTACCTGTGTCGTTCCTTTTCTCTCTTTCTCTCCTGACAACCCATTTTGGAGCCTTAGCTGCTTATTTTACATGTTTGGAGATCACTTCCAAACTTGCAATAAGGACTCGCTAATTGTTTATATATTCAACTTTGTTTTTGTAACATAAAGGAAAACTGACCACAGACCACTAACCCAAGCCAAAAACAAATTGGTGCGACTTCAAAACCCTGAAGCCCTACAAAAAACATCATATTTCTTGACAATGCCATGCTAAACTCAGTCTTGTACCTATTTTCTGAAAACTACCTCCATGTAGCCTCCGACCAAGAGCATCTTCTTCACATGTTGCACTAAGCCATTTTGGAGTAACTTATAAAAACAAAGTAACACAACTGAGTTTAGCTTGGCATTTTCATGAAATGTGGTGCTTTGTAAGATGTGGAAGCCTATAGGAGTGACAAATCCTTACAAAATGGCTACCAAATACCTTGTTAGCGTGTAAAGATGCAGTCTCAGATATTGACTCCTATCAAGCCAGGAATGACGTAGTACCCACATATCGAAAATCCTGGTATTGTCCTTTAAGTGTCTTTGAAACGGGGGTTGGGCTTCCCCATGACCTGAGGTCAGACTACAGTGACATGCTGCGGCTTGTAGCAGCCACCACTGAGCCAGCACATTGCTACGTTTGTGACTCTGAAAGACAAGCAGCTGCCATGCTATCCCAATGTCAAAGTAGCTTCCAGCAAAAAGACAGAAAAGACAGATACATTTTCATGTTGGATGACTCACGACAGGTTCAGAGGAAAGATGAGCACTAAATGTACTGTAACAGTTACTCAGCTATGACCTATCACAAATAATCCATAATGCAATATTGTATAGCACTATAAACATCAAGTTTAACTCTGGAAACAATTATTTTGTTGACAGCATTAAAACAAAACTCTGTGTTAAAACTGTGGTTTATGTCAGAGCATACTAAAGCAACTAAAAAACTTTTAAAAAGCAGTTACAGCTAGTGACAGTTTTCAGAGGGTTCCTAATACAATAGTATTTTGGTGCTGTGCGGTCCAGAGCTTGTTTCAGTGGTTTTATTTGGGTTTTTACACAAAAGCCATATTATTTCACTCCAGTGCACTTCCAATGTGCTGCCAAAAGCAGATGTGCCTCTACATGCTGTCCACATTAGGAAACCCATCCATGTGACAACCTGGCGGCAAGCTTTGACAAGACGAGGGGATACTTTGTCCCGCACTTCCGTAATACAGTAACACAAACTCAGTCTCTCTCTTTCTCTCTCCAAATCTCTCTCTCTCTCTCTCTCTCTCTCTCTCTCTGACACACACACATACACATAACATATACACAACATATAAAATGTTACACCAAAATCACCAGAACCACCTTTCATTTTTTTTTTACCTTTAGTGGGATCACTCTCTTCCTTCTTTTGTCCTTTTTTACCCCCCTTCTTTCTCCCTTTCCTTTCCCTCTTCTTGCCCTCCGACATGCTGTCAGAAGAAAGTAAATCCTCTCAGGAAAAGACACAGGAAAAAAAACAGGTAGTCCTATTGGGAACGTGTGGCAAGCGGGCACCAGACTCTGAGCCTGTTAGAGCGTCTCTCCTCCTATATAGACTCGCACCAATCAACTACAGCAAGGAACCACCTACTCACAGCAGGGTAGAGGGAGAGAGAGTAGTGACAGGGAGAGAGAGAGAGAGAGAGAGAGAGAGAGAGAGAGGGAGAGAGAGAGAGAGAGAGAGAAAGGGAGGGAGGGAGTGGGGAGAAAAATAGGGAGAGAAAGGTAGAGAGACACAGCTCAAGAAACTTAGAGGGGAAAGAGAAAGAAAAAAAGGGAGGGAGAGAGGGAGGGAAGAGAGAGGGAGTAAGCAAAGAAGGCATTTCCCATCGCTTTAAGGCAATCAACTGTTCCCTTACTGGATTTATCAGATAAGCAGTGGCTCTTCCAGGCCCTGCAACCGCAACTGAGGACTGAAAGGGACTGGTCCCAGGGAATCCACACAAAAAGCTGGAGCTGGCCCATTCAGGCTCCCTGGCCCTGCTTGTAGCCAAGCCTGTCCCCCCTACCCTGGAGCATCTTCTGCTTTGAAATGACCCATGCAAAAGTGGAGAGAGACCAGTTAAGTTGTCCCCCTGCACTGACCCCACCCAGCTAATTCAGGCGGAGACCCGCCCTTGCCAGGTTGATGTGAGGGTCTTACACACTAAGCATGTCGAGGTCCCAAAACACATGACATCTGGTTCAGATTTACCGAGCAAAAACACAGTTTCTGCGGATTATGTGCACGAAAGAAATGTTTGAAATGCAGCATGTCAGATCGCAACCCATGACAGAGATTGCTCCTTGAAAATTACACAAAATCACCTTTTTTCTGTTTCCTCACTGCTCCCCTTCCTCACCTCCCTCTTCCATCAGTCCCCCACTCAGTACTACAGGCGAGTTGCAGCATGTCTGTGGTTGTATCTCTCTCTCTCTCCTGTCGCTGGTAGCCGGGTGTCACCAGCTCTGCACAGCTGTAAGGATTTATACCCACACAAATGCACATATATCTTTCAGAGCCCCAGCCTTATGTGTGTGACACTAGACCCTTCTGCAATTAAGTTAAATCCAGGAGTGAGATATCATGTGGCCCATGTTATACTGATGTTTTTCTGTTTCTGAAAGGGGAGTGGGCAGTGCACTCACCTTCAGTATTTTCTATGTGTTCAGACAGTTGGGAAGCAGAAATGGTGATAGAGTAGGGAGACACCGGAGAGAAAGTCGGGGCAGGATTCGATCCAAGGCCAGCAAGAGCACACCTGGGGCTCCAGAGGTGGCACAATAACCTCTCCACCGTCTTTTTTCTTAAAAGTGGCAAGACTCTTTGCCTGACTATGATAACAAGAAGGCCTTTTACCATTGCGCAGCTTTCTGTGAAACAATACTTAATGTAAACATAACTTCGGCAGAAGTACAACAACAATGCTGCGGCTAATCTGTTTACCTTCTTTTGACATAGCTAAAACTCCGACTCTATGATCGCAGTATTATTTGAAGCCGCTATGTCGCAGTAAGCTTTTCTAATTTCATGCTGACTGAATTCCACTGTCCTGCTGAGTGACAACAAAATAAAATATGTAGAAACAACAGCTGAGTGACTCTGAATGAAACTCGTGGGTTAAAAAAACCCTGTGGATGACTCATCTGCGGGGCCCTCCCGGGGTTTGTCTCAGTCCAGCCCTCCGAGAATTCTTGACACTGCTTGGGAGGAGGCAGCGGCAGGGATTGGAGGGGGCAGCAGAAGGGTCATGTCTCAACAGGTCAGCGCGCTCAATAGCATAAGCCTCATCTGGAGGCAAGAAAACCGGAGAGGCCAAACAGAGGCCAAGGTTCCAAATGCCAATCAGGTCCAGTGTGTGGCTGCTCCTAATTCATTCCTATTTAAACACTTATTGCTCTTTCCCTCTTTCCCCTCTGCTCTCCTCTCCCCTCTCCCTTCTCCCAGTGGTCGTCTGCGATGATCTAATCTGTCAGCAGAGATAACCAAGCACTGGAAAGGGCTACGGTGTGTCAGTAAGCTTCCCCTGCCCCTCTACCCCCCCCCCCAAACCTCAACACTCACTTCCACCTCTACTATTCAACAAGATGAGACTTGTTCCCATGCCTGTTCTCTCCAATCTGGCACCTGTGTGTGTGTGTATGCATGTGGGTGGTGTGCAGTGTATCGATGTGTCACAAAGGTGAGTATTTGGGAGGTCATGACAAATTACAAATAACTGCGACGAGAGTTTCAGGATGATGGGAGACTTCAAAGAAGTTCTAATCTTTGAAGTTTGATTCTAGTGCTTTTGTTTCTTGTAAGTTGCTTGAATTGCTATTTTGTAACAACGGTCTTGAAGCTGCCTTTAAACTGGAATTAATATCAAAGTGTAAAGGAATGGACAACTACAGATCCCCCAGGGGTCACCTGGCAAAAATATATATATAAAATGTGTAATATGCACATTGTACGTTGATAACGTTAAAGAGGGAGGTTTAGGCCTATATACAGTATAGTCCTTACGAACCACTTAGCATACATATATAGTGAGTCATAATAGCCATTAGGCACCGCTTGGCATACATATAGTGAGCTATAATATCCATTAGGCACCTAGGCCTATATGTGAACCATAAAAGCCCATTGATTGACCACACGAGTAGGTCTAATTTATGATCCGATGTGCGTTCTTCTTACTGTCCAATTTGGTGACAATATAAAACCTATTTACTATCATGTTAGTAGAAAAAGCATGTTAATACAGACATCTATAAATGTTATATGCAACTCTATGGGCCACTGTGGAGTCCCTCTTTGACATTATAAACATATATATTACAACGGATTAGTAAACCGTGCACAAGGATTATTAATCCAAGGGCACGGTTTACTAATCCGAGGGCACGGTTCACCAATCTGTGCGCACGGATTACTAATCCGTGGGTACGGATTTCCACATCAATTAGTTTTTTTTTTACCAGGTGACCCCTGGATGGCTCCATAGAAAGCACTTGACCACGAGAGACAAAAAGTAATCTCCTCCCCCTGTTGGATAAAAAATTTGATTTGTTAGAAAGAAAGAAAGAAAAAAAGAAAAAAAGAAAGGACAGATATTCTGGAGCTCTCCACCACACCTGTCAACCTCTTCCGCCATGAGTGTTGACATCAAGATGTAAGATGCAAATGAGTGAAATAAAAAGACTAGTTCACCATGACTAATGAGGGTGTGCTGCACATATCTGTGTGTGTAGGAGTATTGGGAGCACATTAACCTTGGGATGGTGTGTGTATAAAGATGAAGCCATTGTAGAAGCCCCACTTTTTGTGAGCTTGCTGCACTGCTGCTGAGCTACTCCACCAAAACTAATTAGAAAATCTTGCAGCATATTTGCAGTATGGATGCAGGATGGTGTGACATTTACAATTACTACTTGCCACAGCTGTGCCTCACTTGTAGACATTACATAAAATATGGGTTTACATGATAACATGAATGTGCAAGCATGCATGTACACACACAGGAAAGGGGGAGAGTGAGTGAGTGATAGACTACAGACAACCTGTAAGGTTCAGCTAAAACAATAAGGCTAGTTTGCATGCACAATATACTGCGTTGAAAAACTAGGTTATGATTACTGAACCAGGTTGAGCTTGTGTATGGAATAAAATAACAGTCTAAAATGAACCCCATTTTTCACATACAGTCACAGACACGGACATGGACACACATAAAATGTGCATCTAAACTTGTTTCTCTTTTTTTCTGGTCTACTCGAAAGCATCTGCTGTTTTTCAACAGCCGTGGGCCGTCCTTGGATCAGGGTCTGGAGGTGGAGGGGCAGAGAGGGCCAGTGTGGGAGGAGCATGACATTAAGAGCAAATATAAAAAAAATATGGAGCCAACCCCTAAAAGTCCTGACATGGATCCTTTGTATGCCCTGCTCATAAATGCTTCACAGGCCCCATCTCTGCCTGCCTCCTAATCCCCCCTTGCTGCTCCCAGAATAGGGGAGATAGCTTTCCTGTATGATGGAGCTGAGCAGCTCCCTCCTCACAACAGCATACCTGCACATCATCACATTGATACTGCTCAACAGCACTCCTGCCCTTTCACAAGCACATGAGTTTATCTTTTTAGACATAATGGCTTTAAACAGCCATTAGGTGACGTTGTTTAGATCAGTCTGCTTTTTTGCCAGCAAAGTGCATATGGGTGCGGGGGGCTCAAAGTGGGGAATAGTGCCTGCTTTTAACACATGTCTGTTGTCTTGACTCTGAGAGGTGAGGCGAGGGCAGCGGGAGAGAGAGGAGACACCCTGTAAAAGAAACAGGAGTGAGAGAGGATAAATGGAAAGACTGAAAGAGAGGAGCAAAGCAGGGAGAAAAGGGGAGGACAGAAGGTGAAAAGTGTGAAAGAGGGATTTGGAAGTGAAAATAATGTCCTCTTCATCAGATGACAGAAAACAGCCCCACCTGCTGTTATTCACCTTTTAACAAGGCATATGCTTCCTCAGCTGACCACACACTGAGGTGTGTTGTCTAGTGGGAGCAGCATAGGCAGGTAGCAATATATGAGCACAACAGAAACCTGCTCATCCAGCCCAAGTGTCCAGTAATTGTAAGCCCAGGCCAAGATAGCATAAACCCTACATCTTTCAGTATAATTTGGCTGTTGGTGTCAGTGTCTTTGTCTGTTTTCTGTGTCTGCCGGTCTGATTTCCATGTGTGTTTGTGTGTATGTACTGTAAGTGCCTGTGCTAGTGTCTGCCTGTGTCTGTGTGAATGACAGAGGAAAAGATGAGAGGCATCTGATGAGACACAGAAGACTACTGTCAGTGGGCGGGCTGGCAGAGCCCCTGAAGGGGAGACACAACACAAATCAATGCCTGTGACATCTGGAGGCCTGAGGAAGGGGCTATTTTCTCAAGGTCAGCTGTGCCAAGGTCAACTGAGATTCCAAATCTGAGTGTTGCTAATAACGCTGCTCAGCAACAGCTGAGATCAGGATAACACAAAGAGACAACAAATCAAATCGATTCCTTCGTTTACAACATAGCAACTGGACGGGTGAATTCAAATGAAGCGTAGCTATTTAGTATTTAGAAAGAGCTGCTAAAAATGAAACAGAGAGAGAGCGAGAAAGAGAGAATTTAAGTGTTTAACAAGGAAGTGATCCAGGGTGGATTCAGCTCTTTGACGTTTCCGCAGCACATAGCTGTCACCATGGAAACCACAGTCTTAAGGGTAGCAACTAGAGTATGTGAGAGAGATGTGGAAGGGCGGAGTGAGCATGAGAGACAGGGAGGGAGAGACAGGAGAGGATGCAAGAGAGAGAGAGAGAGAGAGAGAGAGAGAGAGAGAGAGAGAGAGTGGGAGATAATGTGTAAGAAATACAATGGGAGAGCCGGTGAGGGAGAGGCGGATGTAAAAGAAAGCCAGGAGAGGTAGGACAAGAGAGGGAACACATGAGAGGCATAAAGAGAAAGAAATGAGAGAGAAAGGGAGAGAGAGAGAGAGGGAGAGAGAGAGAGAGAGAGAGAGAGAGAGAGAGAGAGGTATCCACAGAGCAGCTGCAGCCCGGCCGCTGTATCGCTCCATAAGAGAGATGTCCATGAGTAAGCCTGTGCCAAGCCTGCTGGGAAGCACTGCAGTAGCATCTCAGAGAGGGGAGATGACAAACACCAGCACTGAGCATGCTCCACTCTCAAGGCCACTGAGAAAATGAAATTTCAGCTCTTTAGCTTCTTGGTTTGTTCAGTTCTCTAGCTCTATTCCATCTTCCATCTGTCACTACCCGGCGTTTATGAGCACATCATACTACGAGTCGCTCTCACTCCTTTGGAAAACGGCCGCAGACTAAATGAAAATTGACTGATTTATCTAATAATTGATTGATCTAATGGCGGATTGAAAGAGACATCTTTCCCACTTATGGCCATGCTGACTCATCTTGTGACAGGAATGACTGGGGCTGAGAGAACAAGAGATGGGCATAGCAACACAACAGCCAATGGGGCATGATACTGCAATAGCAGGCCACCGCCACAGCAGCCTCACACACACACACACACAGAGCCCCGTTGCCTGATGTGATCTCTGTAGCTCAAAAGCCTTACTGATCGTTTCCTTTTTCAGGATGGGTACCACAACGGTGCTGTAAATGACAGCCATACATTCATGTCAGACCTAAGTTAAGCTTAGGTTGATTTTTTTTCCATCTCTTCTTGTTCTGCAGGCAGACAGGCGGACACACCCACGCCTAGTTATGATAGTGTGTCTTCCCCTCTTTCATGACTGGAAATCAATGCTTGCCCTGGCATCAGTCGTGGTCATGGCATGGTGTGTGTGTGTGTGTGTGAGAAAGAGAGACAGGGAGAGACAAAGTTTGAGTCTACGTGTGTGTGTGCGTGTGAGGAAGCCGTCTGCTTAAAAAAAAAGAAGTTGTAGAGGGTGTCAATTGCCACTTAACTTCCACTGTGCCGAAAGTACCTAACATTTTAAAATAATTTTCTGCTTGCTGATAACATTCGTGATTAAAATTTGTATGAAGGTTGATGTACTACATCTTCATTTTCTATATATTCCTCTGCGCTGATAACAAACGGCATCTCAAGTGGACAGTTAGGACAATAATAGCTTATTGCTACAACACTAAAATAGCAAACATCATTTTTCATGAAAGATGTACTCTGAGAGCGACTTTGATCATCCTCTCAGCAAAAAATTCCTCTATCTTCAGGCTGCCTGATTGAATCTCTTTCTCTCTCTGTCCTCTTTTTAAACTTCTTTATTTTTCTGTCAGTGCTCGGCTCTCTGTCTGTCTGTCTCTCTCTGCCTGTCTCCCTCCCTCCTGTCTAAGGGAGAGATAAAGAGGTTTGTGTGACTGTGAGCAGATTGACTTGAAGATAGAGGCTGGAAGCAGATCTCGTCCACCTCCTCATTCTGCTCTTTCTCTCCTGCTCTCACCCAGATGAATAGACAAACACTCTCCCACATGCTCTCACAGTTTATCAAACACACACCCACATAGAACCAGGTCTTCACACAAACACATATGTGTGCTCTCACCAGAGAGAGCAACACACACGCAATCTAAGTGTCCTCAGGCCGACAAAGTATACACTGTCTCACTCAAATACAAACATACCCCCCAAACACGCACATACACGTACGTGTACAAACACACAGGTGCATCCATGTAAATACAAGAAGAAGAAGCACATGTGGTCATTGATGTATCCAAAATGGACCTGTTTTCCACACATAATATATCTAAGATGAACCATTTCCCCATAAAAAAAAGTACCTTAATTTAAGCAATCGACTTAACAAACACCAACCTGAATCACAGCTTAGAATTAACTTGGGCATGGCTGCCTGGAAAAAAGGGGGGAAACAATGACCATGTAAGGAGTTTCCAGTTATGAGTATACAGGGACAAACTCATTTTCAGTCATCTCTGACTAAAGCTGTAGTCATTTTCAAGCTTGTTCAATCATATAGCCTGCTTGTAAAATCGTCATTGATGTATCTTTCTAGCATAGATATCAAATAATGGTATGGAATAGAAAACAATCACTGGTTTTAAGTCACAATCTTTCAGTCACAATCTGATGTCATGCGACTTGTCGATGAAAGGATTTTCTCTGTCATACATTTGTTATGAAAGACAAAATATATAAGAGACTAATACAGAGATGTATCGGTGAAAAGCAGATACAGCTTTAGTCGGAGGTCACTGAAAATGAGTTTCTCCCAGTATACTCCTTATATGGCCATTGTTTTCCCCCATTTCCAGTCAGCCGCACAGAAGTTAATTCTATCTATAGCGCCACTACTGCTGCACTATTGGGTACTATTGGATTTTTCCATTGGCCAGACATTTTTCATTCTCAAACTGACTGACTAAACTTTTTAAATAATGTTTAACAGAATGTTGTAACTAAATAGGATTTTAAATGCATACAAAAATGTGTATGCATAAAAATTAATTTTAAATGAATGAATCATGAAAAGGAAGACTTCAATGTATACATAAAATATTCAACATTTGTATTGTTTCATTACATTCGAACACAATGAATTGAACAGCATTTTGAACAGGATGTCAAAGATTCAGGGTTTGAATGAATCAGCGCTGGTTATTTTCATACAGTATTAAAATTAACTTTAAACTGCATAAGTATAAATTTACACGAAGGGAAACATGGCAAGGTCTTTTTGCTCTTATCAGCAGCTACCCCCCCTTCAAAAACATACATGCATCCGCTCTCTGCTTTGCATTCTTCACATCAAATCAAATTCCTCATGCGCTCTCCGCTTGTCCTTTATCTCCAGAATGTGCTTTGAGAGCAGCACAAACATGTCACAGTGAGGAAACTGTGAGGAGTTTCACACTGTGTGAAACCAGCTTCTTGGTCAAATCATTTGCATTTTTGCTTTTGCCTCTCAGGGCTGAGCTTTGCCTTATCAAGACTCTTGCTTATCTCTTTGTTTGTTTTTCACCAATGCAGGCTTTTCCTGGAAAACAGGCCACTGCGCATGTGTGAGCACGGAGCATGCTTTGGAGACATAGGCTCAGATCAAGGCGGCCTCAAATTGAGTGAGCTTGATAAGTGGGCAAGAGCGTGGCCCCGGTTGAGGGTGCCAGGATGGCTCACACTGCGCTCTGGCAGGCCAGAGACGGCTGACAGGAAGCCAGGACTGTGGTTGGGCCATCTCAGAGCAACAAGAAGACAGCACAGGCCCACAAAACACTCTCCACCCCTCGAAGAACAGCTAAATTCACCGCCAAGCGAGCCAGGCACTGACAAGCCCAGCACCAAGAAGCAGGTCAGAGCGAGATGACTGTAATAGTTCTGAACAGGCGAAACCATCACCGGTTTAAGGAGCTTGGCGATGGAAGGCCAGTACCAAAGCTTTAGCCTAAAACCTAATTGTTGAGTTTTAGCCAATTGAGCATTAGCCATTGCCCAATATAATATATAACACTAAACCAAGTTTCTGTATGTCAAGGTCACTATAGTGCTAAGACAGGGGAGTCAAGACAATGTCAACTGTTCTGACCACAGTACAAGACAGAGGTCAAAAGAGCTGACCCACAGTTTTATCGAGAAGTTGTGAGAAGGTTTTGACTGGGTAAAAAGAGAAGCCTTCCATTGTGCTACTTTTCACGGTACATTTTGTGTTCTTTTGTAATGCTGGCTTGCCTACAGTGGTTTCCTGGCTTATGGCCATTTGCAGTATGATAACTGCCTGCTTGCTAGCCTAATGTCATGGAGACAACAAGGGAATGAAAAGAAACATGCCTAGACAATGCGTAGCAAAAGTACACATCCCAACAGATGCAATCGAGAAAAAGCGGAAACAGGGCTACAGGGCTCACAGGGACTTTCTGTAACACTGATCTAACTGGCTTTTACAAGTCCGACAGACCTCTGTGAGGAATGTTGCTTTCTCATTTAGGGTAAAACACCCCCGGAGTTAAGGGGTATCAATATCACAAGGGAGATATATTCCTCTTTTGTCTGTATTTGCTGCAGTGAGGTGATGGTTAGTGTGCTGGTCTGTGGGCCAGCTGGGACACATCTCAGTTCACCGCACTCGCGCACACACATACACACACACACACACTGAAGCTTGCTCTACGCTGCTCACTATCTTTCAACAACAAGCTGAGCAGGGACCAGACGGAAAGAGGGCCTATTTGTGCAGGAAGATAAATACACTTCTGCACCCAGTCCTGTCCCCTCCAGATTAGAGCAACACAATAATGAGCATGAGCACTGGTGGAAGGGCAGAAGAAAGCAAGGGTAAAGGATAGAGTAACAGCCTACTACCAAGACACACACTCACACGCACACACTCAAAGACAGACACATACACACACACACACACACACACACACATGTCTTTCATCTTTCATCATCATAGCATAATGTTCAATAATTTTCTAAACGAGCTACAGTATTTTATTAAAGGGATTTTCCATTTAAAAGAAATACCACTCAATTTCACAATTCAGGCATGTTGCTCTATGTTCATAGACAGCTTTTTCATGAATATGGATATGAATGAAATCACCCTGGGGATTTACCATCTTTTGCCATCTTTCCCAAATCATTCTCCATAGAGAGGCACCACAATTTACAACCTGATGACATCACAGGATTGAGAAAGACAGAGACAGAGAGCGCCAGAGAGTTGCTAGTGGGTGTGGGGGTCAAGTATCCAGTTATATTAGTGTGGAACAACGTTGGATTGAAAAGTATCTCTTCCAAAAATACATAAATATCCAGGAATGCTTGTGTTGAGTTGTTGCTGATGAGTTATTGTTTTGTGAGCCAGCAATGCTATAATCTTTTATCAGCACCACCTCTTTGTTACAGTCAGGATGGTTGCACTCAATCACGGACCACAGAATTAAGCAATTCATCTTCACTCTGCTATGAATGCATTTTTTCTCCACCTCTGCTGAAGCAAATCTGCGCCTCAGAGTAGGAAACCCCTTCAATGTTGAGGGAAGCATGATTTTCTCTTGGTCCACTTCCAACCACTACTAACAAGCCATTCCATTCTGTTTAAAGTCTTTTCATGTTAAGACACACATCAATCCACACCTACAACATACCTGAGGAAACAAACCTTCTCTCAGGATATGTAGTGTGTGTGTGGGGTGAACATGGCCGGACACGTCCCTTAAACACACCGGGAGGCGCCCAGCGGGAGTGCCGGCAGCCCCTCTTTTCAACACTTCAGCACGCTGCACACAAACACAGTTGCCCTTCCCATGGTCCTTTTGTTCCCTGTCGTTTTGTTGAAGTCAAGTTCCTGTCATGGACACTGTCTGCTTTCTCTGGACATATATTACTGACAGTTATATTACATCTTTGGACAAACACTCCGTTCTATGTATGTGATTTTTTTCATGGCGACATAACCATTGTTGAATAACTGCAAATGCAAACAAGCTTCTGAAACTAGCCATCTTACAATTGACGTATGAAAACATGCATATGCTTGCCAACACATGGCTTTATAGCAAATGCACTTTGCAAAAATTCAGACAATTACCCAAAGCATAAACACACCCATGCACTTTCAAGTATGCACACTTTGAAGAAGATTACTTAAATTGCGTGTATTCTTTGATACTGAACTTAGACATTAGACAACTTACACCAGAATCAAAAAGGGCAGGGTCTACATACATTTTCAAAAACGTTGCAAAGATGAAACGTGGGTAATATGTGGGTAAATATGGCTTTCATAACTGAACTACAATTACAAACTGAACTACAATTAGCATACCACTCCCAGTCCATTTTCAATCCCCTGTGTTGAAGCAACACACTTTATTTGCACGACATGACTGAGATAATGCCCAAACGCCGTCAAATCATTGTGTAACATCACATGCTCGAATCTATTGTTACATCCAGGAGAGAGCTAGAAATTGGTGCATGATGAGAGGGAATCAATGGCTGAGAGCCTATAGTAAATGAATGCCAGAGAGTGAGTCTGCAGTGAAAGGTCATCTCCTCCACTGTCCTTTAGTGCCACGCTGCTTCCTGTGAATCTGCCTGACACCTTGGTGAGGTGTTGGCTTGCTGCAATGAAGAAGCACCCACAGCTACAGATGAATAGTTGATGAGCGGCTTTCATGCACAAAATGCTGTAGTAAATCAATTCTCAAAGCTACATACTCCAAACGACAATGACTTGCATACACCTTTAAATAAAGCCAACTAAGCACTGCTGATCAACCACACTAACACAAAGATACACACACACATACAATAAATTCAGACATAGCAGTAAGTAGTGTAAGGTGCAATATATAATACTGCTCTACACTACCTGCCTCAGAAAATGTGGATACGCAATGGTAGCAGTAATTAGCTGTATTAATTCTACCAGCTACTTTGGCAGCTTTTGTTGGCATTTCACATTTAAAATTGATTTGTCATTTACCCCAGCTTCTAGCTAAGACATGTTGCCTAATTTCACATAACTTCATCATAACCTCATAATTTCCCCATGAATGAGAAAGATGATTATTGTTTTTTTTGGTCTCATGTTTTTCCAAGGTTGTCAGCAAGACACTTCAAGTGGATTGACGTTTCTAATACGCATGTTAGTGGGAAGCAGTAGGTCTACTGTATACTGTATACTGTTGTATCAAGTGGAAAATTCCTGACTGAAGTAATCGTCTATTTATATGATACTTTGCAATGCCCACCTGAAAGGAAAATGCTGACATTGCGCCGTTTTTGGCTCAGGTCCTCCATCAATTTATTATTTTACATGATTTAAAGTCTTGTTTTAACCTCAAGCTGTTTACATGAACCTTTGATACCCTGTGATCGAGTATCCCTGGCGCCATCAATAAATCAATTTACAGAATATTACTGTCCTTCTGCAGTGTCCCGCCTACAACTAGAATACAAAAAAGTATGAAAATGTGTTCTCCCTCCTTTTTGGACCAAGCAATAGTAGGTTTCTTCTAATACATGCAAAAGAAATGATGATCCCAACAGTAATCAGTGTGATGCTGACGATCCTGACAAATAGCCTGATGTTACAGGAAATTATACCAAAGTATCTATCAAACCCTGTGCGAGTATAAGTTTGCCCAGACGGTAAAAACCAAGAGTGAAAGGAATAAGATGTTTACATGCCACAATAATCCATTTAATATCGAGCATCTTGAATTGTATTTCTGACAATTGAAGTTTAGTTTATTCTAACTGTGTCATGACATTTACGTGCATCGACCCACAGCCGGATTACCTGAGTAACAGGTAATCCGGCAGGCTACTGCCATTTTTTTCTCCCCAAGATCAGTACACTTGATGGCCACACATGCAGCTCAAATGTTGTGCATAAAATTGGACTGGGTTCATGGAACTAAATTATTTTCTGAAAGTAAGACAACTATTTCCAACAAAGATGTACTGTATGAATCTATAATCTATAATCTACTATTGAATCAGTGTAAAATAAGGGGACATTTTTCCTGTAGGCCTATTGTATGTTCAATACATCCATGTCAAGTTTGTCTATCACAGATTTTGAATGGACAGAAGTGTGTTTTTGCTCTGGCCCCTGATGTCTAGTTTTAATGCTGCCATTATTTGTGGCTTTGAAGGGTTAATTTTGTCTACAACCTTTCATGCTGAGCTCAGAAAAAATGATTTAAATATTTAATTAGATACTGCACGGGCTGCAATCTGTGAAGGAAGAGAATTGCAGCCCAAGATAGCAGCAAATTACTGAATGATTAAAAAGGCAGGGTAAACTTAAACTGCCTTCACACAGCAGTAGGATACCAAAGAGTTGGCCAATATAAACACAAAGGGGTGGAGTTAGGTGGGGAAAAATGAGTCATACATGTCATATTTCAAATCAGGTACACTTCCATGTCCCATTGATAGATAACCAGAAACCAAGGCCTTAGTTTTTAGGTCATAATTGGTTCATCTCAAGATTGAATCTGTTTCTCTAGATTTCACAATACTGACTGCCAATTGTGAAATATTAAAAATGTATTTAGGACAGCAGGTTTATAATGTTATCAGACTTTATCCAATGCTGTTAGTTACTAATTCTTTGTATTTTGGGATTATTCAGTTGTGGCAGCCAGGAATGCTTGTGTCTATACTATTGATTGGCCAACTGTATTTTTGGGCATCTTTTTGACCATAGTCCAACATTGTATATGATTTCTGCTTTTCCCTGAAGGACACTATTACAATTAATTTAGTCAAAAGAACACAGATCTGCTTTGTAGCTGACTACAGTATTAACAGCATATGTCAAGCACAAGAAAGTTGGCTTCCTTGTGTGAACACAGTACAATCAAAATGGAACTGACTTGAACAGATGTACTCCAGTAATCCTTGCATATCTCCTGGACTGAGCAGTGACTGTGGGCCTTTGAGTGCTCTTGACATAGCTCCAGCCTCAGGGGCAGAGAGTGGAACAACTGCTGGGACATTCCCGATGGACTCATCCCGCTCAACTTTTCGGTGTTTCTCCCCCTTCCTGATCCTGATCATATACTGCCTCATGGTGGTGAAGGCTACATTCTTCAGTGGGATGAAAAAGACTGAGTTCTCTTTTTTTTTTTTTTTTAAAGTACAGAAGACTGTGTTCACCAGGGCTAAAGACCAAATATTGTAATACTTTGTAAATCTGCTATTCTCTGTAGTGGG